>NW_026530535.1:2873304-3192560 GCF_024509145.1 Vidua macroura | reverse complement strand
CAAAATCCTTTTGGTAATTATGGAAGGAACACCTTACCCAGCAACCATTAGTGAACTTAACATGTATTTGATTCCATCTGCCTTGATATCTGGAACAATCATAAGGGGAGCAGTTGGGAGTCCAACAATCTAAACCCAAAAATAAAGTCCAGTCGCAAACACTTTTTCCCATATATATGTTCCCTGTTCTATTTAGACAATAAATGTCTCTTTCAGAAGACTGAAGCTGCCATGGATTTCCTTCTTCATCCCAAAATCCTGTTCCATTATGGACCTCACTCAGGGTGCTAACCCACTATTTAGGCTCGACTGGGCTGGCCACCCATGGCCAGCTTTCAGATCCCCCTGGCCCTCCGCAGATCCACCAATTGCTAAGGTTAAAGGTTTTTGCTACTTCTTCTCCCAAGGTTAAAAAATTATTTTCCCACTTTTGGTCCCAACCTAATTGACAATATAAGGGTAAGATTATTATGAGAAACATTCTAACAGTGTACACTAATCTCCTAACCTAATTTTAACTTTCACGTTGTCTTCCACACCACCTGTGGCTAGATAAGGCACAGAAACAGCTTTAACATCAAGAAAACAATGACCGCGAGGATTGACCCCCAATGACTGGAGATCCAAGAGGAGGGCTGTCCACACAGACTATTTCAGCAGGCAGTCTGTGGGTAGGCACACAGGGCTTCCCCCGATGTCAATGCACTGGCTGCTGCTCCAGTCCACTCCTGCGGAGTGTCAGTCACGGCTTCCCATTCTTCTCCTCCAGCTGAGATGCCCAAATCTCCGGGGCCTCAGAGACCTTGGCCAGTGTGTGATGGGTCCACCCGTCTTCAACTGTCTTGATGGCTGTTTCTGTGGTCAGTAGCACTTGGAAAGGTCCACGCCACTTTGCCACCAGGGGTGCTTCTTTGCGCTCCTTAACTAGGATCCAATCTCCTGGCTGGATGTTGTGAACAGCAAAGTCCAAAGGCAGGGTCTGTGCCAGCTGAACTTCCTGTCAAAGAGATTTCACAAGAGACGGTATCCTGGCCACATATTGTTTCAAATATACATCACTTATCTCTACCCTGCCGCCCCACGAGGCTGAGAATTTCAAGGGTAAGGATTTCCAATCATCAATTCAAAGGGAGATAACTGAATATCTCCCCTGGGTCTGGCCCTTATTCTTGCCAAAGCCAGTGGCAAGAGCCATAACCATGGCATCTTAGTTTCTATCACCGGCTTTAGGAGGTGTTTCTTATTTCTCCATTCATCCTCTCAACCCGGCCCAAACTCTGGGGGTGCCAGGGGGTATGTGAAATAGAGATTTTTGCAGTTCAAAATGAATTAAGCATTTATATTTTAGCTTGTAGGGTTATGTGTTGAAATTTAACCTTTTACTTAAGAAACCTCTGCCATGGTTCAAAGAGCATAAGAAAATGCAAATTTCTGAAGCTTCTTACATAAAGAACAATACCAGAGGAGGCAAAGAACCCAGATAAAGGGGCTCCTCTGTCTCCAAACCTATCAAGACTGATAGACGTACTCAGATAAGCACCAATGGACTGAAAGCGCACACGCAAAGAGGAAAAGTTCAAAAGTTCAATCATGAGGAAGACCACAATCTTCAGCCTCAGGACCACCGAGAGACCCCCATACGACCACCACATCAAACCACACGTGCCCAGAAGGGCGTGGACCTATTTAGCATGAGAGGCGAGGACAGGCGGGGCCAGGGGTTGAATATGCATGGGAAAATTGTGCAATGTATTGCATATGGAACACCTTTGGGAATAAAGGTGTGGGTCAGACTGAGGCTCGGGGCACAAGTTTTGGAGAGCTATCTCACTTGTGTCAGGCGCTGACATACATACCCACTTCATATGAAGCGATATGCGGAATAAATAAATAGACTCCACAACCTGGGGTAGTTATGATGCTTTTAAGCTTGTGCCCGCGCGCCCACTGCGCTATCAGCTAGGTTGCGCCTAAAGCACCTTTGCAAGCCCCGACTTAAGCCCCGCGCTGCGCTCCCCCCGCTCGCCAGGGACAGCCCGTGCCACGCATGCGCACTGCCCGCTCTGTCAGGCAGTGTGGGCTGAGAGCTGCCCCGCGCATGCGCTCTCTAGCACCGCCGGGCCGCATCTCTGTATCTTAGTAACGCCTCACCGCGCTTCACCGTTTCACTCACACATACACACACGCACACAAGCACGCACGTCCGGACGTAACAGACACACCACACCGAAACTGGGACACACCACATTGCAATCGGGACACAACACACTGAAATCGCGATTTCTCCCTCCCCGAGCCACGCTATCATCTGGGGAGGTCCTCCCGCCGCCAGTCTCTCCCCCAGTGGTGTTCTGCTTGCAAGCCCCTGGGCAAAACTGCACGCAAAAATGTCTTTTTGCGACTTATCAGTGCCAACCTTAAGAAAAGAAATTAATACATACCGCTTTCATCCGCTTGTTGACGGGCCGTGGTCTGCTCCCCGCAGTGTACAGCTGAGGCGCAGAGTCCCTCCGGGAAAAAGCCCCGTGGCGCCTGAGGGTGTCTGCTCTCAACTGGATGCGCGGGTGAGCAGAGCAGTCCCTTCGTGGTCGCCAACTGAAGCGATACGCAGAATAAATAAATAGACTCCACAACCTGGGGTAGTTACGAAGTGGGTATGTATGTCAGCACCCGGCACAAGTGAGATAGCTCTCCAAAACTTGTGCCGGGCGCTGACATACATACTCACTTCATAACTACCCCAGGTTGTGGAGTCTATTTATTTATTCCGCGTATCGCTTCATATGGAGGTTCCATTGTATCCCTAAGGCAGTCATAACTCCTTGAAGAATTTCTCCTGTAAAATGAGTTCCCCTATCTGAGTCTATTACTTCCACCATCCCATATCTTGGAATTATTTGTTCCAAAAATACTTTAATAACTGATCCTGTAGTTGCTAAAACAGCTGGAAATGTTTCTGGCCACCCTGTTAAGTGACATACTACTACCAGAAGATATTTAAACTTTGCCACTCGGGGCATTTCATTAAAATCCACCTGGCATCTCTGGAAAGGGACATACAGCCCAGGGCCTCCCTCCCCTGGCAAGTTTCTTTGTAACTCTGTGTCATGGTTTGACACTGGCGCAATGCCAGCATCCCCATGAAAATGCACCTTCCCTAAATAAATGCTGTGAGATGTTATCAGGAACAGAGCAGAGCAGGCCCAAGCTTAATAATAAGGAAAAAAACTTTATTAAACTACTACTAATACAGAAAACACATAAACTAAATCCAGGATGAAGACCTTTTAAACCACCCCTCCTCCTCCCAATTCCAAAAACACCCAGCCATGAAACATCACCCGGGATTCTTGATCAAATTACCACCCTTCAGGTAATCTATGCTTAAACTATCAAGGGAGAGAGAAGTCTCTCTTGCACCACAGACCCCCCCCCAGGAAACACAGCTGCCCCCCTGTGTTTCCCTGTCACACATGGCAACCGCCCGGAAAAAAAAATCTGCCAGTGTGACACTCTCCATTCCATGTCGCAGTGCTCTCACCACCGTGCATGGACAGACTGCTCATAGGGCTCCTTTAAGGATGCTTTGCCACGGACCCAAAGATACAACAGTTCAGTTTCTCATCCTGGGACTACAGTCCCCCCCCCATTTTCCCCTGGGGCTGAGGGGTCCAAAAACAGGACTCATCTTCTTCCCGAAGACAGAGGGTATCACCATTCCCTCTTCAGCTTTCTTCGTTTCTCGCCATTCTTGTGCTGTTCGAAGCTGAAACAGGTCTCCCTGGGTCACCACTGCATCCCCCTAAAATGCAGTCTCCATTGCAGGAGATTTTGGTTCAGTCCATGGCTAACAAGAAAAGTCCAGCCAAAAGCTACTTCGTCATCTCTTCCCACCTAAATATTTCTTCTTCTAACATCTCAGTTCCCGGACTATCTTTCTTCCACTACAAATCAAGGAGGAGTAATACTTTTAAAAAGCCCTCATTTCCTGGAAAGGGTTAAACGTTCAGACTCCCTGGACGGCTGAAATCTCAGTCCGGCGTTCCGCCGCCTCCCACGCTGGACATCCCCCCCCTTCTCCTTCTCTCCTCTGCCGGCAAATTTCCAGGTGCCGCCAGGCTCTCTGTCTCTTTCCCTCTTGGGGTGGGGGGGAGGGACAACGGCATCTCCGCTCCTCTCCACCCTTCCGTCCACAGGAGCTGGCTCGGTTCCAGACCCTCAGCCCCTCGGCCTACCTGGACAAGGCCGCGTGGCTTCCCCTCCCCCACCCAGCCCGTAGCTGGGCAGGGGAGCGTCTGCACTCTCTGACGACCGGAACCAAAAGAGACAGTTCTCCTGGGAGTTCTTGCTTTTAACCCCCTGTGTTCTCAGAGGCGTGTCTATACTTTCAGTGGTCACTCCAGGTGCCAATATCCAAACCTGACCACTGATTGGTTTGACCCAACTTCCTGGAAAAAATTCACTTCCATGTCAAACCACGACACTCTGTTATTTGTTTTAGCACAAATCAAACAAGACTCAATAGCTCGTTTTGCCAGAATAAAAAGACCCACAGAAGCATACGTTTTGAGGAAGGCTTCTGCCAGTCCTCGGGAGCCCCAATGACTCCCTGTGAATAATGCATATTTTATGATTGGCGTTTTGCAAATATTAAAATGAATACTATATGTGTAATGTTAGAAAGTTATGCTGTATTAATTCTCTTAAATAGCATGTTAAATATATTTTAGGTTATAATATAATGTTAAAATAGAAACTCTGTGATGTATGATATTTTCTTTTTAGCTCAAGAAAAGGGATAAGATAAACAAGAAACTCTTCATGCAGAGATAACAGCAACAGGAAACCTGAAGAGTTAGGGCCTCCTTATTAGAAAAGACAAACATTCTTCCACCTTCTCTCCGTCTTTATGGAACCACAAGGATTAAGGGGAAGAAGTTGACAAAAACCAGAAAAATTCTTAATTTGCAAGGAATTTATGCCTCATGTATGAGATATATGAATATGCAACAGGCTTCTTCATCAGCCAGTCGGTTTCCTATTACCTCCTCCGAGCACCCTGCCTGGTGGCCCTTGATGTCTATTGCTCCTGACTTTTTTTTTGTAAATTCACCACCTCCAATAGGCGGGAGATTAAGCTCTCATGAGCTAACGTCTTTCCCCTGCAGGTTAATAAAACCTCTTTCTTCCTATAGTTTCCCAAATGCATGTATCATCCCATATGCACTTATCTCTACCCCGCCGCCCCACGAGGCTGAGAATTTCAAGGGTAAGGAATTCCAATCATCAATTCAAAGGGAGATAATTGAATATCTCCCCTGGGTCTGGCCCTTATTCTTGCCAAAGCCAGTGGCAAGAGCCATACCCACGGCATCTTAGTTTCTATCACCAGCTTCAGGAGGTGTTTCTTTATTTCTCTATTCATCCTTTCAACCCGGCCCAAACTCTGTGAGTGCCAGGGAGTATGGAAGTTCCATTGTATCCCTAAAGCAGTCATAACTCCTTGAAGAATTTTTCCTGTAAGATGAGTTCCCCTATGTCATAGCAGGGAAGTGATGCAAAGTTTTTTGTGTAACTGATAGTATGTTGAACCACTGAGAAGCTGGACACGATTCTGTGAAACACACATGTTAATGATGAAAAAACCCGGGAACTCTCTCTTTCCCTTCTGGTCAGGAACAAGGTTACATGGCTGGACGGGTCCCGTCCCAGGCCGGGCCCACCGGCCCTGCCGCGAGGCTGGGCTGCCTTTCCCCGGGCCGCCTGCTGGCTCCCCCTCCCTTTCCCCATCTGCTCCCGGGCAGGGAGAGGAGGTGCCGTGGGACGAATGGAGCCGGCCTTGCTAACATCTAGCTGCTTGCTACAACTCCCCAGCCCGGGGGCCAGCCGCACCCGCTCCGCTCCGGGAGCAGCCCCGGGTCGGTGCCAGGATTTTACCCCTGTGTAAGTTGCCAGCAACCATCGGGCAGGGGGGAAGAGAAGGCCACCCCACTCCCCCAATCCTGACGTGCTGTTGCCGAGTCCTGGCCTGGCTGATTAGATCTGAGCCGTCTCCCCCAGCTGCCATCTAGAGCACCCAGCTCAACCGGGGGTCAGGTAACAATTTGAGGAGCCCAGGCATGGATGTTAACCCTTTCAGTGCTTCAATCCTCCCTCGAGTGAGACAACAGAAGAAGATGCAAGCATGTAAAGGAACAACATGAAGACATGGAGGTCAGTGAGGAAGAAGTTAAGTCCGAGATGGGAGGGGTGAGGAGATGCTTTTTTTTTTGGAGCTGAAATCCTCTTGTAAGCTATGGAGAAAATACTTTTTCCCTCTTATAACGCATGAAACTATAGGGAGATGAAAGTGTTCAAACTGATATCGAGCAAAAGCCTCCATGCTAAGATAAGCAGGTGTTGAAATAGCTGTAATCCCATGAGAAGTTTGAACAGAGAGAGAGAGTAGTCCTGTGCTTCCCAGAGAAGAAGATCTCTGTTCCCAGGGATGAAGATGATTTTAGAAAGAGATAATGAGAACTTTTGCCTTTGAACAGCTCGTCTTTAAAACAATACCCCATGTGAAAAATGCGTATTTTATTGTTGCATCCTGGGATTGGGTTTTAGGCGTTCTTATTTGTGTTAGCTAGCCGAGTCCTGTGTACCCCCGCACTTCCCCCATGTCGTTCCCCCCCCCCCGCGGTTTCTGGCCCCATGCTGCCTGCCATTGGATTTCCTTCCCCCCTGCCGCTCCTGTAATCACTCCCCCGTCCGGCCCCGGGAAACCCCGTGTCCGCCGCCCCATCCCCACGATCCCACTCAGCCCGAGGCTCGGTGTCCGCCCCTGCGGGGTTCTCTGGTTGGTCACTGTCCTACGTCATCATCGCGTCACCCGCACGGATTGGGGGGCGGCGTCTGCCCTCCCTATCACATCCCCTATATCATCCCGCTCCCTCCTGGGTCCCACGGCCACTTCCCCCATGTGGAGTGGGAAGCGTGGGTCGCTCCCCCCCCACTGCAGCTCTCAGCGAGAATAAAGCCTTCCTGCCTTCCTCATGGGTGATCTGGACATTCCTTCACTCTTTACCTCAGACCCGTAGCGCGGGCGACAGAACCCGGCAGACCCCGACCCGCGTGCCGGTGCCAGCGGCACACGGGAGAGAAGCGGCGGACCCCGGAAGTCCGCGGGGGAGGCGGTGCCGGAGGGTGCTGGAGCTGCCCCAGACCCGGGAGAAAGAGTGAACGCTGCATTTTATGATTGGCTCTTCAGAAATATTAAATTGAATACTATAAGTATTATGGAGGGTTATTTTGTAATACTATATTAATCCTTTTTAAGTAGTGTGTTAAATATAGTTTTAGGTTAAAATAGAAACTATGCAATGTAAGATATTTTTACTAGCTCAAGAAAAGGGATAAGATAATCAAGAAACTCTTCACGCAGAGATAACAGCAACAGGAAACCCAAAGAGTTACAGCCTCCTTATCAGAAAAGACAAACATTCTTCCACCTTCTCTCCGTCTTTATGGAACCACCAGGATTAAGGGAAAGAAGTTGACAAAAACCAGAAAAATTCTTAATTTGCAAGGAATTTATGCCTCATGTATGAGATATATGAATATGCAACAGGCTATTGCTTTTAAAGGCTATTCCTTTGTTCACAAGGCATGTTTTTGGCAGCTTAGTGCCCAAAAAATATCCGGACGTTCGTAATTCTTTGCTTTTTATTGTCTCGTGGTGTCCTAATCCTCATTGTCCAAATTTTTATTACTCTAATTTTATTTCTATTTTTATAACTATTTTATTACTAATAAACTTTGAAAATTTTAAAAAACAAGTGATTGGCATTTTTCACACCCCATAAGTAGACATGGCCCATCGACAAGCTGTGGGAAAGGCTTGTGGAAATGGGAAGGATTTCACTATGGCAGGGTTCCCTGGGCAGCTGCCATTCATAACGAAATTGAGAACCACGAGAGAACTGTTTTTTTCCTCTTGTGGAGAAGTCTCCATAACCTTAACAAGAGGGACTTCTCTCCCTCAGTGAACTGGAGAAAGACTATTTTAGAGGTGGTAAACTGACTGGAAATTTCAGGTTTGGTTTCTTTACATAGCCAGTGGGAAAGAAAAGGTTGGGGGGGGGGGGCGGGGAGGAGAAGTGTTCTGAAGGGTTGTTTTGATTCTTACTACCTTTTTTTTTCCTTCTAGTTACTTTTAATAAAACTCTCTTTTGTACCCTTTTAAAGTATTAAGCCTGCTTTGCCTTTCTACTAATTCTATCTCACAGCAGGAAGTGAGTGTATTGGTGATGGGCCAGCACCGAACCCATCACATTCTTTGGTGCATTGGCCGGGAAAATTTCAAATTGGGGAAATCTTAAATTGGCGAATCAAAACTACTACACCCTATCTGAGTCTATTGCTTCCACAATCCCATATCTTGGAATTATTTGTTCCAAAAATGATTTAATAACTGATCCTGTAGTTGCTGAAATGGCTGGAAATGCTTCTGACCACCCAGTTAACTGACATACTACTACCAGAATATATTTAAACCTTGCCACTCGAGGCATTTCAGTAAAATCCACCTGGCATCTCTGGAAGGGATGTACAGACCAAGGCCTCCCTCCCCTGGCAAGTTTCTTTGTAACTGTGAAAAACGCCATTCACTTGTGTTAAAATTTTAGAAGTTTAATAGTAATGAAAATAGTAATAAAAATTAGGATAACAAGAGAAATTAAAAAGCAAAGAATTATGGATGTCCGGGTGCCTTGCACTCTGCCACAAAGCACACCTTGCTAACAAAGCATCAGCCCTTAAAAGCAATAGCCTATTGCATATTCATATATCTCATACATGATTCAAACATGCCTTTTCAAACTAAGGGTGTTTCTGCTTAATTTCAACTCCCCCCCTCATCTTGTAAATCAATCATTTTGGTCCCTCGAAGTCTGGGTCTTCACAATAAGGAGGCAGTAATTCTTCTCTTGGGATCTCAGTGTCTTTTTGCTGTTATCTCTATGTGAAGAATTTCTTGATTATCTTATCCATTCCTTGAGCTAGTTACAAAAAGTATCTTGCATCACATAGTTTCTATTTTAATATTATGCTATAGCCTAAAAACTATATTTACCACACTACTTAAAAGATATTAATACAGCACTACTTAAAAGAGATTAATACAGCATAACTTTCCAACATAACACATATAGTATGCATTTTAATATTTGCGAATGTCTTGGTTTGGAAAGACAGGCGTCTGCTAAGGAAGGCAGGAGCCTCCCCTGAAATGGAAAATGTAAACCTCCTCCCTCCGAATTATTATTATTTTGAAATTAAGAGGGGGCTCCCAGGCAAAAATATGGGATCAAGAATAACAGTTCTTTATTAGTGAAGAAAAAAAACCCAACGAACAATGCAGTAAATCAAAACAACACTGACAGAGTCGGAATATGACCTGACACCCTGTTAGTCAGGGTGTTTGTAGCAGTTCAATTAGAATTGTGGCTGCAGTCTTCCTGGAGTGTCAGGTGTGGTTCTGTTGGAGCAGTGATCCTGTAGAAAGGTGTAGTCTTCCTCTGAAGATCCAGTGGAAGAGGCAGCTGTTCCTCTGGGAATCCAGTGGAAAAGCTGTTCTGCTGTCCCGAAATCTCAGATTATATCCAGATAGGAATGCTCGGCTCCTCCCTCTGGGCGGAGCATCTCACAATCGGATGCTGTAATTTTATCAGTCATGCAGTGAGACTCAATGGCCCATTAACAGCAGATGTCTCCCTGGAGGAAGGATTGGTTTGTGGAAGATATAAGGAAAACTGCCCAATTAACAGAAGATAACTGCCACACCTCTAACAGATGGCAAATGTTGTAGTGTACAGCTACGCAAACGGAGCAAAAAGCTTTGTGAATTTGAAATGGGAGTTTCTGTTTCCTAAACCTAAAGCTGGAATTTCTATTCTGTATTTTTACGTGTATTTACCCTTCCCCCTGAAGCTATTCCCATTGGATTTTACCTGTAATGTATTCATACTGGTCATTGTTCTATTGGTTTCACCTTATCTCTTATTTTCCCCTATAAAACCTGTAACCCAACCCCAGACTTGGCGTCACTTGTACGTGCGGCGTTCGAGCAAATACAACCTACTTCGGACTGCACAACAAGTGTCCAATCTCTTGAGTCTCTTTATCCCGGTCATGATCTCGCTCTCAAAATAGCTCTGTCTGTATCAAACGAACCCACAGAGGTGCTTGTCGCTTCTCTCCGGCTGCTCCCGGAAGCGCCTGGCCAGCGCCCCGGGAAAAAGGAGTCGGGCGGAAACAAGGAAGTCGGAGAGAAAAAGCCACAGGCAAATAGAATACATCTTGCCTTGCAGTCTAGGACATTATCTACCCCTTATTCTCTTTCCATCTGCATCACAATGAGACCCTACACACAGTTCTCACTTAAGACTAGGTTTCCCTGTGGTACACAACGGCTTTCTCCATCTTTCTGCATTACCCACCAAGTGTAACCAGGTCCTTGAGCAAAAACAATCCCACGGATGAATTTGTCTTTGCCTTTGCCTGAGGTGGGATTAATCCAAACAGTCTTTCCTAAAATACCATTCATGTGTACCACAGGGACTTTATCTCCATCCACTGTGTGCAAGGGTTCAGACTGGGCAGGACCAGCTTGACTGATGGACCCTCCGGTGTTGACCATCCAGGTGGCTTTTGCTAAGTTCATTTCCCAATTTCTAAAAGTTCCCCCTGCCAAGTGCCTTCATGGTAGTCTTAAGTAGTCCGTTGCACTGTTCAACTTTCCCGACAGCTGGTGCATGATAGGGGATATGATATATACACTAAATGCCATGTTCTCTGGCCCAGGCGTTTATAAGGCTGTTCTTGAAATGGGTCCCGTTGTCTGACTTAATTCTCTCAGGGGTGGCATGTCTCCATAGGACTTCCTTTTCCAGACACAAGATGGTGTTTCAGGCAGTAGCATGAGGCACAGGGTAGGTCTCCGACCATGCAGTGGTGGCTTTTACCATGGTCAGCACATATCGCTTGCCTTGGCGTGTCAGGGGCAGTGTGATGCAGTCAATCTGCCAGGCCTCCCCATACATATATTTGGACCACCGCTCACCATACCATAGGGGCTTCACTCGCTTGACCTGTTTGATCTCAGCACACGTCTCACAGTCATGGATAACCTGAGAAATACTGTCCATGGTTAAATCTACCCCTCGGCCTCGTGCCCACTTAAAAGTGGCATCTCTGTGCTGATGACCTGAGGAATCATGGGCCCAATCGAGCTAGGAACAACTCCCCATTATGGTGCCAATCTAAGTCTATCTTTGACACCTCTATCTTTGCTGCCTGATCTACCTGCTCATTGTTTCCGTGCTCCTCATTAGCCCAACTCTTGGGTACATGGGCATCTACATGACAGACTGTAAGAGACAGTCTGAAGTTCCCCATATTTTTATTTTGCCTCACGATCGTCACAATGGCAGAGACTAAGAACCTGAAGACCCCGATGGAGTTCTGGCCTGACTGAGGTGGATGCTCGCCAAGTGATTGTTTGCAGGTGTGTTTGCTGTGTCGCCATGCTACACTGCTTCGAGCAGGGCCTGGCAAGGAGCAGTTTGCTCTATACGCTTACACCTGCTTCACGATACCCACTCATCACAATAACCCATGAATTTTCCTACCTCTTGGCCAAATGAACTTTCTGGGGTAACTTTGGTGATCTCCCACAGAAGATCCCTCATCTGCCTCACGACGACCGTGACAGACGGAGATTGAAGCTCCCTCCCAAGGAATGAGACCCCTATAATCCTAACACAGGGGCGCTGGCCCGACTGAAGCGGGATGTCTACCAAGACTGGTTTCGCATGGTAAGCAGTCCCAAAACAATGGACCCTGCTCACTGCTGAAATTGACTTGCCCTGTTTTGGAACATGGACTTGTCTGTACCCGTTTTTCAATAGACTCGTTTCTCCATTGTCTTTTACCTGTTCCTCCCCTCGGCAGAGGACTATAAAAGACCCCTAAGTTAACCAAGACTTTGAGACTCTCCACAACGAACACGACGGATCTATTGGCCGGACCACAAGGATTTAATCTCTCCGTTGGTAGCTATATCCCCCTTCCCCTCTTTCTCTCTCTCTCTCTATCCTTCATCTACTTTCTAATCCTTCTATCGCATTTACTGTGGGCACTCAATAAAAGGTACATTTATTGTGATTAAACTGATAGTCCCCTGCTGTCGTTGTTGAGGCGGTCACGACACAAAGCAGAGACATTAAGCAGTCTTCTGATGGCAACTCTTTATTACAGAAATGGCTGACCTTTTATGCATTTTCTAATTGTTTATACTTCTTCTACCCGAACTATTGGCCACAATAATTCAACATAACACCATTAGTGAAAAGTAACAGTGACTTCAGCTAACTTTCTTGTCCAGCTGCAAAGTTCCCTCCTTATCTTTCTTCAACTCCTCTCTTCTCTTGGTCTCCTTGGTAACAGCCTTGAAGAGAGCTCCTTATCAGCTTCTTCTTGCTTCTCAGCTTCTTCTCGCTCCTTTAGCTAACAGGCCCGCTGTTAGCCCCTTCCACAATTCCCCCTTTTTGTTTTTGGACTGTAAATATAGCTGCTATGGATTTTTGCAGGGCCCTTTACAAAAATCCAAGCAGATAGGGGAAACACAAACAACAATCACAACCATCAACAAAAATTATCATTCCCATTCTTAACACAATCATTCCCACCTTTCATCCATCTATAAGTGCTTTTAAATTTAACTACTCTATCCTATCAAGTTATATGTCTAATAAACTATAACCACCCAAAGTGCTCAAAAGAAGATCCTGATAAGTGCAAACCAAACCCACATCCTTTAATTACTATGAAAACTCATGAAGACTGATCAGACATGTCTTGATATATGGCCTTAGCCAGTGTCATCCGCATGTTCTGCTTCAGCTGTGGAACCATCCATTCTATTCCTTCCTGCACACTCCAGATAAGGTTTAATACAGCGAGCAGGAACCCCTCGAGAACCATTATCTGTCAAAACACAAGCATAACCTCTCCCCCAGGTTATTAGTTCCACTGGACCAGACCACATACCAGTAATTAAATCCTTAACCCATACCTTAACATTTCTACGAAAATCTGCTTGCTTAGAATTCAAAGAGGAAAAATGGTAAAAAATTGGAGAGAACTGTGAGTCAGGTAGGGGACGCAAAAAATTTAACACATAAACAGCTTTATCTAATCTCACTTTAGGTGACTCCTGTTGCATTCCCCCTTTTTGTTTTTGAACCTGATGTATAAGAAGACCATGAGCCCTTTCGATGATCTCTTGGCCCGTGGGAACATGTGAAATGCCTGTTGAATGTTCAATGCCCCAAGCACGAAAGAATGCTTGCATTTTCTGCGAAGCGCATGCTGGGCCGTTATCTGTTTTTCTGTGACATGGAACACCTAGGATAGAAAAGGCATGATAAAAATGACAAATAGCATCACAAGTTTTTTCTCCTGTGAATGCTGAAGCAACCATTGCATGAGAAAAGGTATCCACTGTAACATGAACATACTTAAACCAACCAAATTCTGGCATTTTTGTAACATCAGTTTGCCATTCCTCTAAAGCAGATAGACCCCTAGGGTTGGTACCATAATATTGAGAAACATGAGTCATGTGACAGTCAGGACAAGAAGAAAGAATTTATTTTGCTTCACCAGGAGACAATTTAAATTGCTGCTGTAAAGCTTGAGCACTCTGATGAAAAAATTGATGAGACAAAACTGCCTGCTGCATAACATTAGGTACAGTTTTGATTGCAGCAGCAGCAGCTACTAGGGAATCTACATAAGCATTGCCTTCAACAAAAAATCCAGGTAATGATGTGTGGCTACAAATATGCATAATGAAATAAGGATGTTTTCGAGCACAAATAACTGTCCATAGCTTCACTAACATGGTAAATAAGGGTTTCTCTTGAATATTACACAACACTGCTTGATTTAAATGTTTAACTAGATTAGCAACATAAATGGAATCAGTAACTATATTTACAGAATCAGAAAATAAAGAAAAAGCTAAAAGAACAGCACAAAGTTCAACCAATTGAGGAGATCCTTGCTGAATCATTGTCTCATACTCCCAGTGATCATTCTTTTTCCAGGCCACAGCGGCCTTTCTGGTTTTCCCTGATACATCTGTAAAAATTGTTATACCTTCCACTGGAACAGGAGAACAAATTTGCTTCCCTTCAAAAGGGATCTCCTTGGTCAGTTTTAGAACAGGATGAAAAGGCAAATGGTATTTTATTTGGCCTGTAAAACCAGATGAGGCAGATTGCAACTCATGGTTATTTTGAAAGCACCATTCAAAATACCACTGTTGTACAGGTATCACAATGGTCACAGGGTCGTATCCCAGAATCTCATGACAACGCCTGCAACCTTTGATGATAATATCTGCAAAAAGCTCATAAAGTCCTGGAGCTGTTTTCTGAGATCTGAAAGATAAAAATATCCATTCCAAAATATGCAGTTGGTCTTCCCAATTATCACTCCATTGACACAGTATTCCACATGGTATTTCATGGTCCTTCAAAATAAACAATTGGACACCAACAGAGGTATCTATTCTGTTAACAAATTCGTGTGCTAAGGTTAATTCAATTTCTTCTAAAGTCCTCTTTGCTGCTGGAGTCAATTGACTCTCATCAGTAAAGGAAGTGATCCCCGATAGCAAATCGAACAATGGTTCCATCTGATAATTAGTTATGCCTAAATATGATCGAATCCAACCTATTGCACCAACCAATTTCTGTACATCAGTAACAGTTTTAACATCAATGTCTAATTTTACAGGTTGAGGCATAACTTGAGTGTTAGTCACCAACATACCTAGATATTTCCAAGGCATGTGTTCCTGCACTTTCTCTGGGGCAATAATCAGACCAAAGGCTTTCAAATTTGTCACAGCACATTCTTTAAGAGCTGATAACTGTTTTTTGTTGTCAGATGCCAACAAAATATCATCCATGTAATGATAACAATAACAGTTATTAAATTGCCCTCACACTTTTGACAAGGGGCTTTATTTGACTTCAGCTGGTAATACAGTAAGTCTGGACTGAAAACAACCCGCCGTAGAGGTTAAGTGATAAATGCCGAAGTGATAAACGGAATAGCCTGCAGGCAATTCCCGGGAGAAGTGATAAACGGAATAGCCTGCCGGCAATTCCCGGGAGTTTTTGGTGTATTAAGAGGTTGGCACCTTGCGTGAGTACTATTGCAATGCAGAGTTTGTGAAAGGGGCTGGTATTGCTGTTCTATGCCCCAAGTGTAAATTGAAGGTTCCTGATCAAGCTGATTCAGAACCTGAGATCTTAAAGCTTATGTGTGGAGGATTGTATCTGATATCTGCCGCCCAGAGGTCTGTGTGTGAGAAAAACTGAGAAAAGACTGTGAGGCTTGGGTGGAAACAAAATAGTATAAGGAATGAGAACTAAGAACTAACCCGAACTAGCCCCTTTTGGCGGGGGGGGGGGGGGGGTTTGCTGGGAGAAAGCCACCAGTAGGGGCGGCCTGGAAAATAAAAATATTTATAATACCTTATTGCAATCAATGCAGTTTTAAGATGGGAAAGCAAATAAGGTGAGGTCTTGTATGCTGATGTTTTTCACCTTAAAGAATCACCCAGAATGGCAGAGTAACTAACTGTGGGTTCAGAGTTCCCTCTGACCCACTGGTGTTAGCTCTTGAAAAAGAAAACAGAGCAAAGAGAAGGCAAATCAAATGTGTTGTTCACCATGCTGTATAAGGCAGCAATGTATGAAATCGGACAAAGCTTATCATCATGAAACACAAAAGCATACATGATTTGTAATAGGCTCCTCCTAAGGTAATGGAGGATGAGGAGGACCTCCCCAAAAGGGAAGAGGACTCAGGCTCCAAAGGTATACCCACTTGAACCCATCCCCATCCTGGCAGTCCAATCTCATCCAGAACTAGGAGGTAACAGACCCCTCTGCGAGAGGCAGTGGGACCAGGAGAAAGGAAAAGGGTGGAATTTTTAGTGGGTACAGGGGCCACATATTCAGTTTTAAATAAAGCATTAATACCTGTGGAAATTTATTATGTTGTGGTGCGGAGAGCAACTGGCCAATCTGAGAAGACATATTTTTGCAAACCTCTGAAGTATAAATTGGGAAAACAATGGGGTATTCACAAGTTTTTGTATATGCCCAATTCTCCAAAGGCACTTCTAGGGAGAGACTTGTTGGAGCAGTTACAAGCAACCATTACATTCAAAAATGGGGAGGTTACTTTGGAGGTAGATGATCAAAGGTACATAGAGGTGTTAAGTTTAACATTAACAGCCATTGAAAATAAGGAGGAAATTAGTGAAGAGATATTAGGACAAGTATTTTTCAGGGGTATGGGCCTCTAATGAACCAGGGAGGGCGAAGAATACCCCCCATACTAATCAGTCTTAAGGAAGGGACACAACCAGTGAGAATTAAGCAGTGCCCCCTGAAAAAGAAGACGGGGAGAAATCAGCCCAATAATTGATAATACAGGATTGCAGGCTGTCAATAAGATAACAAAGGATTTATATCCTGCAGTAGCAAATCCATATACTTTACTAACTTGTTTAACACCTGAACTAACCTGGTTTACTGTTTTAGATCTGAAAGATGCTTTCTTTTGCCTCCCTATCCATGAAGCCAGCCAGAAAATTTTTACATTTGAATGGAAAAGCCCTAAAAACAGGTGCAAAACCCAGCTCACATGGTCCATGTGCCTCAAGGCTTCAAAATTCCCCCACTCTGTTTGGAGAACAACTTGCAAAGATCCAGAATCCTGGGAAACTCCACAGGAAGAAAGAAGAAGCCTTTCAAATTTCCTAGAACTCCAAGGATACAGAGTATTAAAGAAAAGGCACAGGCATGACAGGGTGGTGTCAGCTGTGGGTTTATAATTATGGACTGTTTGTCAGATAGAGATCTCCAGTAGACAAAAGAAATCACACAGGCCTTTCACCAGCTAAAGAGTGCCCCCATGTCAGCTCCAGCTTTAGGACTTCCAGATGTAAGTAAATTATTCTTTCTATTCTCCCACGTGGCTCAGGACTTGAATTCATACCAGAGGGCAGTTGCTTACTTTTCCAAGCAACTAGATGCAATGCCAAAGGATGGCCAGGTTGCCTCAGAGCTGTAGCAGCAGTCGTGCTGAATAGTCAATAAGCACACAAGTTTACCCTGGGACAGAAATTGACTGTGCTAGTGTCCCACACAGTGTCCGCAGTACTGGAAGTAAAGGGCGGCCACTGGCTCTCACCACAGAGGTTCCTGAAGTACCAGGCCATCACGGTAGAACAAGATGATATAGAGAGAGTGGTAACTAACATTGTCAACCCAGCTTCTTTTCTCAGTGGAAATCAGGGAGAAGCAGTACACCACGATTGCCCAGAGACTACTGAAGCTACTTACTCCAGCCGCCCAGACTTAAAGGACACTCCTTTGGATGATGCAGAGACCTGGCTCACTGACAGGAGTAGCTATGTTGCCAGTGGAAAGCAACATGATGGATATGCAGTCGCTACCTGCAGAGAGGAAATAGAATCTGGACCCTTACCAACAGGCACCTCTGTGCAGAAGGCCGAGATTATCACACTGACCCGTGCCTTGGAAATGCATTCGGAGCTGTGCACACACATGGAGCTATCTGGAAAGAAAGGGGACTGCTGAAGAGAGAATCCGGATGCTGGAAGTATGCATATTAAAGCACACCACACAGTGAGCTCAGAATTGGGAAAAGAAATGAGCTGGTGGATGGAAAGGCAAAGAAAGCAGAGAAAGGTGAGGTAATTTTGGACAGATTTCGCTTAAAGGTAAGCCAGAATATAATAATACTAATCAAAAGGGACATATAACCAAGAGGGGTAGGCTACCATTGAAAGGGAGCTGGTAACCCCTTCCCATATGTGTGATCACTAGTAAGGGAGGACCACCAGAAAACACACTGGGGCCTAACTACTTAAAAGCTTTTACAAAGTGCGGCTCCTTTCCCAGAATGACCAAGGCTGCCAGTGTTACAGAGTGCATCAAAATGAAGTATTGACTTTTAAGTGGTAGCTTTCACAGGTTTTTTAGAATACATATCCAATTGAAAGGATCATTGCCAGGAATTTATATGCCACTATCACTCAAGTGAACTGATAGTGTGATCCTTGCCTCCAAACTAACCCCAAGAATACCCCCAGACAAAACTTGGTCAGATTGGGAGGGGCCATAGATCTGGACAGCAGTGGTAAATTGGCTTTTCAAAACCCCCATGGAAAGGGGGGTATCAGTATTTACAAATACATTTTCAGGGTGGCCAGAAGCATTCCCCACCAGAACTGTCAAGGTGACCAGAGTAAATAATATCGCTTTCAGAGTTCCAGTCACAATATTCCCAGACAAAGGATCACATTTTATTTCCAGAATAGTGCAAGAGATCTATATGGTGGCTTTAAGTAGACAAGTCAAAGAAAATGAAAAGACATATGGCCGGAGCTCAGAGCAGGGAGCTAAGTGAACCAGTACAATACAGCCTGGGAATTAAGTATACATTAAGTCTCTTACAGAAAAGACTTTGGAACCACAGTGAGAAGGACCATTCTAGATGCTTTTCACCACCTTCACCGCAATCAAGATTAAGAAGCAGAGTACCCAGATCCACCACACTTGAAGGAAGCAGGCCCCAGAAGCCCCTTGAAAATTGACACCAAGACACAATGAACTGAGACTAAAACTTACTCAGGCAAAATGAGTGTATTGTGGCCGGGGGTAGCTTGTAATGTCATTTACAGAATTGTTTTGTATATAATCATAATTGGAGTCTCGGAATTAGAAAGTACCTCTATCCAAACTGATATTGAATGGCCTTGGTCCCAGGCTTTTAATCAGTATACTGGATCCATGGGGGAACCTTTGGAGATAAAAGATTGAAAACTATCTACTGTAGTAATCCATGGGAATCAAGTATATGAAAAGCAGGAGTGGCAGGAACAAGAATTGTGGAAGTTAGTGTCTCTGCCTCTCCTGTATACAAGCACCGGGAAGTTCTGGCGGCGCGTCACTTTTCCCGCCCCGACCGGCTCCCGAGAACGCTGCTTGGCACCTCAGCTCCTCGTCAGGGTCGATGCCGCCGCTACTTCTGGGTGCTTCTGCGGCTGCGCTCCGGGTGGGCTGGCCGCACTTTGTTGTCGGCACAAGGGAAGGAAACGAAGAGGCAGGGAATTGTCCAAACCCGTCCATGTCGCAGCTGGGCACTTTATTGGTTGCAGGAGCTGCAATGGAGAAGCCGTGGCCGCTCCCAGCCTCACTTGGACGAATCTGGCCTCGAGGCTGGGGTGCCGCAGAGGGATATAGGGGTGGGACAGGGGAGAACTGGAGCTCTCCGCCCAATGAACACAGACGCCGTGGCTGTGACGTTGCCACAACGGCCAATGGGCACACGAAGAGGGCGGACACGGGGGTTCAGGGCCAGTGGGACCATGGGAATGAGGTGACGAGCATGGAACTGCCGGCGACCGGATGGGGGAGTGGTCACAGGAGTGGCACGGGAGGAGACCCAATGGCCAGCAGCCTGGGGCTAACTTCCGTGGTGGGGGAGAAGACACGGGGGACACACGAGGATACATGGAACCTGTAAGCTAACAAAGACCAGAACCCTAAATCTGAACCCAAAACCCTGGATGCAACAATTCCCCGCTTTAAAATATATAAAAAAGACAGTTGCTTTGACTTGGGTCTTCAAGCGGTGGCCTCTTCTCCCAGCTTCTTTTGCTGCGGTGACTGTGGTGGCTGCTTTGCAGGTGGAGAGGGCCTGGAGATGATGCTGGAGCTGATTTTTCCCTGGGTGTTTGGGGATAGGGGAACTGGGGCAACAACTTTATTATAAACATGTGAATTGGGGACATAACTGGACTGAGGTAGTTGTATGAAGGATGCTATTTAGGGGGATGTTGAGTCTCTTTCCTTTCTGCGGCGCCTGCGACTGGATGCAACCCCTTGGTTGGTGGGATCACCGTTTGCATCCACTGGCACTGCATCGCTTTGACTCACAGACTGTCCTGGAATGTAAGGTTTGACATGCCTCCTGGGGATCCACCTGACTCCTGAAGGCGTGGATATGCAGGCATATCCCCGTCCCCAGGTGAGAAGTGGGAATGGACCCTGGATTTCTTTAGAGTCCGGATCCCTCACTAACACTGGAGGCCTCTCTTCCAGTTGGAGCTCCTGATGTTGTTTGAAATGTCTCAGGGCTGGCGGTTCTGGTCTATCAAAAGAGCAGTTTAGAAAATTGATGGTAAACAGTGCCTTGCAGAGTGTCTCGTGCGGTGACAGCACTCGCACATGCCCCTGCTGCTTCCGGAGGACCTGCTTCAGTGTCTGGTGTGTTCTTTCTATTATGGCCTGGCTGGTGGGGGAGTGAGGAATCCTGGTCTTGTGTTGGACCCCCCATTCCTGCAGGAAGTTACTGAACACCCTGGAAGTATAAGCTGGACCATTATCAGTTTTAATTGTGGCTGGGACCCCTAAGGCGGCAAAGGCATGTATGAGGTGTTTGCTCACATCTGAGGCCCTTTCCCCTATATGGGCTGAGGCAAAGACTGCCCCCGAGAAGGTGTCCACAGTTACATGGACATTCTTGAGTTTCCCAAATTCGGGGACTTTTGTGACATCCATCTGCCATACCTCGCAACTGCGGAGACCTCTGGGATTCACACCTGCTCCCAGTGTTGGTAAAGCTGCCTCCTGACAGTTGGGGCATGAGGCCACAATTTCCCTGGCTTGGTCACGCTGCAGATGGAACTGGCATACCAGACCTGGGGCATTTTGATGGAACTGCTGATGGCTCAGCCTGGCCTGCTCGACTATGCTCGGCTGGCCTCCCATCTGTACTGGGGCTGCCGGGGCGTCTGCTCTGTGGTTCCCCTCAGCAATAAAGCCTGGGAGATCCGTGTGTGACCTCACATGCACCACATAAAAGGGATGCTCACGGTTAGAAACCAGGTGTACCAATTTTGTGAGAAACCCAAAGATTACCTGATTTGGGACCTCTTTGATGATTGCATGTTCTGCTCTAGACACTGCTCCTGCTACATATGCAGAATCCGTTACCAGATTGAAAGGTTGATTAAATTTTTCAAAAGCCCTCACGACAGCATCCAACTCAGCTACTTGTGGGGAACCTTCCACTACCTTAACATCAGATTCCCACAGCTGAGTCTCTGGGTCCCTCCAAGTCACCACTGATTTGTGGGACTTCCCTGACCCGTCTGTGAACACTGTTAGTGCTCGGAGTGGCTTTTTACTTTGTAATTCTTTTGGTAACAATTTGAATTCTATGTTGAACAGATGATGGCCAGGATGTCCAATTTGAATTTGGCCTGAGAAACTGTCTAGCGCAAACTGCAAATTGTCATTTTGCCTTAAAAGATGTTCGAAGGTCTCCTTGGTCATTTTCCCCGTGGATGTTTTGATGGGGATGTGGATACATGTGAAGTCACAGCCAGCTAGTACTTGCAGACGAGCCCTGGCCCGTATTATGAGCTGCGCCATCAGCTCTTGTGGCCTGGTGATACTTTTGGACTGTCTGTGGCCAAGGAACACCCACTCTATTATCAAGAGAGGGTCCCGTTGGCCCTTGTCCCACTGGAATATCATGCCATATAAATGGGGTAACTCACCTAGGATGATGAAGCGGAAAGGCAGCCCTGGTTGACAGCGATGGGCTTGCCTGTTCACTATGGTGGTCTGGACCTTCTCAAGTGTGGCTCTGGCCTCCCGGGTCAGGACTCTTGGGGAACTTAAACCCTCATCCCCCTCCCTTTCTGCTAATAAGTCAAAAAGAGGGGATAGTTCCCTCGTGGTGAGTCCCAGACAAGGCTTGATCCAATTCAATGATCTGCACAAGCGCTGGATGTCATTCAGCGTCTTGGGGTTGTTGCTTATCTGAATTTCTTGAGGCCTAATTGTTCGATTATTAATTTCCAGGCCCAGGTACTTCCAGGGTGGCAGCAACTGTACCTTCTCTTTTTGCAACTCAAATCCGGCCGCCGACAAGGCCCTAACAGTGTCCTCCAGAGCTGCTTGCAGGACCTCGCTGTCACGGGCACAAATCAGCACGTCATCCATGTAGTGATAGAAAATGCAGGATGTCCACTTGGCACGCATGGGGGACAGAACCCTGGTACATACCACTGGCATATAGTGGGGGAACATTTAAGCCCCTGAGGTAGTACGGTCCAGTGGTAGCGCTTCATGGAGGATTCTCTGTTCATGGAGGGTACAGAGAAGGCAAAACGGGGAGCATCATCCGGATGTAATGGGATTTGAAAGAAGCAATCCTTAATATCAATTACAGCCAAATTATAATTTTGGGGTAGCATTGATGGAGATGGCATACCCGGTTGGAGAGAACCCATATCTTCTACAGCTTCATTAATTTTTCTTAAATCGTGGAGGAGCCACCACCTGTCCTTCCCCGGTTTTTTAATTACAAACACCGGAGAGTTCCAGGGGCTGTTTATTTCTACTATGTGACCCTTTGCCAATTCTTCCTCCACTAATTTTGTGAGCGCCTGTAGTTTCTGTTTACTCAGCGGCCACTGCTCCACCCAGACAGGCTTATCTATGAGCCATGTTAACTTCTGAGTGGGATGCTCCTCAGTAGCCGCACCTAAAAATGCTGGGGGGCTGGAAATTCCAATTTGGCCCCCCACTGAGCCATGGCGTCTCTTCCCCATAATGTAAATTTGCAATCGATCACGAACGGACATACTGAGGCCAGCAGCCCATTCGGACCCTTAATTTGGACAATATTTTTGGATTGCCTTTCAGGCCGTGGTCCGCCTAGTCCTAAAACTGGCGTGGCCACGCTCTGCAGCTCCCAGTGTGACGGCCACTTGTGTGGTGGGATGACCGTCACGTCTGCCCCTGTGTCCAACATCCCCTGAAGATAGGTAGAACGCCCCTCGCACTTGAGTTTACACCACACAAGGGGTTTTTCCTCTCCTAACTTCCCAGCATAAAAGACTGAGAGTTCCAAGTCATTGCACAGGAATTGCCTGTGCAATAACCTGGCCCTTTGGTAGGAAGAGCAGGCGGGTGGACACAGCGTGCCGCGAGATAGAAGAGCCTCGGATTAAGGGTGGAAATCACCGGAGGAACTGCTATCTCTAGTGGGGTGCTTTTTGTGTCTCCACCCACGAGGTACCTGCAGTTCAGAAGGTCTTCTTTCCTCCTGGTTTCACAGCGGCAGATGTGTGATAGAAGCTCTGCGTCCACTATGAAGAACTGCCAGTCCTGGGAACGAAAATGTACAGAATTAGTGAGTCGGAGCCGATAAGGCTTCCTGATGTCAGTGGTTGAGAGGCAGCTGCTTGCAGATGGAACTAGATGGTGAATCGCGGCTCCCCTCGCGGCACCGCGACTTGCCTCATTTTTATCAACACACGAGGCAAGTGTGCATTCATTTCCTAGTTTTTTGAAATTGTGGGGTTCCTGTCCCCCCTCCCTCCTCCCACAGTCCCGGACAGTGCAGTCCCTAGAAGTGGGCAGCAATCCTGAAAGTGTCCTTCCTGATGACAGTGGAAGCACCGGCACGTGGATGGAAACCGCCTTGGAGCGGAGTTCCTTGGAGGAGCAGCAGCTGATGCGACCAGCTTGTCTCTTGGTCTCTTTGGGGCTTCCTCCTCCATCAGGTGTACTTTCAGGGTGCAGTCCTCGATGATCTGGTCGAGGGTTGGCGGTGGTGAGGCCAGCAGTGATAGGATGATTCTTTTGCACATTGAATTAGCGTTCATGTGCACCACTTCTAGGACCAGTCTGTCTCAGAGTTCAGGTCTCTCCACCCGTCTCTCGACCGCTGCCCGGACTCTGTCTATGAAATCTACAAAAGGCTCTGCAACACCTTGTTTAATAGCAGTATAGGGTACCACCAGATCCTTGGTGGGCATGCCCAGGAATACACGCTCTGCTGCACCCCTGGACGTGTCCAGCACGGCTGTTGGAATTCCCTGATCCTGTAGTTGCCCTTCACTCCATTCTCCCTCACCCACGAGATGGTCTAGAGTGATTGGTTCTTCCGCAAAATCCAGGCTGTAAGGCCCTTCTTGGATTTTGGGAAGCAGGTCTGCTGCCAGTTTTTTCCACCTCCTCTCCCACAGGCTGTATTCTGATGGGAGAAGCAGGCAGTTAAACAGACGCTTAAGGTCTGCTGGCACTACGGTTCTGGATGTTAAAGTCGCTTTTAGAATGCCCTTAAAGAAAGGGCTTGCTCTGCCGAATTCACGTAATGTTTTGCAGACCTCTTTCACTGATTCATAGGGAAGGGGTGCCCATGTAGGGTTCTCCCCTCCCCTGGCGTAGGAGGCTGGAGTGCAGAGCGACTGCTCGACTTCATAGACTGGGCCCCATCCCCTCCCCCCTCCCCCCCCCGGGTATCCGAGGAGCAGGAGGACGTGGGGGCGGAGTGCGTGGGACAGGGCAGACAGGGCGGGGAGAATCTTCTCCCTGGGACAATGGCTCGGAGGTGAGAGAACCCTCCCTGTCAGGGGAGGGTAGGGCTGATGTTGCAGCAGGCAGGATGTGGAAGGAGGGAACGCCCACCCGAGGGGGAACAGGGGAAGGGGTGGCAACCCAATGCCTTGAGTGGGTAGTGCCCACACCCACAGGGAAGCAGGAGGGGGTGGGGTCAAAGGTGGGGACAAAGGGGACAAAGGGATTGTGGGAAGGGGAAGCCCTGCCATGTGGCTGCCCTCCATCTTGGGAAGACAAAGACCCAAACCACGTGGCCGTGGCTTCCTCAGGGAAGCAAAGAAAAGGGTTCAGGGAAACCGAACTGCACGGGGGTAGCGCTGAAACTGGGATTCCTGACCGGGAAAAAGGGATTGGGAAAAGGGTTTGGGGTCAGTTCCTCAGCGAAGTAGCCAATTTCGCCGAGGCGAGGACGCCAGGGGGGCTTGGGGGAGCCAGGAGCACGGTCCACGTTTCTGGAGCTGCCCTGCGTCTCATATCGACGGGGTACCCCCCCCCCCCCCGCCCACCCGGGTTAGGGGAAGAAGGGGTAGGAGAGGAGGATGGAGAAGAGGTTTCAGGGAAAGCAACGGATTTTCCTGATGGCTTTTTCCCTTCCCGGGTCGCATTCCACTCAGACTCCGTTTTTACAATCTCTGATATTAATAAATGGAGCTCGGGGAAGCAGCTTTTTGTGGAGGGATCTCTGTCGATTCCCTCTGCTAGCCTGGCCCCTACACGCTTCCAGAACTCTGCCTTGTGGGCATCCTCTGTGGTTAAGCATGGGAAGGAAAAAAACAGCCATCGCACAAACTGCTTTACCGAACTCTTGGGGTAGGTGCCCTTCACTGATAAAATACCCTTAACTTGGGTATAAAATTCCCTTTGTTGGGAAGATAACATGGTCCCCATGCTATTTCTACCCACAACCTCACCCCTGGTGCAGAAAAAGAGGGAAAAAAACCAAAAAAACGCGAAAGACCCCGGCAGCTGCCACTCACACTGCACGCTGCGTGTTCCGTACCCTCGGAAGTGTGGCAAAGCCCACCCAAGTGATGGAGAGTATAGCCCGGGTACCCTCCCACTCTAGGTACTCACCAAACTGAAATCTTCGCAAAAAAACCTGCTACCAAGGTTTTCTTTCCCAGGAAGCGTCCATTCTTCGGCTTTCCGTGGCTGCGAATGGTTATGCTTCCAGTCACACGCGGAAAACACAGCGTGTTTCCCTGTGGGTGGTGGAGACGTCACTGACTTACTTCGGGGGCTCTTTTCCCGTTTTCAGTCCAGCATGGAGCACTTTTTCCATAGACTGCGACTCTATGGTCGCGGCAGGTTTCTGCACGGATCGCGCTTGCTGGTCTCGGCAGCGGCGCTCGCTGGTCTTGGCGGCGGCGCGGCTTCGCGGCTGCGGCACTTTCTCCGCGCAGCTCCTGGGTGCTCTGTGGTGGCTCTCCACCTGGGCTACGACTCTGAACTGGCTGTGGCCCCACATTGGGTGCCACTTCCGGTGGCGCGTCACTTTTCCCGCCCCGACTGGCTCCCGAGAACGCTGCTTGGCACCTCGGCTCCTCGTCAGGGTCGATGCTGCTGCTACTTCCCGGCGCTTCTGCGGCTGCAGTCCGGGTAGGCTGGCTGCGCTTCGTCGTCGGCGTGAGGGAAGGAAACGAAGAGGCAGGGAATTGTCCAAACCCATCCGCGTCACGGCTGGGCGCTTTATTGGTCGCAGGAGCTGCAATGGAGAAGCCGCGGCCGCTCCCAGCCTCACTTGGACGAATCTGGCCTCGAGGCTGGGGTGCCGCAGAGGGATATAGGGGTGGGACAGGGGAGGACTGGAGCTCTCCGCCCAATGAACACAGACGCCGTGGCTGTGACATTGCCACAACGGCCAATGGGCACACGAAGAGGGCGGACACAGGGGTTCAGGGCCAGTGGGACCGCGGGAATGAGGTGACGAGCATGGAACTGCCGGCGACCGGATGGGGGAGCGGTCACAGGAGTGGCACAGGAGGAGACCCAATGGCCAGCAGCCTGGGGCTAACTTCCGTGGCAGGGGGGAGAAGACACGGGGGACACACGAGGATACATGGAACCTGTAAGCTAACAAAGACCAGAACCCTAAATCTGAACCCAAAACCCAGCATGCAACAGGAGGTTTGTGATAGCCCAAGTAAATTAGATTGTTGGTGTAATTTCACATTAATTCAGCCTGTGGAAGTGATTTGTCTGTGGGCTCGTGATGAAGTCGGACTCTCATTTAAATTTATAATAGATGTTATACCTGTTACAATGGCAAAACCACATACAACTCACACCACTACTCAAGCAGCTCAGATCCAAACCACACTTGAACCTAAGGTATATGAAATAGGCCCATACGTAGTGAAAAATATGGGTCAACAACAACTGTTGTTCAATCCAGAGTGGTCTCTCAAATGTGTTGAATTGCTAATGCAAATTAACATCTCAGAAATCCAGCCAGCCTACTCCTCTTTCCTAAGAACATCCTTTGAGGGCTGGACAATGTGGTTACAAAGACAAATACACCTCAGGAGCAAAATAAAAAGGGATCTAACTGGGATATTAGGGACAGGATTAGGAGTTTCAAATGGAATTGATTCAGAAATACTGATGAACAAGCTAGCCACTGCAAGAAGTAGTTTAACAAAATTGAGACAGTCATCTCTATTGGCATTAGGAACCAGCCAGTAGCAGATTTCAAAGGTACTGCCAAAGTGGGAAAAGGCCAGGGACCAAGAGCACAAGTTAATAGTAGAAGAGCTTTGTACAGTTCAAGATAATGTGTCTTTAGCTTTCAGCTGTATACAAGCACAGTTACGGATGCGGGCAACAGCAGCTCTGATCATACGGGAAGGAAGTGAAAGTGATTTTCCAGCTGAAATTCAAAAGATTGTCTGCGATAATGCGATTGATTTCAAAAGAAAGTTTCAGTCCTGGTGGACTATGGTAAATTTTACCTATGATCCTGCTTCTAATGTGGCCACTGCCTTTGTGCTTACTATATGTAATGCCACTGTTCATGTGATCCACCCCATCATTGCACAAGGATTAAATCATAAAAAACAGTGTTCTACCCTTCAGAACATAGGGTGTGGGCACAAAAGGTGAATGAAAAGTGGCAAACAGTAAACTTAGAATCTTGTATTCCTGGAGAACAACTAGGATTCATTTGTGAAGGCAATAGCATTAATGCTCAAGATGTGTGTCTTGACACTGAACAAAGTATTTGCCGCTTTGAGATTCATCCAGTCACTGATCAGAAAACTGCTTGTATATACTAGTAAAGGTTGTGTATGCTTGAGAACTGCTTGTAATGTTGTAAAAAATCAATAACAGTGATTTTATTTTGTCTACTAGAAATCATTCTAATTTTTGTATTCGCAATTTTGTTATTGAAGTTTAGGATTATCCTTCATATTGCTAATTTGGAATTGGAGAATACTACAACAAGTAGCTGTGTTAACCTCCTTATCAAATGTACATGGTAAAGCATTAAGGGACACTTATTATTGTAGTGATTTGCATTAAGTAAAAGAATTTACTTATATGTAGGAAAGGGGGGGGGATGAAACAGAGTAAAAATGTAATGGGGTAGAAAATCCACTTGGATTTAGGTGAAATGTGTCGCTTTGAGTTTGCTAACATAAGTAAAATATGCTGTTTAGTCTGGTAACTGCAGCACTAGCAAAACTGCCCCAGCTAAGGAGAAAGAATGCAAATTTCCAAGCTAAAGAGGTAAGAGATAAGAAAGACTCCTCAGACCTTGAAAAAGACAGTGCAGAGTGACCCAGGAGTTCTTTCTGTACTTTCTGACAAAAACTGAGTACAAGTGTAACTAGCTGTAAGTGTAACGCAAAATCAGCAGAATGAATATGCATGAACCTATTGTGAAATTCTAAGAATATGTAAATTAGCTAGAGTAATAAAAAAGGATCGGGAGTTCTCAGGGGCGCGCATGCCTTTTGAAGGGAAATCCCTGCGTGCGCCCAGCGCTGTAAATAAAAACATACTGTTCCCTACAAATATCTATTGGAATTGTGGGGTCTTGATTTTTCACCGCAATTCACTAGGAAAGGTGAGTTGTTATTTTCCACCACTTCCGGTCTCCCTGGCACTGCACTCCCGGTCCCCCTGTTGCTGTGGGAACCAGAAGCCGGAGCGTGGGAAACAGGAGGCTGGTGGGCAGAAACCTGGGCGGAGGCAGCCGAGGAGAAGGAGGAGGGGGCTGGGGATGACACATCAATGGGAGGAGCAGTGGGTGGAACCGTGGGTGGGGTGAATCTTCCCCCCGCAAAGGAGGAGGAGGGACTCAGGGAGAGGGAAGGATCAGGGGTCTGGACGGGAAGAGGGAGAAAGGGGTTCTGGGAAGAAGAAGAAGCATCTGCCATGAGGCCAAGGCCATTTTGTGCTGCTTTGGTGGGGTGAAAGAAGGAACCATCTTGGAACTCAGAACTAGGATTTCTAACAGGGACAAAGGGATTGGATTGAGGGATCGGGGTGAGGTCCTGCACAGTGTGGCCATCACTATCAGAGCAGGGGTTCTGAGGGGACCTGGGGGAGCCAGGGAGACGGTGGCAGCCCTGCGTCTTCTGAGGATGGGCTGCTCCCCCCTGTCTACCTGGTGTGGGGGAAGAGGGAATGGGAAAAGAAGGTGGGGAAGAGGAGATTCTGGTGAAAAGTGGGGGTAAACTTGCAGTTTGTTTTTTAACTCCCCTTTCTTTCACTTTTAGCACATCCCAAATCAATAGAAATAATTGCAAAAATCCCTCTTTAACGGGGGAGTCACCTCTCTTTGTTAAATCACTCAGTTTAGCACCTACTTGCTTCCAAAATACAACATTTTGCACATCTCACAAAGTAATATTTGGAAAGTTAAAAACAACCACCTCACGAACTTTTTAACAATGCACTTTGAAAACACAACACCTACCTCTCCCAGGGACTCTGTAATTTGGTAATAAACTTTCCTTTGCTGGGTAGGCAGCCTGGTGCCCATCCTGTCTACCTAGCTTAGATTCCACCCACCCTCTGCAGGAAAAAGGAGACAAAAAAGGAAAAGGGTCCTGAAAGCTGACGGGGATGAACCGAGCACGCCACGCGTTGCATGTCCCCTTGCCTCAGGAAACAGCCGCTCACCTCCCAAGCCCCTGGCCAGGTCCCTCTCAGACCTCCAGAGAACTCACCAAACCATCGACTTCAGGAAATAAAGTTGCAGAATGGGTCCTCGATCCCAGAGACACCTTCCTGGACGCCGATGAGAAGGCTATGTCTCTTTCCTCCGGGAGCACCGCTGACTAAAACGCAGCATGCTCACATGGAGGCAATGGCACAGCACGGCTTATAAATCCAGGGCACGTTTGCCCGCAGCACAGCCCGTCCGTCCGTCGGGTTTCTTCACGCAGAAACTGTGGCGCCGCTTCCCACCGCTGCTTTTTCACGCTGAAAGCGCAGTGCCGCTTTCTGCTTCTGTACCGCGGTGACATGCAGTTCCGGTGCTGGCAATCCTCGCGGCAGCGAAGATGTGTGGAGAAAGCCTCGTGGAAGCAAAGAAGCCTCACATTTGGTGCCACCTGCGCCTGGCTCTCAGCAGCCACGAGATGGAGGTTTGCCGACTTGCTGTCCCGCTTGTGGCCGGAGGGCAGACATGAGAGTGGCCGCTCCCGAGTCTCTGCCGAGACTGTTGCGGGTAGTGGTGATAGCTGTGGCGTGGGTAGCACAGCAGAGGCACAGAGCACGAGGAAACCGAGGCAAAAGAATAAGGGAAGGACACTTGTCTGAGTCTCCAAAGATTTAATGTCGAAGTGGGGCAGAGCAAGTGACAAATCTGAACCGGAACAGACTACTTTTATAGGGTAGAGGGAACATGGGGAGGACACAACCTTTGACCAATAGGAAGGCATTAGGAGAGGGGTGCAGGGTAAGGGCTCCCCAATAGAAGCCAACATGGGAAGGGAGCAAACCTTACAATCCAATTCTGTTTCAAGGAAGGGATATAAGACAGGGAACACTCCAGAACCAAAGGAGTGTGCTATCTTTGACAGACAGGGGTAAGACAAGGGAACAAGGGAGGTATACAGGTGGATTGACATGTGGATTGACATACATTTTGGTGGAGAAAACTGTGGTGAACAACTCAGGACTGAACCATTAAGGAAGCCAAATGGGGTACATAGAATGAAGCATTACAAACTTATAACTAGGATTATCAAAACATACAGCAGAAGAACAAACTGTAAAATAACAGGCTACCACATATTTTGACTGTCTAGAGCTCAAGGATAGTGATGATAAGGTCAAGTGCCTATGGGTCAGAATCAGGGGGAAGGCCAACAAGGCAGATCTCCTGATGGGAGTCTGTCATAGACCACTCAACCAGGATGAAGAGGCTATAGATATTCTCAGTTCAGTCAGAGAGAAAAGGAGAGAGTTTCTACCAGGCTAAGCCTGGGGAAAAGTCTGAGAGGTATGCAAATAATTACTATCTCTCTTTCTGTTCATATTGTTTATAGATGTGTTCTACCACCGTGTGCTATTCATAGTGTACCAATGGTGTGAGATGTTTTTACTCTAGGACCAATGAAGCTGGTCCTCATGATGTTCTCTATAAAAGACTGATGTACTTGTTAATAAAGAGTTCATTCTTGCCTTCTGATTTGGAGTCACATTATTCCCATCCTGCCTCAACAGCAACAAGAGGCAGATGAATTATAAGCAGTTAGCTGATGTTTCACGGTCACCAGCCCTTGTTCTTGTGGGAGACTTTAACTTGCCAGATGTCTGCTGGAAACTCAACACAGCGGAGAGGAGGCAGGTTCTTGGAGTATGGTGAAGAGAACTTCCTGACACAGCTGGTGAGTGAGCCTACCAGAGGTGGTGCCCCAATAGACCTGCTTTTTACAAACAGAGAAGGGCTGGTGGGAGACGTGGTCAGAGGCTGTCTTGGGCACAGCTGTTGTCCTAAATGCAGACTGGCACCAATTCACACACCAAGGCGAGGTATTTCTGTATTTTATTCTAGTTTGTGCAAAGTCGGAAGCTGGGCTGGCTCCCCAATCATCAAAACTTTACACTATTTATATATTTTAGCAAAGGCATCAGCATTCATTGGTTACAAATTACATTAGTCTTCTGTGGTAATCACATATCCTCTGAACAGAGAAAGAGATAGCTTTCCCAGGATTTTTCTGGGAAGCTGTGAGAAGCTGTGAGAAAGCTCAGAGAAAATAATGAGAAACAATTCTTATCTTCATTTGCTGCACTTGTTGTGCACATGTGGAATGTGTTATGGAGATTTGTTTACCAAAGGGTGATTTCTTAATTGGACACTGGTAATGGTGTTTGGATTTTCAAGGACTGTATCAGACTGTCTGTAACAATGAAGTGTGCTTCTTAGTAGTGTAGTATAATATAGTATAGCACAATAAAGTGATTGATCAGCCTTCTGCAATCATGGAGTCAATGCTAATTATTACCTGGCAGGGACCACTGCTACGATACTCTTCTATTAATTAGTATGCAAATCTCTATTTGCTAGTTATCTCTCTCACTTCTCATGCTAGTCTGCAGGCTCAGTTATAACCTCCATTTGAGTCAGGGGTCCATTCTGAGTAGGTGGTCAATGGGTTGATGGTCAGGATCTCCCCTGCCAGAATTACCTTTCCCCAGGTATTTCTCAGTCCTGCTGATTTCACTCCTGGTGGCTCTCATCCAGACAGCACATTCATCTTGGGTTTGTCTTCTCTTTTCCTTAAAACAAAAGATTAGCCAAGCATACAGTGTTCACAATGCAACTGCTTAATCAAAAGTTTCACAATGCAATTGCTTCATCATAACTTTCCAGCTATAGCTACTGATTAACAACTAAAAAAAATGCAAAGTTTGGTTCAAATCTTGAGGAGCTTGATATTACAGCAATCACAAAATGATAGATTCTCAAATCTTGGTAAAATAAGGAAGGACGTCAACAAAACCTCTACCTTGGACTTCTGGAGGGTGGACTTTGTCCTGTTCAGGACACGGATTTAGAAAGTTCCCTGGGAAACAGTTCTTAACAACAAAGGGGTCCAGGAAGGCTGGAAATACTTTAAAAAACGAAACCTTAAAGGTGCAGTAGCAGGCCGTTTCTATGTGCCAAAAGATGAGCTGGCAGGGAAGAAGACTAGCTTGGCCAAACAGGGAACTTTCACTGGAACTCAGGGGGAAAAAGAGGGTTTATGACCTTTGGAAGGAGGAGCAGGCAAATCAAGAAGAGTACAAGGATGTTGTCAGGTCATGTAGAGAGAAAATTAGAAAGGCAAAAGCTCAGCTAGAACTCAACCTGGCCACTGGTGTGAAAGATAGTAAGAAGTGTTTTTATGAACACATTAACAACAAAAGGGGGGGCAGGGAGAATCTCCATTTCTTATTGAATGCGGGAGGGGAACATTGTCACCAAGGATGAGGAAAAGGCAAAGGTGCCTTCTTTGCCTCAGTCTTACAGTAAGACCAGTTATCCTCAGAACAACTGACCCCCTGAGCTGATAGACAAGGATGAGGAGCAGAATAGCCCCCCTGTAATCCAGGAGGAGGTAGTTAGTGAGCTGCTGAGCCACTTAGACACTCACAAGTCTATGGGGCCAGATGGGATTCATCCAAGGGTACTGAGGAAGCTGGCAGAAGAGCTCGCTAAGCTGCTCTTCATCATTTGTCACCAGTCCTGGCTAACTGGGGAGGTCCCACACTATTGTAGCATGTGTCCCTGCCAGGTAATAATTAGCATTGACTCCATGATTGCAGAAGGCTGATCAATCGCTTTATTATTATTATTATTATTATACTGTCGCCCTGTTCTTTTGAAAGTTTTAAAGTTCTTTTACAAGTTTTCTATGCCTTCTGATGTTTACATATTTCTACTGGAGTTTCTCACAGACTGTTCATGTAAATAATGATTGTTTTGCATTCTTCTTTGTGGAAGGAGAGAACTGATGGACTGTTGGTGTGACCAGTGTGGTTGGAGAGGTGGCAATTTCATCCTCCAATCCACTGTCACTTTTGGAATTCTATATATAGCGAGGTCAGGAATAAAGTTAGCTTCCTTTTGTTCTTTGCATCTTAGTGTGTGTGCGTGAGTTATTTCGTGTCGTAGTGCGACATTATACTCTACTATACTATTAAGATAAACCCATCACCCTTGCCGACAGTCCAATACAGCTTTGACCAGATTGGTCAATTGAATCCAAACACCATCACCAGTGACCAATTAATATGCTTACATTTACTTAATGAAAACATACACTACCCATTGGTTATAAAGAATAAACAAAACTTTTGATTTACCTATCACCACGTCACTGTGTGAGCCAACAAAAGTCCAGGTCTTTTTACTTTCTCTCTTTCTTCATGTTGTCATGGTGATAACCTTGGTGACTTCCTCGAGAGAGATATGAGACTTTCCTTATCTTCAGGAAGCCTCCTGGCTGGCTCACAAGAACGGCACAGAAATGTCTTTCCTACAAAGAACAACTCTACAGACACCAAGATCAGTGGAGAAAGAGAGGGAGGAGGTGCTCCAGGCACAGGAGCTGAGATTCCCCTGCAGCCTATGGTGCAGCCCATGGTGAAGCAGCTGTGCCTCTGCAGCCCATGAAGGACCACAGGGATGAAGAGATCCACCTGCTTGCTGCCCATGAAGGAGCCACATGCTGGAGCAGGTGGATGCCTGAGAGGAGGCTGTGAACCCATGGAAGGCCTATGCTGGAGCAAACTCCTGGCAGGGACATGTGTATCCATGGAGAGATGTGCCTACACAGGAATAGAATTTCCCAGTAGGGCATCGACTGCTCCTCTCCTGCCCTCCCGTGGTTCGCTTGTTCTCCCCCCGCCTTCCCTTGAGCTGTCCGCCTCATCTCCACCCCCCCTTGAGCCATCTGCCCCCCTCCCCCTTCTGAACTGATTGAACAAATGCAGTCTTTAACATTGTGTCCTTCTTAGTCTAGTGATACTTCTGACGATGAACTGTGGGTGATAAGTACATCTAAAATGTTGCAGGGATCTGATTCTGCTAGACCTTGTAGCAGATCCAGGTCTGCTGTTTCTTGGACTTTACCTCCCTGGCAGGTGGCTGTGACTCCTCAACAGCCTTTGCAATTTTGGGAGCATGTGAGAATGAAAGCAGCTAAAGTGGGAGATTGGAATTTGTTGGAGAAAATAGGTCCACCTAAAAGGATGGAGATGGCTGCTGCTGCTTCTGGTGGGCCTGTGGCTTTTCCTGTTTTCAAAGCTACTCCTAATTCAGGACAACGGGATAGCCATCACGCTTTTGCATGGAGGGTTGTGCAGGATGTCCAGGCAAAAGTAGATCAGTATGGTGTTAATTCTTCGCAGGTGATGCAATTGATTCGTGTTCTAAATGCTGATGTACTTGCTCCTTATGATATTGTTCACCTTGCTATGATTCTGTTTCAGCCAGTGCAGTATGGTATGTTTCAAGCTACCTGAAAACAAATGGTTGAAAGAGTAGCGTTGGACAATATGCAGTTAGCATGATCCACGTCATGCTGTGGGAGTTGATGCCTTGCTGGGCAATGGACCATTCTCTAACCCGGATTTGCAGGCAAGATGGGACCTCCTGGTTCTGGCACAGGTCCAGCAGCTGGGTATGAGTGCTTTACTTAAGACAATGGAAATGGCAGCTCCTAAAATGAGGTATATTACCATCCAGCAAGGGCTAAAGGAAACTTTTCTGCAGTTTGTGGAAAGGGTTGCTGCAGCCCTTGAGAAGCAAGTAGAAGATGATAAGTTGAGGCAAATTTTATGCAGACAATTAGCCCGGGACAACGCGAATGAAGATTGCAGGAGAATTATTGATTCTTTACCAGGACATCCTTCGCTGTCTGATATTGTAGTTGCTTGCTCAAAGGTTGGTTCAGCTGAGCATAAAATGACTGCTCTGGCAAGAGTCTTGACGTCTTCACCCAGATGTTCTGCTTGTGAAGAATCAGGACATGTGAAGGCACAATGCCCTCAAACTGCTGGACGGTTTGTACACTCTAGGGTAATCTGGACCAATAAAGTGCCTTGTTGTCTTTGTGGTAACTTTGGCCATATTGCTAAATTTTGTAAGTTACGATCTTTTTCAAGTGGTCGACAAGTGCAGGGAAACTGGAAGAAGAACATGAAGGGGCATGTGGAGACACAAATACCCCAACGACAATCACGAGCCCTGCCAGCACTGCAAAGCTCTCTATTTGTGAGTGATACACAGGGGTCACAAGAGGATCTGCAGGGACTGATATACCGACAGCTGACACTATTTTGACAAGAGGTATATGTAAAGTGCCTCTTGATACCCATGGTCCTATAGGCTGAGGTTTGAGTGCTTTTCCAGTGGGAAGATCTAGTAGCACTATTCAAGGTATTAATGTGCATTTAGGTCTTATCGATTCTGATTATGTGGGACAAATTCATGCTATGGTGTCTGTTAGTGAACCTCCTGTTATTATCCAAAAAGGCACTTGTATTGCTCAACTTGTTCCTTTTATGAGTTCTGTTCCAACTGTAGTGGAATGGAGTCATGGCACTGGAGGTTTTGGGTCTACAGGACTGCTTCAGGTTTTTTGGACTCAAAAGGTGACAGATGAGCGTCCAGAAATACAATGTTTGGTCACTGCTAAGGGATGTCATCCAGAAACCACAACAATATCAGGTTTACTTGACACAAGAGCAGATGTAACTATAATTTCACAGTTTTTTTGGCCTTCAACATGGCCCTCACTCAATCAGCCTTTGGAGTTGTTGGGTTAGGTGGGTCAGCTGCTGGTGCTTTATCTGCTACTGTGATCACTGTAACACATCCTGAAGGCCAACAAGCTAACATCAGACCTTATGTTACTAACACTCAAGCTAACTTATGGGGACGTGATTGTTTAACCCAATGGGGTGTTAAAATTACTATGGATTTTTAGTTGGGGCCACTGGGATGCAGGGCCTTAAACGTCCAGTTGTATCCTTGACATGGTTGACAGATAAGCCTGTCTGGATTGATCAGTGGCTCCTGCCTACTGAAAGGTTTCTTGCCCTGCGAGGTTTAGTGGCAGAACAATTGCAAGCTGGACATATTGAAAAATCATTTAGCTCATGGAATATTCCTGTGTTTGTAATAAAAAAGAAATCAGGTAAATGGAGACTTTTGCACGATTTGCGGTGGATAAACGCTGTGATGGCCGCAATGGGTGCTTTGCAATCAGGTCTTCCAACACCCACAATGATTCCACAAGGATGGGAAATAATTATCATTGATTTGAAAGATCGCTTTTTTACAATTCCATTGGCTGATCAGGATAAGGAAAAATTTGCTTTTACTGTGCCTTCTTTAAATCATGATGAACCGGGCCAAAGATATCAGTGGACAGTTCTGCCTCAAGGAATGAGAAATTCTCCAAATCTTTGTCAATGGTTTGTGGCACAGGCCTTATCTAAGGTCCGATAGCAATTTAGCAACTGTTATTGCTATCATTATATGGATGATATCTTGTTGGCATCCAAAAATAAACAATTATCAGCTCTTAAACAATGTGCTATGGCAAATTTAGAAGCCTTTGGTTTGGTTATCACCCCGGAGAAAGTTCAGAAACAGATGCCTTGGAAATATTTGCGGTTGATAATCACCAACACGCAAATTGTGCCTCAACCTGTAAAATTGGACATTGAAATTAAAACTGTTACTGATGTACAGAAATAGGTTTGTGCAATAGGTTGGCTTAGGCCATACTTGGGGATTGCTAATCATCAACTGCAACCTTTGTTTGACTTATTGTCAGGGATTACTTCCTCTACTGATGAGAGACATTTGACCACTGCAGCAAAAAAGGCTGTAGAAGAAATTGAATTGGCCTTGACGTCTAAATTTGCTACCAGGATAGATGTTTCTACTGATGTGCAATTATTTATTTTGAGGGAAAACTGGAAAAGCTTCTGTAGCCTGGAAGAAGAATGACCGCTGGGAATATGAAGTGATGGTTCAGCAAGGGTCTTCTCAATTAGTTGAACTTTGTGCTGTACTTTTGGCCTTTACCTTGTTTCCTAGTTCTGTAAATATAGTTACTGATTCTGTTTATGTTACTAATTTAGTAAAACAGATGGATCAAGCTGTGTTGTATAATGTAATGGAGAAATCATTATTTGTTATGTTGTTGAAATTGTGGACTGTTATTCATAATCAAAAGCATTCTTATTTTATTATGCATAGCAGTAGCCATACATCACTACCTGGATTTTTTGTTGAAGGTAATGCCTATGTGGATTCCCTTGTGGCTACCTCAGCTGTAAAAACGGTTCTATCTCATCAATTTTTTCATCAAGGTGCTCAGGCACTATGACAGCAATTTAAATTATCACATAGTGAAGCAAAGTCAATTATTTCTTCTTGTCCTGATTGTCATATGTCTCATGTTTCTCAATATTACGGAACTAATCCTAGAGGCTTACTCCCTTTGCAAGAATGGCAAACAGATGTTACAAAAATGACTGAATTTGGCCGTCTAAAGTATGTTCATGTTACAATTGACACCTTTTCTCATGCCATGGTTGCCTCAGCGTTGGCAGGTGAAACAGCAAGGGATGTTATTCATCACTTTTGCCACGCCTTTTCCATCTTAGGCATTCCATCACATGTAAAGACGGATAACGGCCCGGTGTATGTTTCAAAGAAATTGCAGGTATTTTTTTGTGCCTGGGGTGTTGATCATTCCACTGGTATTCCTCGTGCTTTGACATGCCAAGCAATTATTGAACGTGCCCATGGTGTATTGAAGCATCAGGTACAAAAACAAAAAGGGGGAATGCAGAGGGAGTCATCTCAAGTGGGATTAGATAAAGCCGTTTATGTGTTAAACTTTTTGCGTCCTTTACCGGACTTGCAATTGTCTCCTATATTCTATCATTTTTCATCTTTGAATTCAAAACAGCCAAACTTTCAGAAAGGTATTAAGGTATGGGTAAAAGATTTAATCATGGGAAAGTGAACTAGCCTAGTAGAATTAGTAACATGGGGAAGAGGAAATGCATGTGTTTTAACAGAGAATGGCCCTCATTGGGTCTCTGCTCGTTGTGTTAAACTTTATTTGGAGCACACAGGAAAGGACAGGACACCATAAAGTTTATGTTTCAGTTCCACAGCAGAAGCAAAATGAGTAGGTAATGGAATTGGCTATTAGGTGGATGGAAGCATGGACCCTCAAAGAATGTATGGTAAAGATGTTAATTCAAGGCAGAGTAAAGGGAGTTATTGACTTGTGCTGAAAATCTAAATTTAAGTTAGTGGATGTTACTTTTGCTTCTGTTCTTTGAATTCTCTTGCAGAGAGGTTGGTAGTGCTGAGAAATGTGTCTTGTACCATTTCCTTTTGCAGGGTACAGATGGTCCCAAAAATAGGGGAATTTGATATACCTAAGGGAGAAGCGTTGCCTTTGCATAGGGGTTGAATCAGTAGCTAAAGTCCACACTTTGAGCAACTAGGTTGGTTGCCCATTATGATAGCAGCAACCAGTTGTAAAGTTAAGTGGATGCTACTTTGTTCTAAGTGGTGACTAGGCAGATGACATGGTCTCTGACTCTGTGTGGGAGAAATTTATTTGACTAGAGGTGAACGTGTCGTTCTGCTACAAATGTGTCATTCAGAAATTGTGAGGTCTATAACAGTATTTGAATATCTATTTTTTATGTGCCTTGTTTGTATATGAATGTTAAGATTGTGAGGGTATGTGTTGTGGATTTGGTAGAAGTTGGTTATTTGTAAGTGAATGAAGAATGGATCCTCTGTCTGCTTGGATTTTTGCAAGGGCCCTGCAGAAATACTTAGCAGTTGTGTTTGCGGGTCAAATACAAAAAGGGAGAATTGTAGGAAAGACATTTCTGTGCCGTTCTTGTGAGCTAGCCAGGAGGTTTCCTGAAGATAAGGAAAGTCTCATATCTCTCTCGAGGAAGTCACCTAGGTTATCACCATGACAACATGAAGAAAGAGAGAAAATAAAAAGACCTGGACTTTGGTTGGCTCACACAGTGACGTGGCTCCTTTTACCTATCAAAAGTTTTGTTTCTTCTTTATAACCAATGGGTAGTGTATGTTTTCATTAAGTAAATGTAAGCATCTTGTAAGATTATAAAAGCAACATGTTGCTTTAATAAAAGGTCTATACAGCCTTCTGACTGAGCCCTGGTGCTTTGCGCCTTGTGGGGCTCTATAGTGACAGTTCTTCTCATATGTTCTCACCCTGCTCTTCTCTGGATGCATTATATCTGTTGTTATAGATCGAATGGGAGCTTCAGACAAGCCCTGCCTTAGATTTTTGGCAGCAGCTTAAATTTAGGTGGCCCGTACCTAAAATCTCTCCAGCTCACAGGTTTTAAAAAACTGTCCTGGTTTAGAAGACAGGTGTCTGCCAAGGAAGGTGGGAACCTTCCTGGAATGGAAAAGATCACCCACTTCCTCCTTAGTATAACAACTTTGAAATTAGGGGGCTTTCAGGCAATGATATGGGAAAAGGAATAACAGTTCTTTACTAGAATATAAATATAAAACAAGGCAGACAAACAACAGCAACAACAACAAAATGGGGGGAAAACAATAAGAGCCTTTAGCCACCTGTCAAGCAATTTCCCCTTTGGTGTAGTTATGACCACAACTGGCAGGGGGTGTGGTTGTCTCATGTAGAGGCAGAGAGACTGCAGTGACTCCCCTGGGGCTTCAGGGGTGCTGTTGGCTCTTGGCAAGGTGACTGCTGAGGGACTCTCTTACAACCAGCAGATGGTGCTAGTGGGCCCTGTTGAGGCAGGGAAGGTGTGCTGTTTCCCCCTCGGCTGCAGGGGGCACTCCGATGTGAGCTTGCCAATCTCTCTAAGTGGTAATGGAGTCTTGGGTGAGGTGGGGAGAGGGGGAAAATTGCTCCATCAGTAAACTCATGAGCAGCAATCGGTCTCTGCAGTAGGCAGCAAACAGTGAAAGCAGGCAGATTCGATCGGCAGCAGTCAATCTCCATACCACGCACTGGCAGCCGGCAGAAATGGTGAAAAGAAGGCAGACCTGGGCAGCAAGCTACAACATAGCACTGCCTTGGGAAAAACAGGCACCTGCTCACAATAACACACAGGACCGCTCTGCCCAGTCGCGGGGCTGAAGAGGGGAAAAAAGAGCCAGCCCCCACCACCTCTCCCGGCATTACCTGACTCCCAAAACCCTCCCAGTCTCCCAGGCATGACTCCCAAATACTCATTTCCCTTGGCTGAGTCATTACCATGGTATGTAAGACTGCTTGGCCACGTCTTTTGTTTCTTAATTACCCCTATTTGTTTCCTGGACAACCCCCTCCCCCCACAGTTCTTCCTTTTGAATGGGACAAAATTCCCTGAAAAAATCCAAACCCAAAACAGAATAGCAGATCAGGTCTATTATAAAATGAGTTATTTATTGAATAGACAGGAAATAACCGATAAAAGGCCTCAGAGTTACTTACTACACAGTATTGAAAGGAATGAGAAGAAGGTATCTTTACAAACAAACTGTAGGCCTGCTGGTAGATAAGGCCAGATACTGACAGATGAAAGAAGCAATGGGAGAAATCATAAATTCCATAGGAATTCCACTAATTCACACAGACTGTTACTCACTCAAGACTGTGATAAATCTCTGGATTTAGAGAAAAAGAACAGAGACATGAGGAAAAAGAAAAGGAGGGGGGGGTGTACACATTAGAAGGGGGTCTGTGTTAAGCAATTCGGGAAGTCTGTACCTCTCAAGTACCTCAGCCAATGGGGAAAGAAAGAGGCAAAAGCAGCTGGGATTTTAGGATAAAAAGGAGGCTGCGTCCTCTAACAATTTGAGAGAGCCCATGGGAAATGCCCATGGCCTCTCCCTTTATTTGAATAAAGTTACAGGACTCCTCTGTCTCCTTTTTGGACATAAACCTCTGGTGTTTGTGGATTAATTTTCCTGACAGTTTGGGAGCTCTTGTCCAGGATATTTCCACCATCCAGGGGCAGTGGGCAGCAAGTGGAGCTGAAGGCGTGCCTCACCAATTTTGGTGATCAGCTCCCCTTGGAGGTGGCTGGCACTGAGTGATAGATTGGGTTCCCAAGACTGTCCAGGAGACAGATGAGTGGCAGACCAGTGGGGTCCATGAAGAGTCCACAGGGAAGGACCACTGAAAATCTGTCAGTAAAATGGGATCTTAAGAGAGTAAACCTGGGAGGGCACCCATGGAGGGTTGCAAAGGGAAAGCCGGTGTGAGAAACAGCTGTTCACTTTTTAAAATTTTAAAGGTTTATTAAACCTTAACAAAAAATACAACAAAAGAACTAAATAAGGAAAAAATACAGCATTGGGAGCCCCCGTGACTATTAGCCACATACTTGTCTTCAAAATGGATGCTCCACCTTTTATACCTCTAGCCTCTCCTGAAGTCTTGTCAGTCGACTCCTTCCTTTCCATATAGTGGTGGAGATCACTTTCTTACATCTCGATTGGAGGTCAGGTATTACTATAGTAACAAGCCAACCCTCCCCAAATGCCCTGACTACCAAGGCCATCCTGTGATATCAATGCAGGGGGGGAGGACATATTACAGTAACATAACTATACATCTACAAAGCTTCTCTTAACATACATATAATGTTCAATCCTTAATTGTGAGAGCCAACCATCTCATTACTTATCTATAACACCGAGAAGGGGCCCCGGCAAAAGGGATGACAACCCCGAAATACGTTCAAAGAATCCCTTGGAAGAATGTTGAATTGGTTTGCACATTCTCCCAGAGGTAATTAGGGACAGAGATGCCCAAAGGGGGAAATAAGGGAAAGTTGAGAAGGGCTCTCATCAATCCATGCCCAGGGGGGCAATAAGGAGAGTGGAGAAGGAGTCCTGACAACAGGAGATGGACAAATAGTGTTGATATTATGTGTACGTTAAGAGAAGTTTTATAGATGCATAGTTATATTATTGTGATATGTTCTTCCCGTAGTCCTCTTTCCCTTCCCCCCTTGCATTGTAGTCACTAGTTGGGGCATTTAGGGGAGGGCAATCTTGTTACTAGGAGGTGCAGCATGGCAACATCTGACCTCCAATCAAGTTGTAAGAAAGTGATCTCCACCAATGGATGTCAGAGAAAGAGTTGACTAACAAGACCTTGGGAGGGGCCAAGGGTATAAAAAGAAGAGCATCCGTTTTGTAACCGAGTACATGGCTGCTGGTCACAGAGACTCCCAGTGCTATAATTTTTCCTTATTCAGTCTTTTGTTGTATTTTTTTAAGGTTTTATTAACCTTTAAAATTTTGAAAGTCAGCGTCATTTCTCACAGTATGTTAAGAAAAGATTAGCTGAAGGGAAGTGTAGAGAAATATGGTTGAGGCAAGGAGTGGCAGGACTGAGTGCAAAGGTGCAGGACCAGGAGCATGGGCTGGGGGGCCTGTGGGGGCTGTGGGTCAGCCAGGGTTCAGCGCCAGGTAGTGCCTGACCCCACCACCCCCAGGGCAGGGGCAACAGTGGCCACAGGCCCCCATGAGGCTGTGGGATGCCCCGGTTGCCTGTGGTGCTGCAGGCCATTCACACTGGGGAGCTGTATTTGGAAACTGCAGCAGGACAGAGACCAGTTCTGGTGTATGCTGTGTGATAAAGAGAGCGAGCACAAGGAGGAGGAGGAAGACTTATCTGGGAAATGCAGATTGTACATGGAAGGATTAGGTTTTTCTTTTAATGATTTTGTTTGGTTCACTGGAAAAATGAATGGTTTTGAGCTGTGAGAAAATGAGTACCCATAGGCAGTAGCGGAGGGGACTAGAGGAAGAACAGAATAAGTCACTGGATGAACTGGTTAGAAAGATACAGCAAGTCTATGTAAGAAGGGATGAGGAAAAGGCAAAAGCAAAGGTGACAGCAAAGATTTTACAGCCCCAGAGCTCAGTTTGAACTTAAAATGGTGACTTTTGTAAAGGATAATAAAAAATGTTTTTATAAATATATTAATGGCAAAAGGAAGAGTAAGACCAACCTTTGTTCTTTATTAGATGCGGAAGGGAGCTTAGTAACTGCAGATGAGGAGAAGGCAGAGGTGCTTAACAGCTTCTTTGCTTCCGTTTTTATTGAGAAGACAACTTGCCTTCAGGATAACTGTCCTCTTGGGTTGGTCAGTGGTATCAGGGAGCAGAATGGTCCCCTCGTTATCCAAGAGGAGGCAATCAGAGAACTGCTGAGACACTTGGATATTCATAAATACATGGGACCAGATGGAATCCATGCCAGGGTGATGAGGGAGTTGGCAGATGAGCTTGCAAAGACGGTCTCCATCATTTACCAGCAGTCCTGGCTCACTGGTGAGGTTTCAGATGACTGGAAGCTGGCCAATGTGATGCCCATTCATAAAAGGGGTGGGAAGGAGGATCCTGGCAATTATAGGCTGGTTAGCCTGACCTCAGTACCTGGTAAGGTTATGGAACAGTTTATACTGAGTCTCATCATACAGAAGTTACAGGATGGCCAGGGTATCAGACCCAGCCAGCATGGGTTTAGGAGGGGTAGCTTGTGTTTGACCAACCTGATCTCCTTTTATGACCAAGTGACACGCCTGGTGGATGCAGGAAAGGCTGTGGATGTTGTGTACCTGGACTTCAGCAAGGCCTTTGACACTGTCTCCCACAGCATACTCCTGGAAAAGCTGACAGCCCACGGCTAGGAGAAGAGCACTCTTTGCTGGGTTAAGAACTGGCTGGATGGCTGGGTCCAGAGGGTGGTGGTGAACGGTGCTGCATCCGTCCATCTGCCAGTCACTAGTGGTGTCCCTCAGCAATCTGTGCTGGGGCCAGTTCTTGTTGGAATCCTGGATGCTGAGAATTTTAAACTTTCTGTGCTGAAAGACACAGACTCGCAAGAGAGCACTGCATTTGACCTGCGGCTGTGGAGAAGACTTCCAAAATTGATTAATAGCACTGGGATTACGGGTGTGTAGTTGGTTAGAAGTGTATAATATCACAGGGTGGAAAATTTAGAGTTTGGGGTTTTAGAATATAGAAATAAATATGAAGCAAGATGGAGGTTTTAGGGTGGAGGCAGGTTGTTCTTCTTCACCTTCTTCTTCATGGGTTTGGGTGATGTTTTGTAATTGGACAGAAAAGTCCGCATTGCAGGCTTCGAGGGATCAGTTATTGGGTTAAAAGGGAAAATAATCTAGGTGTCATTTCTTAATTGGATAGTTTAGTCTTAAAAGACATTGTAACAAGAGATAGTTGGCCATTTTGTGCCTTGCTAATGAAAGGCTGCAGAACTCATGGTTGTGAGGCTGTTTCACTGATAAGAAATAATAAACACCTGAGTCCGAACATGAAACACCATCTCAAGTGCCTTCAATCCTGACCCCAACAGAGGTAGAAAAAACAAGCAGAGAACCCACAAACTGGTGCCTCCATGTAAAAGTGGCAGCTCAGCAAGAAGAAACTGTGCCAGGAACCCTTGACGAAAACCAAGACCCAGGAAAATTCCTCTGCAGATGAACATCTCGGCATTTGGACAGTCTGAGAACCCAGTGGAAGGAGCCGATTCCTGCGACATGCAGGTCACAGCACGGACCAGACCCGAGAACGGCAAACCCATTAGGGTCCGGTAAGCTGTCAAGAAATCAGAATGAGGGGTAACCTCTCAAAAACTGAATGGAATGTCATTAATAATCTAGAGATATTGATGGAACAGCATTCAATTCGAGTCTCAAGACAGGAACTGGAACTTTTGCTATCCTGGGTGAGGGAGGTGTTCCCAAATATCTCTGTTAATGACTTATTTGATCCAAATCTATGGGAAGATGTAAATACTAAGCTTTACCACATGGCTACGCGTAAAGACAAAAATGCTATGAGACTGATTTCCATTTGTAGTTATGCATGAAGTTATACATGAGAGAAAATGCAAAAAGCCCTCTGCAGAAGCTGCTTTGCAAACATCTCAGCAGCTCCAGGGCGTTTCCTTGCAGGCAGGAGACCAGGGACCTGTGGCCCCCACAGGGGGAGAGACTGCCCCCCTGTCCCCCTTGAATTACAAGAGCCACCCCAAAAAGAGAAAAATAAGGAAGTGGCGCAGCCTGGTGCGGGTGGGATGGCATCCAGTGCCCACACCATTCAGCAACAGCGCCATCAAGTGGACAAAACAGCAACACTGCAGCCAATTCAACCACATTTTAGAAGTTTCAAAGCATCTTTTCCAGTTCCCTTTTCAGATGAACAGAATACAATGAATATATTCCCAGGTGAATGGGAAGTGTCGGAACAAGACACAGCAGCTGCAGCACACTTTCCAAAGACTGATCAGGAAAACAGAGCTCAAGCCACGGGTGATCCAGGGGCACAACACCCACCACCCCAAGATATCAATGGTGAAAATACTATAACCATCAAACCATCATAGCTGGACAAGGCATTCCTATACCATCACAGATCCCACCCTGCTTTTGGCCTGCAACAGGCAAAACTCCAGCACCTCACCTGCTTGCCCCAAGAGTTTGGTTTCCAGGGCAACAGTCCAGCTCCACGATTCACCCACGTTTTCCATTTTCAAAAGACTTTTTACGACAACTCTTCCTCCAACTTAGGGAATGTGCTCAGGAATTCCTACCACGACATAATGCACACTTTCCTCAAACCTTCTTTACAGTGCAAGATGGCAACACCCTTTCTGCAGTCTCTGTAAATACTCCCTATATGTCTACCTCGATGCCATCTACAGTGCCACCGATGGCAGGTTCAGCCATTGCACCCTCATTTCCCCTGTGTGCACAACCACAGATGTTCCTCCCCATGCCTCAAACAAGAGGGGGAGGGGTGCATGGGATGCCTGCAACCTTCAGGTTAGAAGAAGGTGCATCCTGGCAAACTACAAATCCACTGAATACGGCCATGGATTTGGTTCCATTTAACAGAAATTTCTCAAGACACATGTCCGGTTCAACGAACTGGGCAGACATCAGGAAGAAAGCACTGAAAGAAAGAGACTTTGATATAGCAGACACAGATCGCATTGCATTGCCAGTGAGATACGAGAGACAAAATGAAAATCCTAGATGGGAACTTCTGGATCATGATGTCGTGAAAAGTTTAATGAAAGCAGTAAAAATTAATGGCCTCAGTTCCCCATACTTCAAACAGCTTTTGAGAGGCACATTCAACAATTATGATTTGGTGCCTTTTGACTGTAGGTGCATTGCCTCAACAATTTTTATAGATTCACAACTCCTGCTGTGGGACGCAAGATGGCGGAGAGCCCTCACTCAACTGAGAAATAGTTATGCGGGAGGGCCACATGTATCTCTGTCATGGTTTGACACTGGTGCAATGCTAGCGCCCCCATGAAAATACACCTTCCCTGTGGTAGATAGGGACAGGCGAACGGAAAATCTCGGGATGTGACGGAAAGCAAGACCCTTCCCCCCTCATCCTGCTATAGGTAATCAATCACCCCTGAAGCATGCAGCCCCTCCTAACTCCAGTAGTTTTCCACTCCTTACTAACCCTAGCCGGACCCACCGTCCCCCTTTGACGTAGTAAGACCCCCTTGACTATTTAACCTCACGAGATGAGATAATAAACGCCATTTGACCATCCACCACATTGGTGTCTGTGCATGTCAGTGGACCGAGTGACCCGGGCGAGGCTGGGTCGCCGTGCTGTGTCTTGAAACCAGGTCGCCCGCCTTCTCAGCAGAAGGTGACACTTCCCAAATAAATGCTGTGAGATGTTATCAGGAACAGAGTAGAGCAGGCTCAAGCTTAATAACAAAGGAAAAAAAAACTTTATTAAACTACTACTACTACAGAAGCCACACATACTAAATCCAGAATGAAGACCTTCTAAAACACCCCTCCTCTTCCCAATTTCTAAAACAACTACCATGAAACATTACCTAGGATTCTTGATCAAATTACTACTCTTCAGATAATTAATACTCTGTCTATCAAGGGAGAGAGAAGTCTCTCTTGCGCATTAGACGCCCCCCCCCCCCCCCCCCTCAGGAAACACAGTTGCCACCTCTTGTGTTTCCATGTCACACATGGTAACTGCCCAGAGAAAATCTGCCTTCATTTTTTAGGAAAGGGTTAAAAGTTCAGACTCCCTGGACGGCTGAACTCTCTGCTCAGAACTCTCAACTCCTACACTGGGTATCATCCCCCCCTTTCTCTTTCTCCTCTGCCGGCAAATTTCCAGGTGCCGTCAGGCTCTCTGTCTCTTTCTCTTTGAGGGGGGGGAACAAAGGTATCTCTGCTTCTTTCTACCTTTCTGTCCACAGGAGCTGGCTCGGTTCCAGACCTTCAGCCCCCTCGGCCTACCTGGACAAGGCCGCATGGCTTCCCCTCCCCCACTCAGCTTGAGGCTGGGCAGGGGAGAGTCTGCATTCTTTGACGACTAGAACTAAAGAGACAGTTCCCCTGGGAGTTCTTGCTTTTAACCCTCAGTGTTCTCAGAGGCGTGTCCATACTTTCAGTAGTCACTCCAGATACTAATATCCAAACCTGACTACTGATTAATTTGACCCAACTTCTTGAAAAAAAAATTCACTTCTATGTCAAACCACGACACGCTGGCCCAATTAGCAGGAGATGAACCCCATGACAAACCTGAAGATCAGTCAGCAGAGTTGCCTCAAGACATGATTGCAGACATCAAAGAGGCAGCACAAGAGGCAGTTTTGCAAATCCCACCAGTTGGAACTCCAGAAGGCATTTATACAGAAATAAGGCAAGGTCTTTCTGAACCCTTCACTTCATTCATCGATCATCTCACGCAAGCAGTGGACAGACAAGTACGTGGCGAAGCGGCAAAGCCACACTTGCTTTGAAGTCTCGCTTTTGCAAATGCCAATGCAGAGTCCAAACATATATTAGTGCCATGCCTGGTCAACCAACCATGACTGAAATGATAGAGGCATGCAGTAAGGTGGGCACACCTCAGCACATGGCAGCAATTCAAGAAGGTGTTTGGGGAGAACAGGTCGGGAAACTCCTCTAAGCGCAGGATGAAAAACTTTCAAGAACTCCCACAGCACTTTATCCAATTTTTCAACAGGGCAACTCCACAAAAAATGCAGCAGCACCAAGTCATTGCCCAAGATGCAGAAAAGGGGAACACTATGCAAATTGTTATGTTAGTCCAAATATGATATAGATGGAAATCTTTTGCCGTGAAAAATGCTTCCCAGGGAGGGAAACCACTGTGTAAAGATAAAAGTATTAGTAATGATTTAACTACCCAAGATGTCTCTGAAGACAGAGTATTTGGGAAACGTCAATCAGATCCTATCTGTAGGGTCATCAGTTGATTCCCTAATGGGGTCAGAGTTTTGGGGATTGTTGGTATTGAGTTTGTAACCTTTGCTATTTTTGTTTTCTATAAGTAATACTGATAAATAGTAATTGTTGTTAATGTTATATGAATGCTTAAAAAAGGTTGTCTTAACCCCTTCAAACACTTCCTATTGATAAGTTGATTATATAATGTGAATTCTCTGATTTTTGTGATAAGAATTATTATTAAGGTACTGTAGTATTTACAGCCAGCTTTCATGTGTTTTACTATCTCTTTGTGTGACACGTCTCTTCAGGATCCTGCCTTTTTGTTTCTTAACTACTCATATGTTTTCTTCATCCAGACTGCTAGTCTCGTAACTTTCTTCAGTTATTATTACAGAAGTACTCCAGCAGAGAGTCCAGCTGTAACATTAACTTCTTTTTTGGTTTTCAGTTTCGTGCTAGGCAATCAGTCTCTCATTCAGAGAGACTCATTCTGCACTTCCTCCACCTTCACACTCTCAGTGTCCAGATCCTGGCTCACAATCCTGCCTGTGACCACTTTCAGATCTTTTAAGAAGAGGTTTAGAGGTTTGCTGTGTTTGAAGAATCTCTATCCTGAAGGAAACTTCGGAGGGATTCAATTACTTGACTGGTTTTTAACCCTAAGGTTTTTTACTCATAACTGTTATTTTTGAGAGTCTTGTTTTAAAATGTGTTAAGTGACACCCACCAATTAGAGTTCAGGTTCTGGCCAAGCTCTAGCTCTACTCGGATGGGATGACTGACAATCAACCCATATGTTTTCTGCATGAAAAACTATTCAAGTCATTTTGGCTTGGCAATTTGACCATATATGACAGCTGAGCCTATTTTCAAAGGGAGTTTGGAGAAACATGAATCTGGACATGGTTTCTCCAATTTTCTGTTGTTTTAAGGTTTATCAGCTGCTGCAGACTCTGGGATGACAATTCAGTGTTGTAGTGCTTGGTAATTGTATGATTTCACATGTGTTATTGATTACGGGTATTATCTGATTGATTCCTAACTGCTGTTAGTTTCTTCTTTACTACATGCATTGTTTTGCTCTTGATGTTTTCTCATGCTCATAACCAAAGAATGTTAGTAATAGCAACTTATGTTGTTATCTTATATGTCTTTATACAATTTTGCAAAACAGAACTGATCAATGTTTTATTTTCACATCAGGGCCCATTCTTCACTTCCAGGATTTTGAGAAAATCCTCCAGTCCCTGCGGGGACGTGGATTTGTGTTTTAGTAGGTGCAAAGTCCAGGTGGATTTCAGTGAAGAATGTGAAATCCTATCAAATGCAAGAAAGCGCTGACCTCTCCACAAGCAGAGAAGAAGATACACAGATGTGGACTGCACAGAGATTCCAACCCTAGTGTTTCGCCCACAGAAGATTGTGGACTTTGGGTTTCTGTCGCTTTCTCTGTCCGACTTCTTTGTTTCCGCCCAGCTCCTTTTTCCCGGGGCGCTGGCCAGGCGCTTCCGGGAGCAGTCAGAGAGAAGCAACAACCACCTTTGTGGTTTGTTTGATACAGACAGAGCTATTTTGAAAGCGCTACCATGACTGAGATAAAGAGACTCAAGAGATTGGACACTTGTTGTGCAGTCCGAAGTAGGTTGTATTTGCTCGAACGCCGCACGTACAAGTGACCCCGGTCTGGGGTTGGTTACAGTTTTTATAGTGGAATATAAGAGATAAGGTGAGACCAATAAAACAATGCCTAGTATGAATACATTTCAGGTGAAATCCAATGGGAATAGATTCAGTGGAAAGGGTAAATACACGTAAAAATACAGAATAGAAACTCCAACCTCATATTTATGAAACAGAAACTCCCATTTCAAATTCACCAAGCTTTCTGTTCCTTCTGCGTAGCCACGCACCACCACAGGTTTCTTCATGGGTGTGGGAATCAGTGGTGTTGTAGGATTTTTATTAGATGATAGCTTAAGCGAAACATGAGGTTCGATCCAATGTGTGTCTGACAGAGGATTGACAAAGTTGTCAATGCAGTGTTCATGGTTCGGACAAGAGGGGGAGATGTTGGAACCCTGGATGCTGAGAATTTTAAACTTTCTGTACTGAAAGGCACAGACTTGAAAGAGAGCACTGCATTTGACCTGCGGCTGTGGAGAAGACTTCCAAAATTGAGTAATAGCACTGGGATTATGGGTGTGTAGTTGGTTAGAAGTGTGTAATATCACAGGGTGGAAAACTTAGAGTTTGGGGTTTTAGAATATAGAAATAAATATGAAGCAAGATAGAGGTTTTAGGGTGGAGGCAGGTTGTTCTTCTTCACCTTCTTCTTCCTTCTTTGTCGGAGTCCAGAGCATCCCTTTGGCTGCTCCAGATGCCTCGAGACCCTGGCAGGGGGCTCAGGGACCTTGGCATCCCTGGGAGGATTTGGCATCCCTGGGAGGGCTTTCGCTCACTAGTGGTGCAGAGAGCATCAGACATCTGACCCTAGCCCGAGAAGAGAAATTCCTGAAGAGAACAGCCTGAACCCCTGCTGAGAGCAAGCTTCTTCAAACTCGACCCGGAAAGGAGAAGATCCAAGGGCCCTGGGTGTTCTCCTCCTGTTATCTGCTGGCCAGAGACCAGGAAAAGCTTCCGGACCGATTTTGCAGACAACTCAGCAAATTGGTGAGACCGGTCAAAATTAAGAACATGCGGGGGGCTTGTTCCCAGGACCAACTTAATATCTTATCCACTCTAAGGCATGTGGCGGCCACTTATCCTGTGACCTTAGCCAACAGGGAACTCAAAGATCTTTTGCAATGAGTCCGCTGTAATTATCCTCACACTGAATCTCATGTGATTTTTGAGCCAGGATTTTGGCAGGATGTTAATATACGACTATATCATTTAGCAACACAAAAAGATAAAACAGCTGTGAAACTTTTAGCTGCAGCAAGAACTATGCTGGACCAACTTCAAACAGAAAACCTGCGGGACTTACTCCCACCGGGGGGTGGGGAGAATTCCGTCTTGCGAACGGCAGATGGGGGATACGCCCACCTGATAGCTAGGCGACCACTCCCAGGAGAGACTTTCTGAATTTGTCATCTCTTCCGAACGGTGAAAGGGTTTTTGTCATCTGGTGTTGATTCTTTTTTTTTTTTGTATTGGGGAGTGTTTTTGCTTGTTAAATAAACAGGTTTTTTCCATTTCTCTCTGACGAAATCTTTCCCGAACCAGGTGGGGGAGGGGCCGTGGGAGGTTTGCTTTCTGGGGGCTCCTTCTGGAGGTCTTCTCACAAATTTTGCCCTAAACTAGGACAAATATTTTGGCGCCCAACTCGTGGCTCGAGAGAGTGGAAAAAAACCTGTTCTGATCATATTTTGGTTGCAATTACTCTGGGCTGGTATAGAGCAGTTACTGGCTATGTTGTGTGAATTCATAATGTCTCTTGGGGTGCAGGCCTGCATGTGTTTCTGGTCCCTAGGGTTTTTTGAGGTCTTAATACCTCTATGGTCGTTAGGTTTATTTTCTTATCCAGAAGTAGCTTCAGTATTGTCCCTAATACGTAGTTTTTGCAGTAGAGGGGCACTGACCAGAATATCCATCGGGCTGTGTTTGGTTGTAATGGCTTGCAGGAGGTTTATAAAGGTGCTGGAGTCTGTTCCAGGAATGTATGGTTCGTGGTTATGGTTGTGCACCCAGTTTGTTAGAGGAGAAGCAGGAGATGAGGCTTTTCAGCCTTTGCTTTCCTTCTTCTCCTCTGAATCTGTTACATCCCTATTGGAGAATGTTCAGTTTCCCCTGAATGTTAAAGAGACCATCTTTCTGGTATTTAATTTGGTAAGCTTTCTCTATACAGTCTGCAGCTTCTCTAGGATGAGGGCTGAGATTTCTAGAAGGGCTGATGAGACCCCTGACCCAGGAGTAGACCCAGGTGTGAGAAATCCTGAGTGGTGTGGGAAATGGGAGGATATGGGCCAAATCTTAAAGGAGTTTTCTGACCCTATAGTCTGGGACTTTTCATGTGAACAAATTCAGAACCCAGCTGAGGTGGCAAAATACCTGAAAGAGAAGTGCCATGATACCCCTAAGGAGAAAAAGATCATTGCAGTGAGCTGGGCCCTGGCATATGCTTATCGCACTCTGCTTGATACTGTAGGGCAGCAGACAGAGGAAGGGGGGCAGGGAGATAAACCAGCAGCTATCCCAGTCACTCAGGCTGCAGCCAACAGCCCAGGCTCGAAGCCAGCAGCTAAACCAGACTGTAAGCCTCAACCAATGGCTGTTGCTACTAGCATGCGAAGTGGAAGTGCACAGAGAAGACCGATCGACCAGTGGATGACAATGATGAGTATGATGCAGGAGAAGGACCCTCAACGCCTCCTGACATAAAATCAGGAGTCAGAGCAACTGGTACAAGATCAGAGGCCAGTATTGAGTCCTTTTCCCTAAAGGACCTCCGTGGCCTGAGAAAGGATTACACTCGACGACCTGATGAGTCTATAATTAGTTGGTTGGTCCGTCTTTGGGATGCTGCAGGTGAAGCCACAATCCTGGATGGCACTGAAGCGAGGCATTTAGGATCCCTGTCACATGATCCTGTCATCGACCAAGGGATGATGAGGGGAGCTAACCCTCACAGCCTCTGGGCACGGGTCCTGGAAAGTGTAGCACAAAGATACCTGTGTGCAGATGATCTTTACATGCAGCAGACCCAGTGGAAGACTATAGCAGTGGCAGAAATTATCTTCTCTGATGAAATAACAACTAGGAATCCAGACATGGTACCATGTACATCTGTGATGTGGCGAAAACTTGTACGGCTTGGGCCACATGAATACGCTTCTGCTTTAGCAATAATGAAGCGGGATGACAGGGATGAGACCGTGCTCGATATGGCAAAGAAGCTCCGAGCATATGCAGATGCTGTGCATGGCCCGACACATGCCAGAATCGCAGCAGTGGAAACACGTCTACAGAAATTAGAAGACAAGATAGAGGAGAATCACCAGAAACTCAGGGAGGAGATTTAAGAAGACCTTCTCCAAATCTCGTCAGTACAAATTAGAGGCCCTGGTATCCAACGCAGGTGTTCCCCAGATGGGGAGAGAAGGTACACACCACGAGCTGAGCTGTGGTTCTTCCTGTGTGTCGTGGGGACAGGACATTTTCATGCTCATTATCCCAATCGTGGTTTCTGTTCCCTATCCTCAGTTTGTTTTGTCTTCCTTCCCCCCCCCCCCCCGGCTGGCTGCTGGCTTGCTGCTTAGCTTGCTTGCTGCTTTAGCTTGCTGCTGGCTGCATGCTTTGCTGGCTCTGCTTTCCTCTCTTTTTTTTTCTCTGCTTTCCGCTGGCTTGTTTTTTTTTTGCCATTTTTTTTTCCTTTTTCCCAGTTTCCGTTGTTCCCTTTCCCCCCCCCCCCCCCCCGAAGACATCGGACCTACTCCGGGCAGGAGCTCCCCCGGAGTCTGCGAAAGAAGCTGCGTACCCTCTGCAGCGAAGAGAGATACAGCTCAACCCTCTTAGACTGGTAAAAACATCTGTGGTCATCTTGGGCTATTTTCTCTTGTGCTGGGGAGTGTTTTTTTGTTGTACCTTAATAACCAAGTTTTTTCCACTTTCCCCTCTAAAGGAATTCCTCCCGAACCCGGTAGTGGAGGGAGGTTGCGGAGGGTTTAGTTTCCTATAGGGGGCTCCTTTAGAGGTGTTTTCCCCTAATTTGTCCAAAACCAGGACAAATAATTTGGTGGCCCGTACGGGGAGGCCCAAACAAAGTAAAAAAAACTTTATTCTAATAATATTTTTAGCTTTAACCATTCTACAAAAATATTAGTATGTCTCTTTTTAAAGTTATAATGTCATTTAGAGTGAAAGCCTGCCTCTATTTGTAATCATTAAAGTTCTTCAAAGTTTTAATCGCTTTATAATCCCTAAAGTTATTTTCTTATCCAAAAATAGCTCCAGTATTATCCCTAATACATAGCTTTTATAGCAGAGGGGCACTAACAAAAATATTTATCAAGCTAAACTTAGCTATAATACTCTACAAAAAACTTATAAAAATGTTGTTATCAGCTCCAAAAATATATAACTCATAATTGTAGCTGTATACTAAATTTGTTATAGAAGAAGAAGTTTTTCAGCCTTTACTTTCCTTTTCCTCCTCCAAATTATTTACATCTCTATTAAGAAATGTCCTGTCCTCCCTAACTACCAAAAATACCATCTTTCTATTATTTAATTTAATAACCTTTCTCTATACTGTCCACAGTTTATATAAGATAAAAACTAAAATTTCTAAAAAAACTAATAAAACCTCTAATTTAAGAGTACAACTAAAAGTAAAAAATCCTAAGTAGTACAAAAAATGAAAAAATATAAACAAAATTTTAAAAAAGTTTTCTAATCCTATAATTTAAGACTTTCCATCCAAACACATCCAAAACCCAGCTAAAATAACAAAATATCTAAAAAGAAAATACCAAAATAACCCCAAAAAAAAAAATCATTACAGTAAACTAAACCCTAACATATGCTTATCATACTCTACTCAATACTATAAAGCAACAAACAAAAAAAAAAAAGCAAAAAGATAAACCAACAACAATCCCAATCACTCAAACTACAACCAACAACCCAAATTCAAACCCAGTAGTTAAACCAAACTATAAACCTCAACCAATAACCGTAACTACTAACACACAAAGTAAAAAGTACACAAAAAAAACTAATCAACCCATAAATAACAATAATAAGTACAATACAAAAAAAAACCCTCAACACCTCCTAACATAAAATCAAAAATCAAAACAAGTAGCACCAAATCAAAAACTAATATTAATTCCTTCTCCCTAAAAAACCTCCAAAACCTAAAAAAAAAATTATCAGCAACAACCCAACAAATCTATAATTAGTTAGCTAGTCCGCCTTTAAGATGCAACAAAAAAAGCTACCATTCTAAATAACACTAAAGCAAAGCATTTAAAGTCCCTATCACATAATCCTATCATCAACCAAAACATAATAAGAAGCACTAACCCTCAAAACCTCTAAAAACAAGTCCTAAACAACATAACACAAAAATATCTGTATACCAATAACCTCTATATCCAGCAAACACAATAAAAAAACATAAAACAAAAAATCCAGCACCTAAAAAAAATAGCAGTAGTAAAGATCATTTTTTCAAAAAACATAACAATTAAGAATCCAAACCTTATACCATACACACCTATAATGTAAAAAAAACTAGTACAACTTAAACCACCTAAATACGCTTCTACTCTAACAATAATAAAACAAAAAAAAGTATATAAAACTATACTTAATATAGCAAAAAAGCTTCAAACATATGCAGATACTATACATAGCCCAACCCATACCAAAATTACAGCTATAAAAACACAACTACAAAAATTAAAAAGAAAAATAAAAGAAAACCACAAAAAACTCAAAAAAAAAATTAAAAAAGACCTCCTCCAAATCTCAACTGTACAAATTGAAAGCCCTAACACCCAACACAAACGTTCCTTTATTAAGGAGAGAAGGTACACCCCACAAGCTAAGTTGTAATTCTTCTTACATAAGTCTAAAAAAAACATAAAAAAATAAAATAAAAAACCTACTACTGTTCTAACACAACAAGTGCGTAAATTAAAAGAAAGTCAAAAAAAGAAAGCAGCCCCAGTTACCCATAACCAAACAACCAAATATAATAATAACACATCTAATCCCCTTAAAAAAACCTCCAAAACATATACCCAAAAAAAAAAAAATAATCAAACATAAAAGAGCCCTACCTCTAACCAAATAAAGACATAAGAAAATCAAGTTTTCTAAACAGTATAAATCCGATAGCCTAACACATCAAAACCACAAAAATATAACGCTTTAATAAATACTAATACACAGTATACGTTAATACCATCAAAATATGTAGAAGCAGAGCCTGTTTTCATTACCAGTATAACAAAAAAATCACAACAACTAACCCTAATAAAAGCTAAAGTAAACCTGACTAAAAAAGAATAAAAAAAACATCCCATTGTGACCAGCCCAAAAGCTCCATATATTCTAAACATAAACTTCCTCCAAAGTAGCTATTACAAAAACCCAAAAAAATTCAAGTAAACCTTCAAAATTACCACTGTAAAAACAAAAAACATTAAGCAATTAAACACCTTACCTAAACTAACAAAAAACCCATCTGCAGTAGGGCTCCTAAAAATAAAAAAACAACACGTACCAATTACAACCTCAACAGTACATCACCAACAATATAAAACGAATCGAGACGCCGTAATCCCCATCCACAAACTAATTCGTAAACTAAAAAACCAAAAAATAGTTAGCAAAACCCACTCACCCTTCAACAACCCCATCTAACCTATACATAAATCTAAAAAAGAATAAAAATTAACTATAAACTACCAAACATTAAATAAAGTAACTCCACCACTAAACACTACTATACCAGACATGCTAAAGCTCCAATACGAGCTAAAATCCAAAACAACACAGTAATATACCACTATTAACATTGCTCATGCGTTTTTCTCCATTCCTCTAACAGCAAAATACAAACCTCAATTTACCTTTACATAAAAAAGAATACAATACACCTAAAATCAACTACCCCAAAAGTAAAAACACAGTCCTACCATCTACCATAAACTAATCCAAGTTACACTAAAAAAGAGTGAAACTCCAAAACATTTACAATATATCAATAATATTATTGTGTAAAAGAAAACAACAACAAAAGTGTTTAAGAAAAGAAAAAAAATAATCCAAATTCTCCTAAAAGCCAGTTTTACCATCAAAAAAAACAAAATCAAGAAACCTACTCAAAAAATCCAATTCCTGGGAGTGAAGTGGCAAAATAAACAACATCAAATTCCTACAAATATCATCAACAAAATCACAACTATATCCCCACCAACCAACAAAAAAAAACCGCAAGCTTTCTTAAACACCATAAGTTTTTAAAAAATACACATTCCTAAATACAGTCAAATCGTGAGCCCTCTTTACCTAATCACCCACAAAAAAACCAATTTCCATTAAAGCCCTAAACAGCAACAAACTTTTACCCAAATTAAACAAGAAATTGCTCATGCAATAACCCTTAACCCAGTCAAAACAAAACCAAAAATCAAAAATGTGCTCTACTCTACAACCAAAAACCATAATCTGTCCTAAAGCCTTTAGCAAAAAGTACCTAATAAAACTCAAAGCCAACCACTAAAATTTTAAAATCAGAGCTACAAAAAGTCTAAAACCAACTACACCCCAACAAAAAAAAAAATTTTAACTACCTACAAAAAAATCCAAACTACCTCAAAAGTAATTAATACAAAAACACAACTCCTCCTAACACCCCAACTACCAGTACTAAAGTAAATGTTCAAAAAAAAAGTTCCTACTACCCACCATACCACCAGTACTACATAAAGCAAATAAATTGCCCTCATCACACAACGCACCCATATTAGTAAACTAAATCACCCTAAAATTTTAAAAATAATTACAAATTAGCCTAAAAGTGAAAACTTTAGTGTCACAAACAAAAAACAAAAACCAATAACACAAGCTAAAAAAGCTCCACCCTACAACCAATTACCAACAAAAAAACCACACTATACTCTTTTCACTAACAGTTCCTATCACATCGTAAAAATAAATCAAAAGTAAAAAGCAGCTATATAAAACCCCACACGACGGGTCACAAAAACCACTAAAAAAAAAAGTAGATCAAATCAACTTACTAAACTCAAAGCCATTCAACTAACCCTAAACATTACAAAAAAGAAAAAGTAACCAAAGCTCTACCTCTATACTAATTCATAAATAGTAGCCAATGCTCTATAAAAATAGCTAAAAAAATAAAAAAGACTAACTAACAACATCAAAAAAAACCAATCTAAACTACTAAAAAAAAAAAAGACATTACTACCCAAATAAAAAAACTACCTGTAAAAGTTCACCATGTAAATACTCATGTCCCCAAAAATAAAGCTAATAAAAAACAGCAAAACAATCAACAAGTAAATCAAACTACAAAAATAAAAGTATCAAAAATAAATTTAGATTAACAACACAAAAAAAAGTTGTTCCTAACACAATAAGCCCATAATACCTCAAACCATCAAAGTAAAGATACCACCTATAAGTGAACACAAAACCAAAAAGTAAATTTAACCATAAACAGTATCTCTCAAGTTATCCATAATTATGAAATGTATGCTACCATCAAACAGACCAAACAAGTAAAACCCCTATAATATAAGAGACAGTAGTCCAAGTACAAGTATGGGGAGGCCTAACAAATTAACTACATCACACTACCTCAAACCCACCAAAACAAGCACTACGTGCTCACAATAGTAAAAACCACCACAAAATAGTTAGAAACCTACCCTATATCTCATGCTACTGCCCATAACACCATCCTAAACCTTAAAAAGCAAGTCCTTTAAAAACATAATACCCCTAAAAAAATTGAATCAGACAATAAGACTCATTTTAAAAACAGCCTTATCAACTCCTAAACTAAAAAACATAACATTAAATAAGTGTACCATATCCCCTACCATACACCAACTACAAACAAAATAAAGAAGTACAATAAACTATTAAAAACCACCTTAAAAGCATTAAGTAAAAGATCTTTCAAAAACTAAAAACAACATTTAACACAAACCACCTAATTAGTTAACACCCAAAGTTCCACCAATCAAGCAAGTCCTACCCAGTCTAAGTCCCTAAATATAGTAAACAAAAATAAAATCCCAATAACACATATCAAAAGTTTGTTAAGGAAAACAATATAAATCAATTCTACCTCAAGTACAAACAAACCCATTCATAAAATTGTCTTTACTCAAAAACCAAGTTATACATAGTAAATAATGCAAAAAAATAAAAAAACACAATGTGTACCTCAAAAAAACCTAATTATGAAGTGAAACTCACATACAAACATCTCAATTTGCTAAATGTTACTACCATTGTTTCTACATTAAACCACACAGACATAAGACAGAAAGAAATGTATAAATGTCAAAAGTCAAAACAAATAAAAATAGAAGAGAATGTGTAAGTGTAAAAAGTTTAAACAAGTAAGAAAGAAGCTCAGTAACATATTCACAATATGAGATAAGAAGTAGAATGTCGTAGGGACAGGACATTTTCATGCTCATTATCCCAATCGTGGTTTCTATTCCCTATCCTCAGTTTGTTTTGTCTTCCTTCCCCCCCCCCCCCGGCTGGCTGCTAGCTTGCTGCTTAGCTTACTTACTGCTTTAGCTTGCTGCTGGCTGCATGCTTTACTGGCTCTGCTTTCCTCTCTTTTTTTTTCTCTGCTTTTCGCTAGCTTGTTTTTTTTTTGCCATTTTTTTTTCCTTTTTCCCAGTTTCCGTTGTTCCCTTTCCCCCCCCCCCCCCCGAAGACATCGGACCTACTCCGGGCAGGAGCTCCCCCGGAGTCTGCGAAAGAAGCTGCGTACCCTCTGCAGCAAAAAGAGATACAGCTCAACCCTCTTAGACTAGTAAAAACATCTGTAGTCATCTTAGGCTATTTTCTCTTGTGCTGGGGAGTGGTTTTTTGTTGTACCTTAATAAACAAGTTTTTTCCACTTTCCCCTCTAAAGGAATTCCTCCCGAACCCGGTAGTGGAGGGAGGCTGCAGAGGGTTTAGTTTCCTATAGAGGGCTCCTTTAAAGGTGTTTTCCCCTAATTTGTCCAAAACCAAGACACTGTGTGATTGCGGAGAAAACATGAGGAGATGGGACGGAAAATCTACTGCTGCTCTGGCACAACGGGTGCATGAATTGAAGGAAGGTAAGACTCAAAGAGGAAGTTCCACCAAAAGGAAAGCAGCCCCAATTGCCCGTAGCCAAGCCTCCAGGTATGATGATGACATGTCCGATCCCCTGGAAGGAACCTCTAAGACATATGCCCAAGGAAAGAAGGATAACCAGGCTTAGAGGGGCCCTGCCTCTAGCCAGGTAGAGGCAAGGGAAAACCGAGTTTTCTGGACTGTGTGGATCCGTTGGCCTGGCACATCAGAACCACAGAAATATAAGGCTTTGGTTGACACTGGTGCGCAATGCACATTGCTTCCATCAAGACATGTGGGGGCAGAACCTGTCTCCATCGCTGGCGTGACAGGGGGATCACAGGACTTTACCTTGGTGGAAGCTGAGGTGAGCCTGACCGGTAATGAGTGGAAGAAACACCCTATTGTGACTGGCCCAGAGGCCCCATGCATTTTGGGTATAGATTACCTCCGAAGGGGGTATTTTAAAGACCCAAAAGGATTCAGGTGGGCATTTGGGATAGCAGCTGCAGTGACAGAGGGCATCCAGCAATTGAACACCTTGCCTGGTCTGTCTGAGAATCCAACTACAGTAGGACTTCTGAAGGGAGAAGAGCGACGGGTACCAATTGCCACTTCAACAGTGCATCGCCGACAGAACAGAACAACTCGAGATGCTGTGATTCCCATCCATAAGATGATCTGAGAGCTGGAGAGCCAAGGGGTGGTCAGCAAAACCCACTCACCCTTCAACAGCCCTATTTGGCCTGTGCGTAAATCTGAAGGAGAATGGAGATTGACTGTGGACTACCGAGCATTGAATGAAGTGACTCCACAACTGAGCGCTGCTGTGCCGGACATGCTGGAACTCCAGTACGAGCTGGAGTCCAAGGCAGCACAGTGGTACGCCACTATTGACATTGCTAATGCGTTTTTCTCCATTCCTCTGGCAGCAGAATTCAGGCCTCAGTTTGCCTTTACGTGGAAGGGAGTGCAATATACCTGGAATCGACTGCCCCAGGGGTGGAAGCACAGTCCTACCATCTGCCATGGACTGATTCAGGCTGCACTAGAAAAGGGTGAGGCTCCAGAACATTTACAGTATATTGATGATATCATTGTGTGGGGGAACACAGCAGCAGAAGTGTTTGAGAAAGGAGAGGAAATCATCCGAATCCTCCTGGAAGCTGGTTTCACCATCAAGAAGAGTAAAGTTAAGGGACCTGCTCGAGAGATCCAGTTCCTGGGAGTGAAGTGGCAAGATGGGCGGCGTCAGATTCCTACAGATGTCATCAACAAGATCACAGCTATGTCCCCACCAACCAACAAGAAGGAGACGCAAGCTTTCTTAGGTGCCATAGGCTTTTGGAGAATGCACATTCCTGAGTACAGTCAGATCGTGAGCCCTCTTTACCTGGTCACCCGCAAGAAGAACAATTTCCATTGGGGCCCTGAGCAGCAACAAGCTTTTGCCCAGATTAAGCAGGAAATTGCTCATGCAGTAGCCCTTGGCCCAGTCAGGACGGGACCAGAGGTCAAGAATGTGCTCTACTCTGCAGCCGGGAACCATGGTCTGTCCTGGAGCCTTTGGCAGAAAGTGCCTGATGAGACTCAAGGCCGACCGCTAGGATTTTGGAGTCGGAGCTACAGAGGGTCTGAAGCCAACTACACCCCAACAGAGAAGGAAATTTTGGCTGCCTACGAAGGAGTCCAAGCCACCTCAGAGGTGATTGGTACAGAAGCGCAACTCCTCCTGGCACCCTGACTACCGGTGCTGGGGTGGATGTTCAGAGGAAAGGTTCCTACTACCCACCATGCCACCAGTGCTACATGGAGCAAGTGGATTGCCCTCATCACGCAGCGCGCCCGTATTGGTAAACTGAATCGCCCTGGGATTTTGGAAGTGATTACAAATTGGCCTGAAAGTGAAAACTTTGGTGTCACAGATGAAGAACAAGAACCAGTGACACGGGCTGAAGAGGCTCCACCCTATAACCAATTGCCAGCAGAGGAAACACGCTATGCTCTTTTCACTGATGGTTCCTGTCGCGTCGTAGGGATGAATCGGAAGTGGAAAGCAGCTGTATGGAGCCCCACACGACGGGTCGCAGAGGCCACTGAAGGAGAAGGTGGATCAAGTCAACTTGCTGAACTCAAAGCCGTTCAACTGGCCCTAGACATTGCAGAAAGGGAGAAGTGGCCAAAGCTCTACCTCTACACTGATTCATGGATGGTAGCCAATGCTCTGTGGGGATGGCTGGAGAGATGGAAAGGGGATAACTGGCAGCGTCGAGGAAAACCAATTTGGGCTGCTGAAGAATGGAAAGACATTGCTACCCGGGTAGAGAAACTACCTGTGAAGGTTCGCCATGTAGATGCTCATGTCCCCAAGAGTAGAGCTAATGAAAAGCAGCAAAACAATCAGCAGGTAGATCAGGCTGCAAAGATAGGGGTGTCAAAGATAGATTTAGATTGGCAACACAAGGGGGAGTTGTTCCTAGCACGATGGGCCCATGATGCCTCAGGCCATCAGGGTAGAGATGCCACCTATAAGTGGGCACGAGACCGAGGGGTGGATTTAACCATGGACAGTATTTCTCAGGTTATCCATGACTGTGAGACGTGTGCTGCCATCAAACAGGCCAAGCGAGTGAAGCCCCTATGGTATGGGGGACGGTGGTCCAAGTACAGGTATGGGGAGGCCTGGCAGATTGACTACATCACACTGCCCCAGACACGCCAAGGCAAGCGCTACGTGCTCACAATGGTGGAAGCCACCACAGGATGGTTGGAAACCTACCCTGTGTCTCATGCTACAGCCCGTAACACCATCCTGGGCCTTGAAAAGCAAGTCCTTTGGAGGCATGGTACCCCTGAGAGGATTGAGTCAGACAGTGGGACTCATTTTAAGAACAGCCTTATCAACTCCTGGGCTAGGGAACATGGCATTGAGTGGGTGTACCATATCCCCTACCATGCACCAGCTGCAGGCAAGGTGGAGAGGTACAATGGACTGTTAAAAACCACCTTGAATGCATTGGGTGGGGGATCTTTCAAAAACTGGGAGCAGCATTTGGCAAAGGCCACCTGGTTAGTTAACACCCGAGGTTCCACCAATCGAGCAGGTCCTGCCCAGTCTGAGTCCCTGAATATAGTAGACGGAGATAAAGTCCCAGTGGCACATATCAGAGGTTTGTTAGGGAAGACAGTGTGGATCAATTCTGCCTCGAGTACAGACAAACCCATTCGTGGGATTGTCTTTGCTCAGGGACCAGGTTGTACATGGTGGATAATGCAGAAAGATGGAAGAACACGATGTGTACCTCAGGGAGACCTGATTGTGGGGTGAGACTCATATGCAAATATCTCAATTTGCTGGATGTTACTGACATTGTTTGTACATTAAACCACACAGACATGAGACAGAAGGAAATGTGTAAATGTTGAAGGTCTGAGTAAGTGAAAGATGGAAGTCTTACTTGATGAAGTTTACATGACGTTTGGTAGTTATGTTGACGATTTGGAGATAAGGGGTGGAATGTCCTAGGGTGACGGTAGGGTGTTTGTATCCCAAATCGTGTGTTCTGTTTATGCCTGATATTATGTTCTGTGCCTTCAGGACTGACTCTGAAAGTGAAGGATTGTTTTGTCTTGTTATCAGCCAGCTCACCTCCCCCCATGATCTGTGTCTAGGAGAGGCTTGGCTGGCTTGGGTTGGCTAGCTTGCTCGCTTGCTTGCTTGCTTGCTTGCTTTTGCTTTTGCTTATTAGTCAGTTTAGCTAGGCAGTCCAATTTTTACCCTGGACTGTTTCTTTTTTCCCTTCCCTTTCCTTTTCCTGAATACCATCTGAACCTGCTCTGGACCTGGACCTGGGAAACACCAAGAAACACCGAGAGTCTGCATTTTGTGACCTGCAGTAGCCATCCCCAGCGCCAGAGACTGATAGCTAGGCGACCACTCCCAGGAGAGACTTTCTGAATTTGTCATCTCTTCAGAACGGTGAAAGGGTTTTTGTCATCTGGTGTTGATTCTTTCTTTTTTTTTTTTTTTTATTGGGGAGTGTTTTTGCTTGTTAAATAAACAGGTTTTTCCATTTCTCTCTGAGGAAATCTTTCCCAAACCAGGTGGGGGAGGGGCCGTGGGAGGTTTGCTTTCTGGGGGCTCCTTCTGGAGGTCTTCTCCCAAATTTTGCCCTAAACTAGGACAGGTGTCCACTTGAGTAATCCTTTCTTAGTTAATTTTTCATACAGAAATTTAACTTTCCCACTAAAGTTCACTATCCACTGTCGACAGTATCTAAAAAGTCCTAACAACTGCCGTATCTGTCTCTTATTCTGTGGGGCTTGCAATGAGAGTATACCTTGGACCCTTTCAGCATCCAATTTCTTAGTTCCTTTGGTGAACTTATGTCCCAAGTATTTAACTTCTTCCTCTACAAACTGTAGCTTAGACTTTGAAACCTTAAGTCCCTTCAAACTCAGGAAGTTTAGTAGCTTTATGCTTTCTTTTCTTACTATCTCCTCCTCCTTGCCTGCGATTAATAAATCATCTACATATTGTACCAAAGCTGTTCCTTCACCTAAGGAATAATCTGCCAGTATTTGTTCTAATGCTTGTCCAAATAAATTAGGGGATTCTGTAAATCCCTGAGGGAGGACAGTCCATCTCAATTGTTGCTTTCGATGGGTATCCGGGTCTTCCCATTCAAAGGCAAAATAATCTCTGGAGTCTTCTTTAAGAGGGCAGGCCCAGAAAGCGTCTTTTAAGTCTATTACACTGTACCATTTATTTTCAGGGCCTAATTGACTTAAAAGTGTATATGGGTTAGCTACTACAGGAAATGTTTCAACAGTTCTTTTACTAATTTCTCTTAAGTCATGAACTAGCCTATAACTACCGTTTGGTTTCTTTACGGGTAAGATGGGTGTGTTAAAAGGAGACATGCACGGTTCGAGGAGACCTTGTTTTAAGAGTCTCTGAATTTCGGGTTTTAACCCTTGCCTCCCTTCTTTAGACAGAGGGTATTGTTTTATTCTCACAGGTATTTCAGGGTCTCGGATGGTTACTCCAAAAGGTTCGATATTCAATCTTCCTACAGTATCGGGGGTGTACCACACTTCTGGATTGATTTTAGCTTCATCCGTGGTCCGTAGGGGACACAGTTTTACGCTCAATTTCTCCTCTATTACTTCCACTCCTATTCCTAATTCAATCATCAAGTCCTGTCCGAGTAGATTATAATCCGCCTCGGGAACTAATAAAAAGGATCCCACCCCCAATTTAGAATCAGTCTCCAAAAGGACATCTTTTATCATGGGTACTCCAAAAGGCTCCCCTTTTGCCCCAATTACCTGTACTGTGTCAGATGAAATTTTACACCCCCGGGGAAGGGTCTGGATGGTTGATCTTTCCGCCCCCGAGTCCACAAGGAACTCGTATTCTTGCTGCTGGGGACCTATCTTTAGCTTTACCAGGGGCTCCGTTCTTTCTCTTGTCCCCAGCAGATAGAGCCCCTGACACCCCTAGTCTTCCTGAAACTGTTTTTCATCAGCCATCCTTTGTCGGCATTCCCGCTTAATGTGACCCCTCCTCCCACAGTAAAAGCAGGTAATTCCTCTTTCCTCCTTCCTCTCAACAATCCCATCAGTCCGCCTTGGAATTCGCTTATTTCCCCAAACAGCTGCCCCCTTCTGTAAAGGGGAGGAAGCAGTTTTCTGCCCTTCCTTAACTGCCGCTACCATCATCCTAACTTGCTTTTTATGAGTTTCATCCTCCCTCCTTACATAAACTTTCTGCGCCTCTCGCAATAATTCATCCAATCCTCTTCCTTGCCAATCCTCCAATTTTTCTAGCTTCTTCCGAATGTCCACCCATGAGTTCGCTACAAACTGTGTTTTTAGCAAGGCCTCCCCTACTGGGGTATCACGGTCCACTCCAGAGTATAACTGAAAGATTTTTCTCAACCTTTCCAACCATTCTATGGGGTCTTCATCTTTTTTTTGCTGTTCTTGAAAAGCTCTGTGAATATTCTGTCCTCGAGGGACAGATCTTCTTATTCCTTGTATTATAATGTTCTGCAAATCTGCCATATGGGCTCTGTGTTGCGGATCCTGGTTGTTCCAGTCAGGGTGTTGCATAGGCCACTTGGTGTCTGCAAGGGGCCCTTGTTGGTGTTCATCATCCCATATTCTCATCCCTACATCTCTAATCATCCTCCTTTCCTCTGAGGTAAATAATATACCTAAAATAGATTGCATCTCATCCCAAGTATAAACGTTCGGACCCAAACATTGGTCTAACCTTTCGGCAACTCCAAGGGGGTCCTCTAAGAGATGTCCCATTTCCTTTTTGAACTCCCTCACATCTCCCGAGTTCAAGGGTACAGACACATATCCAGCTCCTAAGATTTGGGCTGGTTGCCCCAGTTGCCCTGCATTAGGGTAAGGGACCATCTCCATTCCTGCTTCTCGGCGTGGGAACAATCCCAATTCCTCCTGCCTTTCCCTAGTCTGCCTTCTAGTTACCCGCTGGTTATTCCCCTGGAGCTCAGCATTCAACTCATCCCCCTCCGAGTCATCTTTTGCCGAGTCATTTTGTGCCGGGGCAGAGGGGTCAGGATGTTGTGGTGAATGTGGAGGCAGGGGTGGGTAAAGGTTCTGGGGAGGAGAACGGGGAGGGGGGGCTGGTGGTAGAGGAGGTGATGGAGGGGGAGTAGGTATGTAGGGTGGAGGGGTGGAATTGGGTAGGTCTGTATCCTCTTTCAATCTTTTCTTTTTCTCCCTAGTACTAAGTGCAAACAACTTAGTGCGAGTTTCCCCCATTATCCAGAGGGAGGCGTACTTACTCTCCTCTAAGTTAAAGGGCTCTTTAGAATTCACGTAAATATTTAAAGCCTGACATATCCAATCCTCAAATGAGCCAAACACTGGCCAGTACAAATGGTCCTCTCTTATTTGCTTCCCTCCCCAAACCTCTATGCAGTAGTGCACCATTTTCACCTTGTCCTTTCCTTTCCTGGAGGAGAAGGCATCCCAGTTTTTAATCATTAGTCCTAATGGGCTATCTGGAGGAATCTTGGGAAGCTTTACAGGGGTTCCCCCACCCATGGGACCAGAGGGCTTGCTTTTCCTCTGTCCCATCTTCCGGAGTGCCTTCACACACACACCTCCACGCTTCCCTCAATTCGTGGCCCAGCCCGTCGCCGGGTGTGGGAAACGCACTACTATGAGGTTCACACTCACGTCGTCTCACAGAGACGTCTCACTCATCACACTCCGGGATCCCAACCCCAACCGAGCGGGTCCTGTTCCCTTTGAACAGAGCAACCTCAGTAGCCCCGAAGGACCACTGAAAGGTACTTACACAGTCCTGTGTCTTCGCCCGGGACTTTGTGCACAAAGTTTAAGGGGTTGCCGGCTATTCTTTGCTTGCCACCGGATTTGGGTTCGTCAGTAAGGGTCCCAGAGAAAAGACTCCTGAGCGGGGCTCGCTGCCAAGGCAGCGAGGGCGCCTCCCCGTGAGGAGCTTCCAATGGATAGCCCTTATCCGAGTCACGGCACCAGATTGTTATAAATAGAGGCGAATAATTTGTTCAGCCTTTCAAGAGTCAATCAGAAATTTATTGATTACAGCAAGCAATGGCAAACAAACAGCGCTGGGTGCAGCCGGGGAGTCAGCGCTCCGCCAACGGCTCACACCGTTTCCCCCTTCCCACAGTCTTTTTATACTCTCTTTCCTCCGTGTCCGCTGTATCTCTGGGTGTACTCTGCGCTTGCGCCCTCTGTTGCTAGGGGGTCTTCTTTTACTCTCTGGTGGTCGTTTGAGGAAGGCTCCTCTCTTCTTCCTCGGTGGAAGTCCACGGCTCTGTAATGGTCTTTTCCATATAAGGTTATATGTTATATGCGTCTAAGCTCAAATCCTGTTACCTACACAAGGCTTCCCCTTTGGTTTCCTGTTATTTACACAAGGCTTCCCCTTTTTGTCTTGATGAACAAAGAGTCTTTTCTAACTTATCACAGCCGGGGGGCGCGGGACACGCAGACATGGCAGGAGCACGCGCGGTGGCACCCGCGCCGCCAGCAGAACACGGGCGCGCATTGATGACATCAGACCGGGATAAAGATGTGGGGAAAATACTGTCCTGTCTCGTTGATGCACTGGAAGCCCTGGCGGGGCGGGACGTGGCCATGGGACCCAGGGGGGTCATCCCGAGGAGGAAGAAGGCGGGTCGGACCCAGAATGGGATTGAGGCGACGTCAGCGCCAGCGAGGGGGAGGAGGAAGGCGTTCCCGAGGGTGTGGTTATGCTGGAACGAGCAGAGATGGGGCGTGGCCATGAGGGGGACGTTCCTTTCCACGCCCCAGTGACGTCGCGGGCAAAGACGAGGCGTGGTGTGGGCAGAGACGTGTCTCAAAGCACCACCCAGTCCCGGTTGCCACGGGAGGCAGCAAGGCCACGGACAACATCGCCACCTGGTGACAGGACTGCAGCATTACAGCAGCCAGGTCCAGCCAAGCGTCCTACTGAACAGCAGCAACAGGATGACATCACTGCTTCAGAGTGTCTTCCATCCTGGATGGTTTCAGCATCAAGAACTGCTGGGTCATATCGCCAGAGACAGTCAACCCGAAAATCAAGGGATGCTGTGAGACAGTCTCTTTTGCAATATATTGATGCAGCTTTGAAGTCTCATCTGGATCTGTCAAGTCTGATATCGGGGGATGTCATGAGACAGCTTCTTTTACATTATATTGATTCAGCCCTGAAGTCTCGTCTGGATTTGGTGACTCAACTTTCACGGACTTTTCATTCAATGCAAAGCAGCAATGCTTTGCCTCCAGCTGCAGATGTTCCTACTGCTCCTCGTCTAAGATTAAGGAAAACATCAGAACTGTCAACATTTTTTGAAGATGCAACAGCTGCAACGCAACAAAGTATGGGAATGCCACTGATGCCAGCAGATCCCAGGATGAAACAGTTTGCTGTACCACAGCAAGAACAACAGTTAACTCCATTTTTCAACCAGATATTTAAGGAATTACAAATACCTAGATCACTTCCAATGACAAATTGGATGGAAATCCGGAAAAAGGCCATGAGAGAGAAGGATTTCCACATGACTCGTATACGGGACATTGCTATGCCTGTGAATTATGATGCACAAGGACAAAATCCAAGATGGGAATAATTGGAACATGAGGTTGTCAAAGACCTGATCAAAGCGATAAGAGATAATGGTCTTGGATCTTCATATTTCAAACAACTGCTAAAAAGTACTTTTAATATATATGATATGACACCGTATGATATCAGATCCCTAGTTTCGATGATTCTCACTGATACACAAATTATCGTGTGGGACACAAAATGGAGAAGAGCTCTTGGTGAGCTGAGAGCCAGATACCAGGGCAGACCAAACACAGCTCTCACTGTGGCACAATTGGCAGGTGATCCTCCAGATGATAATCCAGCTCAACAAGCAGCGCGTCTTCCACATGAGGTGCTGAGCGACATCAAAGAGGCCGCAAGAAGAGTAATCATACAGATTGCACCGTCAGGAATTCAGGATACCATTTATACAGACATTAGGCAAGGTCCTTCTGAATCTTTTTTCTCATTCACTGACCGCCTCACACAAGCCGTGGACAGACAAGTGACTGAGGAGGCAGTGAAACCACACTTGCTCCGAAGCCTTGCGCTTGCAAACTCCAACCCAGAATGCAGGTGTCCTGGTTTAGGACAAATTAGGGGAAAACATTTCTAAAGGAGCTTCTTATAGGAAACTAAACCTTCCGCAACTTCCCCCTACTACTGGGTTCGGGAGGAATTTCGTCAGAGGGGAAGTGGAAAAAACTTGTTTATTAAGGAACAACAAAAAACACTCCCCAGCACAAGAGAAATAGTCTGAGATAACTACAGATGTTTTCACTAGTCTAAGGGGGTTGAGCTGTATCTCTCTTTGCTGCAGAGGGTACGAAGCTTCTTTTGCAGACCCTGGGGGAGCTCCTGCCTGGAGTAGGTCCGATATCTTTGCGGGGGGGGGGGGGGGGGGGGGAAGGGAACAACGGAAATTGGGAAAAAAGGAAAAAAAAATGGCAAAAAAAAAAAAGTAAGCAAGCGAAAAAGTAAAGAAAAAAGAAAGGAAAACAGAGTTAGCAAAGCAGGTAGCTAGCAGCGAGCAAAAGCAGCAAGCTAAAAGCTAAGCAGCAAGCCAGCAACGAGCTGGGGGGGAGGGGAGGAAGACAAAACAAACTGAGAACAGGGAACAGAAACTACGATTGGGATAATAAGCATAAAAATGTCCTGTCCCCACGACATTCTACCCCTTATCCCATATCGTGAACATGTTACTGAACTTCCTTCCCGCCTGCTCAAACCTTCCACACTTACACATTCCCTTCCATTCTTACTTGCTTTGACTTTCAACATTTATACATTTCTTTTTGTCTTATGTTTGTGTGGTTTAATGTATAAACAATGGCAGTAACATTCAGCAAATTGAGATGTTTGCATATGAGTCTTACCTTACAATTAGGTTTTCTTGAGGTACACATTGTGTTCTTTTATCTTTTTGCATTATCTACTATGTATAACTTGGTTCTTGAGTAAAGACAATCTTACGAATGGCTTTGTCTGTATTTGAGGCAGAATTGATCTATACTGTCTTCTCTAACAAACTTCTGATATGTGCTACTGGGACTTTATTTCTGTCTACTATATTTAGGGACTCAGACTGGGTAGGACCTGCTTGATTGGTGGAACTTTGGGTGTTAACTAACTAGGTGGCTTTTGCTAAATGCTGCTTTTAGTTTTTGAAAGATTCTCTACCTAATGCTTTTAAGGTGGTTTTTAACAGTTTATTGTATTTTTCTACTTTGCTTGTAGTTGGTGCATGGTAGGGGATATGGTACACTTATTTAATGCTATGTTTTTTAGCTTAGGAGTTGATAAGGTTGTTTTTAAAATGAGTCTTATTGTCTGATTTAATCTTTTCAGGGGTACTATGCTTTTAAAGGATCTGCTTTTTAAGGCTTAAGATGGTGTTATGGGTGGTAGCATGAGACACAGGGTAGGTTTTTAGCTATTTTGTGGTGGCTTTTACTATTGTGAGCACGTAGTGCTTGCTTTGGTGGGTTTGAGGTAGTGTGATGTAGTTAATTTGTTAGGCTTCTCTATACTTGTACTTGGACTACCGTCCCCTATACTATAGGGGTTTTACTCGCTTGGCTTGTTTGATGGCAGTATACGTCTTACAGTTATGGATAACTTGAGAAATATTGTTTATGGTTAAATCTACTTTTTGGTCTCGTGCTTACTTATAGGTGGTATTTCTACTCTGATGGCTTGAGGCATTATGGGCTTATTGTGTTAGGAACAACTCTTTCTTGTGTTGCTAATCTAAATCTATTTTTGACACCCTTATCTTTGTAGCTTGATTTACTTGCTGATTGTTTTGCTGTTTTTTATTAGCTTTACTCTTGGGGACATGAGCATTTACATGGTGAACTTTTACAGGTAGTTTCTCTACCTGGGTAGTAATGTCTTTTCATTTTTTAGCAGCTTAAATTGTTTTTTTTTGACGCTGCTAGTTAGTTCCTTTCTATCTCTCCAGCCATCCCCACAGAGCATTGGCTACTATTTATGAATTAGTGTAGAGGTAGAGCTTTGGTTACTTTTTTTTTTTTTGTAATGTTTAGGGTTAGTTGAATGGTTTTGAGTTTAGTAAGTTGACTTGATTTATTTTCTTTTTTAGTGGCTTCTGTGACTTGTCGTGTGGGGCTCTATACGGCTGCTTTTCACTTCTGATTTACCTTTACGACGCGACAGGAACTGTCAGTGAAAAGAGTATAGCGTGTTTCCTCTGCTAGCAATTGGTTGTAGGGTGGAGCTTTTTCAGCCCGTGTCACTGGTTTTTGTTTTTTATCTGTGATACTAAAGTTTTCACCTTTAGGCTAATTTGTAATCACTTCTAAAATTTTAGGGTGATTCAGTTTACTAATATGGGTGTGCTGCGTGATGAGGGCAATTCACTTGCTTTATGTAGTACTGGTGGTATGGTGGGTAGTAGGAACTTTTTTTCTGAACATCTACTTTAGCACTGGTAGTTGGGGTGCTAGGAGGAGTTGTGCTTCTGTACTAATCACTTTTGAGGTAGCTTGGACTCTTTTGTAGGCAGCTAAAATTTCTTTTTCTGTTGGGGTGTAGTTGGCTTCAGACTCTTTGTAGCTCTGACTCTAAAATTTTAGTGGTTGGTTTTGAGTCTTATTCGGCACTTTTTGTTAAAGGCTTTAGGACAGACTATGGTTCCCGGCTGTAGAGTAGAGTACATTCTTGATTTTTGATCTCGTCTTGATTGGGTTAAGGGCTACTGTATGAGCAATTTTTTGCTTAATTTGGGTAAAAGCTTGTTGCTGTTTAGGGTCTTAATGGAAATTGTTTTTTTCGTGGGTGATTAGGTAAAGAGGGTTCACGATTTGGCTGTACTTAGGAATGTGTATTCTTTAAAAGCTTATGGTGCTTACGAAAGCTTGCATCTCCCTCTTGTTGGTTGGTGGGGACATAGCTGTGATCTTGTTGATGACATTTGTAGGAATCTGACGCCGCCCATTTTGTCACTTCACTTTTAGGAACTGGATTTCTTGAGCAGGTCTCTTGACTTTGTTTTTTTTGATGGTAAAACTGGCTTTTAGGAGAATCTGGATTATTTTTTTTCTTTTTTCAAACATTTCTGCTGCTGTTTTCTCTTACACAATAATATTATTGATATATTGTAAATGTTTTGGAGCCTCACCCTTTTTTAGTGTAGCTTGGATTAGTTTATGGCAGATGGTAGGACTGTGCTTCCACCCCTGGGGTAGTCGATTCTAGGTGTATTGTACTCTCTTTTACGTAAAGGCAAACTGAGGCTTGCATTTTGCTGTTAGAGGAATGGAGAAAAACGTATTAGTAATGTTAATAGTGGCGTATTACTGTGTTGCTTTGGACTCCAGCTTGTACTGGAGTTCTAGCATGTCTGGTATAGCAGTGCTTAGTGGTGGAGTCACTTTATTTAATGTTTGGTAGTTTATAGTCAATTTCTATTCTTTTTTAGATTTACGCACAGGCTAAATAGGGTTGTTGAAGGGTGAGTGGGTTTTGCTAACTACTCTTTGGTTCTCTAGCTTATGAATTAGTTTGTGGATGGGGATTACGGCATCTCGATTCGTTTTATACTGTTGGTGATGTACTGTTGAGGTTGCAATTGGCACTTGTTGCTCTTCTACCCTTAGGAGCCCTACTGTAGATGGGTTTTTTGTCAGTTTAGGTAAGGTGTTTAATTGCTTAATGTTTTCTGCCTCTACAGCGGTAATTTTGAAGGCTCACTTGAGTCTCTTTGGGTTTTTGTAATAGTCACTCTGGAGGAAGTTTATGTTTAGAATACACGGAGTTCTTGGGCTGGTCACAATGGGATGTTTTTTCTACTTTTTTTCAGTCAGGTTCACTTCAGCTTCTACTAGGGTTAGTTGTTGTGATCCCCCTGTCACACTAGCAATGAAAACAGGCTCTACCCCCACATATCCCGATGGTATTAGCGTATACTGTGTATTAGTATCTACTAAAGCATCATATTTTTGTGGCTCTGATGTGCTAGGCTATCGGATCTACACTGTTTAGAAAATACGGTTTTCCCATGCCTCTACCTGGCTAGAGGCAGGGCTTTTTTATGCTTGGTTATCTTTTTTTCCTTGGGCATATGTCTTGGAGGTTCTCTTAAGGGGATCAGACATGTCATCATTATCATTATACTTGGCTGTTTGGCTACGGGTAACTGGGGTTGTTTTTTTTTTCTTATTTTCTTTTAATTTACGCACTCGTTGTGCTAGAGTAGCAGTAGGCTTCTTATTTTATTTCTTTATGTTTTTTTAGACTCATGTAAGAAGAACTACAACTTAGCTTGTGGGGTGTACTTTCTCTTTCTAATAAGGGAACGTTTGCGTTGGGTGCCAGGGCCTCTAATTTGTATAGCTGAGATTTGGAGGAGGTCTTCTTTAATTTCTTTCTTGAGTTTCTTGCGGCTTTCTTTTATTTTGCTTTTTAATTTTTGCAGTTGTGTTTCTACAGCTGCAATTTTGGCATGGGTCGGGCTATGTACAGCATCTGCATATGCTTGAAGCTTTTTTGTTATATTGAGTATAGTCTCATATACCTTTTCTTGCTTCATTATTGTTAGAGCAGAAGTGTATTTAGGTGGCTTAAGTCGCACTAGTTTCTTTTATATTATAGGTGTGCATGGTATAAGGTCTGGATTTTTAGTTGTTATGTCTTTTGAAAAAAATGATCTCTACTACTGTTATTTCTCTTAGGCGTTGGATTTCTTGTTTTATGGTTTTTTATTGTGTTTGCTGAACATAGAGGTTATTGGTACATAGATATTTTTGTGTTACGCTGTTTAGGACTCGTTTTTAGAGGCTGTGAGGGCTAGCCCCCCTCATCATGCCTTGGTTGATGACAGGATTATGTGACAGGGATCCTAAATGCTTCGGTTCAGTGTTATCTAGAATGGTAGCTTCCCCTGCCGCATCCCAAAGGTGGACTAGCTAACTAATTATAGATTTGTTGGGTTGTTGTTGATAATCTTTTTTTAGGCTTCAAAGGTCTTTTAGGTAGAAGGAATTAATATTAGCTTCTGATCTTGTGCTAGTTGCTTTGATTTTTGATTTTATTTTAGGAGGCGTTGAGGGTCTTTTTCTTGTATTATACTTATTATTGTCATTTACTGGTTGATTGGTCTTTTTTGTGTACTTTCTACTTTGTGTGTTAGTAGCTACAACTATTGGTTGAGGCTTACAGTTTAGTTTAGTTGCTGGTTTTGAGCTTGGGCTGTTGGTTGCAGCTTGAGTGACTGGGATAGCTGCTGGTTTATCTCCCTGCCCCCTTTTTTCTGTTTGTTGCTTTACAGTATTAAGTAGAGTGTGATAAGCATATGCTAGGGCTTAGCTTACTGCAATGATCTTTTTTTTTTTTAGGGTTATTCTGGTATTTCTTTTTTAGGTACTTTGCTACTTTAGTTGGGTTTTGGATGTGTTTAGATGGAAAGTCTTAAACTACAGGATCAGAAAACTCTTTTAAAATTTGGCCTATATCCTCCCATTTCTCGCACTACTCAGGATTTTTCACCCTTGGTTGTACTCCTAAATTAGAGGTCTCACCAGCCCCTCTAGAAATCTTAGCCTTCATCTTATATAAACTGCGGACAGTATAGAGAAAGGTTATTAAATTAAATAACAGAAAGATGGTATCCTTGGCAGTCAGGGAGGACAGGACATTTCTTAATAGAGATGTAAACAATTTGGAGGAGGAAAAGGAAAGTAAAGGCTGAAAAACTTCCTCTCCCATAACAAATTTAGCACACAGCCACAACTACGAATTATACATTCCTGGAGCTGATAACAACATTTTTATAAGCCTCTTGCAAAGTATCACAGCCAAGCCCAGCCCGATAAATATTCTCGTTAGTGCCCCTCTGCTACAAAAGCTACGTATTACGGACAATACCGGAGCTACTTCTGGATAAGAAAATAACTTCAGGGACCACAAAGCTATTAAAACTTCAAAGAACCCTAATGACCACAAATAGAGGCAGGCTTTCACTCCAAATGACATTATAACTTTAAAAAGAGACATACTAATATTCCCACAAAACAGTTAAAGCCAAAATATTGTTAGAATAAAGTTTTTCCCACTTTGTCTGGCCTTCCCCGTACGGGCCACCAAATTATTTGTCCTGGTTTAGGACAAATTAGGGGAAAACATTTCTAAAGGAGCTTCTTATAGGAAACTAAACCCTCCGCAACTTCCCCCTACTACTGGGTTCGGGAGGAATTTTTTCAGAGGGGAAATGGAAAAAACTTGTTTATTAAGGAACAACAAAAAACACTCCCCAGCACAAGAGAAATAGTCTGAGATGACTACAGATGTTTTCACCAGTCTAAGGGGGTTGAGCTGTATCTCTCTTTGCTGCAGAGGGTACGAAGCTTCTTTCGCAGACCCTGGGGGAGCTCCTGCCTGGAGTAGGTCCGATATCTTCGGGGGGGGGGGGGGGGGGGAAGGGAACAACGGAAATTGGGAAAAAAGGAAAAAAAAAAGGCGAAAAAAAAAAAGTAAGCAAGCGAAAAAGTAAAGAAAAAAGAAAGGAAAACAGAGTTAGCAAAGCAGGTAGCTAGCAGCGAGCAAAAGCAGCAAGCTAAAAGCTAAGCAGCAAGCCAGCAATGAGCCGGGGGGGAGGGGAGGAAGACAAAACAAACTGAGAACAGGGAACAGAAACCACGATTGGGATAATAAGCATGAAAATGTCCTGTCCCCACGACAGCAGGCGAGTCCTCAACGCAATGCCAGGCCAACCTTCACTGGCAGAGATGGTGGAAGCGTGCAGCAAGGTGGGAACACCTCAACATGTTGTGTCCATCGTCGGAGAAGAGATGGGGAAAATCATCCAAGCACAAAATGAGAACTTCAAAGAGGTTCTCTCAACACTTCAAAAGAAAAGCAAATCAGAGGGACAGTGCTACAAGTGTGGGGCCCATGGACATTTCAAGAGAAATTGCCCAAAACTTGCAAAGACTGGGCAGTCAACAGACATTTGTCAAAGATGCAGAAAAGGGAATCATCTGCCAAGTAAATGCTATTCCCAAACAGACATAGACGGAAGACCTTTACCTCATCCGGGAAACTCAAAAAAGAGCACGAATCGTCAGCACGCGACGACATGAGTTATGGCAATGGCTCAGACTCAGATTCTACAAACAGGACAACTATTGGAGAGCATCAAGCAGACTCCCTCAGCAGGACAATCAGCAGGATCCCCAGTGATCCAGAATTATTACCACCAGGAGCACAATGCGTCCTGGCAGCTTCCAAAATGACATGCTTCATGGATGAAAATCATGCAGTGATACACACAGGTGTCACTGGAACAGCATCAAAGAGACAAGACTTTTTAATAATAGGCAAAGATAGAAGCAGCATCCTTGGACTCATCATTTATCCTTCGATAATCTCAGCAAATCGCAACAAAGAGCTGACAGTTTTAGCTAAACCTCTTCGACCACCATTGATCGTTCTAGAAAATACCCCAATAGCTAAAGCTATTGCTCTACCACCTCATACAATAGAACAAGTTATGCCAGTGTTTGATTATCAGGACTTTCCTTCTGGCGACCATGTGGAAGTTCATGCTTCCTGGGTGAAGCACATAGGTCGAGATCGACCCATCGTCGCCTGTCAATTGACCTATGGTGAAAAATCAATCATCATCCAAGGGATGCTTGACACAGGGGCCGATGTTACAGTGATATCATATATCTTTTGGCCCCAGGAATGGAAGTTAATTGCACCCTTGGGTTCTCTCTCAGGCATAGGAGGAAGCTCCGTATGTCTTCAGAGTGCAAATGCAATTGTCGTCTCAGGACCAGGAGGGAAAACAGCAATCATTCGTCCTTTTGTTGTGGAAAAGCTCATCACAGTTTGGGGAAGAGACCTCTTGGCACAATGGGGCATGAAACTGGAAGTGGATTTTTAGTCGGGGTTACTGCGGCGCTCACCACTCTGAAACTGACCTGGAAGACAGACAATCCTGTTTGGGTGGATCAGTGGCCCCTTGAGTGAAAGAAATTGAGTGCTCTGAAAAACTTGGTCAAAGAACAACTTGAAAAGGGACACATCAAGCCGACGAACAGCCCCTGGAACTCTCCAGTGTTCATCATTCACAAAAAGGCTTCAGGCTCATGGAGATTGCTTCATGACCTCAGGAAAATCAACGAAGTCCTTGAGGACATGAGACCACTTCAGTTGGGACTTCCCTCTCTTTCAATGATTCCGAGAGATTGGCCGCTTGTGGTCATTGATCTCAAGGATTGTTTTTTCAGCATTCCACTCCATCCAGATGATGCTCCTCGACTCACATTTTCCGTCCCAAGCATCAACAGACAGGAGCCTCTGCAAAGATACCATTGGACCATTCTTCCACAAGGGCTCAAGAACTCACCAAGCATCTGCTAATGGTACGTGGCTCGAGCTTTGTCTCCAGCACAAGAAAAATATCTGGGAACAAAAATCATTCATTATATGGATGATTTGCTCATTGCAGCACCAACACAACAAGAACTGCAAAAGGTTCGTGACTGTGTGATTGCAGAAGTGCAAAAGGTAGGACTGGAAATTAGCACTTCAAAAATTCAGGAAATTGCACCATAGAAGTACTTGGGATGGAAGATCAGAGAGCAGACCATCAGACCTCAAAAAATAGAAATCAATTCAGAGATCAACAACCCACAGGATTTACAACAACTTCTAGGAGAGATCAACTGGATGAGGCCAATTTTGGGAGTCATGAAGGACAATCTTGAATCACTGTTCAAACTTTTGAGAGGAGACAACAATACTAAATCTCTCAGAACTCTCACACCAGAAGCACAGAAAACCCTTGAAAAGATTGCAGACATCATTCAACAAAAACAAGCACATCGTTTTGTGACCTCACTGCCTTTTTATCTAGCAGTGTTGGGGGAAAAAATACAGTTGTATGGCTTGATTTTTCAGTGGGACTCATCTCAAAGAGATCCTCTCTTGATCATAGAGTGGATTTTTTTATCTTACAGATCACCAAAGACAATTCTCACGGACCTGGAGATGACAGCTCAAAATATCATAAAAGCAAGGACATGGTTGCTGACAATGGCAGGCAAAGACTTCTCAACAATCTATCTACCTTTGATAAAAAAAATATTTTGATTGGGTATCACAGAAATCAAAATATTTACAAATTGCATTATTAGCATACCCAGGTGTTTGTTCAATTCACCTTCCAAAACATAGATTATTAAATGCAAAAATAAGTTTTAGGGAAAAGCCAAAAATAAGTGAGGAACCATTGGATGCGATAACTGTGTTTACCGATGGTTCAGGAAAAACTCACAAATCAGTCATTATGTGGCAAAAAGATACAGGGGAATGGGAATCAAACATAAAAATTGTGCAGGGTTCACCACAAATTGTAGAATTGGCAGCAGTGACCAGAGCTTTTGAAATATTTCAGCAACCCTTCAATTTGATCACAGATTCAGCTTATGTTGCAAATGTGGTCAAAAGACTGGAAGGTTCACTTTTGAGAGAGACAAACAATGACATTTTATATTCATATTTACTATGCATGAAAACATTACTAGAGAACAGAAAACATAAATACTTTGTGGCCCACATCAGAGCACATTCCTCTCTTCCAGGGTTTTTGGCAGAAGGAAATACTCATGCAGGCAAATTAACTATGCCCATTTCACAGACTTTGCCAGACATTTTTGAGCAAGCAAGCCACACATTTTTTCATCAGAATGCACAAGCACTGATGGAATCCTTTCACATTTCCAAAAGCCAGGCAAGGGAAATTATTAGTACTTGTCCAGACTGTCAGTTTGTGCAACCACCTGCATCTACAGGAGTTGTCAATCCAAGAGGATTGCAAAGTCTCCAGTTATGGCAAACTGACGTCACAAAATATCCATCTTTTGGGAAGCTCAAAAATGTTCATGTCTCAGTTGATACTTTTTCAGGAGCAATTTTTGCATTGTTGCACCCACGAGAAACTGCACAACATGCCTGTTGACATTTTTTACAATCATTTGCATCATTGGGAGTGCCTCAAGAAATAAAACCAGACAATGGTCCAACTTATATAGGGAAGGTGCTTGACAAGTTTTTGAAAAAATGGGGAGTCAGACACACTTTTGGTATTCCCCACTCTCCCACAAGTCAAGCAATCATTGAAAGAACACATCATATCCTGAAATCCCTTTTGGATAAACAGAAAAGGGGGGAGGCAGAGGCAATGCCTCACATGCAGTTGAACAAGGCTTTGTATGTGCTGAATTTTCTCAACAGCTCCTTTTCAGAGCCCACTCCACCAATTTGTAGGCATTTTTCAAACAGTACACAGACAAAACTAAGGGAGAATCCTTTAGTTTTGATCAAAAACCCAGAATCGGGGTAAATTGAAGGGCCTTTCAAATTAATAACTTGGGGCAAGGGTTTTGCTTGTGTCTCCACAGGGCGAGGACCAAAGTGGGTTTCGGCGAGATACGTGAAACCCTATTGGACTCAGACGCAAGCAGACACTGAATCTGAAAGCAAAGAGGCAAGCATTCAGACGTGAGCAGATGTCCACGAACATCTCTTCAATGCAGAATTTTGGGACTTGGGTGTCATTGCATTGCAAAGTCAAAATGTTGTTTTTGTGTTTCATTCTGTTGTCAATTGCCTTAGGCAATTCCATTGCCTTGGGTAATTCGGCAGACTTGCCCATGGTTGTTGTGGTTTGACATGGAAGTGATTTTTTTCAGGAAGTTGGGTCAAACCAATCAGTAGTCAGGTTTGGATATTGGTATCTGGAGTGACCACTGAAGGTATGGACACGCCTCTGAGAACACAGGGGGTTAAAAGCAAGAACTCCCAGGAGAACTGTCTCTTTAGTTCCGGTCATCAGAGAGTGCAGACTCTCCCCTGCCCAGCCACGGGCTGGGTTGGGGAGGGGAAGCCACACGGCCTGGTCCAGGTAGGCCGAGGGGGCTGAAGGTCTGGAACCGAGCCAGGTCCTGCAGACAAAATGGTGGAGAGAAACAGAGATGCCTTTGTTCCTCCCCCCCAGAGGGAAAGAGACAGAGAGCCTGACGGCACCTGGAAATTTGCCGGCAGAGGAGAAAGAGAAAGGGGGGGATGATGCCCAGTGTAGGAGTTGAGAGTTCTAAGCAGAGAGTTCAGCCGTCCAGGGAGTCTGAACTTTTAACCCTTTCCTAAAAAATGAAGGCTTTGTAAAATATTACTACTCCTCGATTTATAGTAGAAGAGAGACAGTCTGGGACCTGAGATGTTAGAAGAAGAAATTTTTAGGTGAGAGGAGATGATGGAGTAGCTTTTAGCTGGACTTTTCTTGTTAGCCATAGACTGAACCAAATTCTCCTACAATAGAGACTGCATTTTAGGGGGATGCAGTGGTGACCCAAAGAGACCTGCTTCAGCAACCACCAGCGCAAGAATAGCAAGAACAGAGAAAAGTTGAGGAGGGTGTGGTGATGCCCTCTGTCTTCAGAGAAGAAGAAGAGAAGAAAATCTCTGTTCTTAGACCCTCGGCCCCAGGGGAGGAAGAAAATGGGGGGGACTGTTGTCCCAAAAAGGAGAAGCTGTTAGACCCTCGGCCCCAGGGGGAAATGGGGGGGACTGTGGTCCCAAAATGAAAAACTGAACTGTTGTTTTTCTTTAGTCCTTAGCAAAGCATCCTTAAAAAAGAATCCTATGGGCAGTCTGTCCATGCACAGTGGTGAGAGCACATAGAAAGGAGAGTATCACACTAGCAGATTTTCTCCAGGCAGTTGCCATGTGCGACAGGGAAACACATGAGGTAGCAACTGTGTTTCCTGAGTGGGGGGTGTCTATGGCACAAGAGAGACTCCTCTCTCCCTTGATAGACTGAGTATTGATTATCTGAAAGGTAGTAATTTGATCAGGAATCCCGGGTGATGTTTCATGGTAGTTGTTTTAGAAATTAGGAGGAGGAGGGATGTTTTAGACGGCCTTCATCCTGGATTTAGTGTGCGTGTCTTTTATAGTAGTAGTTTAATAAAGTTTTTTTTTCCTTTGTTATTAAGCTTAGGCCTGCTCTGCTCTGTTCCTGATAACATCTCACAGCATTTATTTGAGAAGGTGTATTTTCATAGGGGACCTGGCATTGCGGCAGTGTCAAACCATGACAATGGTACAAACAAAGAAAATGTTTGGGAAACTTTGGCCAATGCAGCAGGTTTGGACACCATCTGCTTGACACATTCAAGACCGAAAAAACTGTTTTCAACATGTCTGGTGGGTTTGACAGTGCGTGAATGGCCAATTCCAAAGAACATCCCTCCAAAGGTTTCGCAGGTCATTTTGAATCCTGTGGACGGATGGGAGGTTTGGACACAATTTCTCCCGGTGGCTTCTTTTGAGCCTTAGGAATTGGAAATTCTTGGTTCGGTGAAAATGAATTTTTGTATAGAATTTGGCATTTCAGAAGTGACACAAACAAAGAATAAAATGATAGATGTTACCCCAAACCATTTCATTTATAGAAATGCCTCTTCTTGGTGTAATTACACCAAGGTGTCAAACAGACCATCCCACCAAGTTCCAGCGCAATTGCCACAAGGAATCTTTTTCATTTGTGGGGACAGGATTTGGCCTGCTATCCTTGCGAATGTCACAGGCGGTCCATGCAGCATTGGAAAACTTTCATTGATAACACCCGATTTGATAATCTTGAGAGAGGAAAAACATAGGGGGAAAAGAAATATTAAAAAATATGATCCAAATTGTGATGATAGTGTTGATACATGGAGCAAGGCTCAAAGAATTGTGGCTGCAATATTCTTGCCACAAACAGCATCAGGGGTAGCCTTGACTCAGTTGGACCAAATGGGATGTTGGTTGAGCAAACACGCTCGTGCCGTCTCTCTTGCGTTGAGTGACATGTTAACGGATGTCAACAGCGTAAGACGGGAGACTCTTCAAAACAGAGCAGCAATTGATTATTTATTCCTGACACATGGGCACAGGTGTGAAGAATTTGAAGGGATGTGCTGCATGAACTTGTCAGATCATTCAAAATCGATTCATGAAAATATAAAGCAATTGCAAGAAGCTATAGACAAACTTGGAGAAGTTACTGGGTCTTGGTTGAATGATGTGTTTGATTTTTTTGACCTCTCACCATTGTGGAGGGAACTTTTGAAAATGGCTTTTTATGTTTTACTAGGGCTTGTAATTCTTCTGCTCATTTTACCATGCCTTTTTCAATGCATGTGGCAGGCCATGAATAGGGCTGCCAGAGAGGTGTTTTTGGTGCAATGAGAAAGGGGAGATGTCGGAGTCCAGAGCATCCCTTTGGCTGCTCCGGATGTCTCGAGACCCTGGCAGGGGGCTCAGAGACCTTGGCAACAAGTCAAAAACACCTGTGACTTCGATTTTAGCCCATGGGAGAGGCTGCCAACCTTATATGAGGAATTACAAGACAAAAGGGTTCGAGTAGTGTAATAAAGGGAATTGACACAGGGTGAAAAAGTAGAATTTTGGGGGGGGTTTTTTGAATGTAATTCAGGGGTACAATATGGAGGAATCTGGGTGTGCCCTAGCCTTTTCTTCCTTCTTCTTGTCCTCCATGTCTCGGTGTGATAGTGACACTTTTCTATTGGTCTAGGATAGGGACACACTGTCCAACATAGTTTTTAGGTATTGGTACGGGAACTGTAAACATGGTACATGTAATTTTGAGTATATAATGTAGGAGACACCCGGGCCTCAGGACAGACTGCCACGGCTTCTGTACTAGGTGGACCTTGGCAGGTCAGAGTGAAAATATTTTAGATAAGAAGAAATAAACAACCTTGAAAACTCAGCTTCACGCATTCCAGACCTTTTCTTTTGCTGCCGGGCTAGGGAAAAAGGACTTTGACACTGTTGGGGTCTTGCCAACATGATCCCGACACTTCTTCTTCATGGGTTTGGGTGATGCTTTGTAATTGGACAGAAAAGTCCGCAGGTGGTTGTGGCAAGGTGGGGTGAATCAGGGACTCATAAATTCCGGGAGGCTGGACAAGACAAACACAGATCCGCACCAATGTGGTGAAACGTACGTTCTCCGTTTATTGTTTGTAAGATGGCAGTTTATATACACTTCAATATAGTTTACAATTGTGAGTACAATTTCATTGGCAAGCAAACATTGTTTGTCTTTGTCTTAAGGTGGTTAAAGTTTCACACTGCAGACCTATACTAATTCACACCCAGAAAGATCAATTACACTGTGATTACCTTAACATAATTTCTAACTGTGCCACAGACTGAATTTCCAACTGCGTCATAGGCTTCAAGGCCTCACCAAGGCCTGCATCTGAGGCCTAGGCTGGGGTAGCTCAACCTTCTAAATATAAATCATGCTCTCTTTCTCTTAGAAATTCTGCTACAATTCCCTCTTTTTCTTTTTGAGCTACCCAGATTGACTTGAAGGCACAGGTAATCATTTTCTGCATGCATCATAGCAAACAAGGTATAAAAACTACAATGAGTATAATAATAAGAAAAACTACAATACCAAAATGAACTAAATCTTTGATCCAACCAGTAAAACCTAAAGAGTTGAGCCAGTTGGCAAACGGAGAGTCTACCACAATGTAAGAGGCCGTCTGAAGCCCCCTCGCTCTCCATTCTGCCTTCCGATTGCCATGAGAAAGAATCCCTTCCCCCACTGCAGTTCCGGCTTAGAACAGGACACAGTGCAGGTGGAACCACTGAACCATCATGCTAGCTGTTCCGAACAAGGCCTGACAAGAACTTGGCAAGGAGTTGGCAAGGACTTGGCAAAGACCTGACATAGACCCAGCACAGGACAGCCTGATGCGCGGCCTGCTTCTAATCTCCGTTCTTAAGCCGAATGAACTTTTGGGGTGACTCCCATGATCCTTCATTGAAGACCCCTCATCTGCCTCATTACCACCGTGACAAACAAAGAATGAGAACCCTCCTCCCAAGGATTGAGACTGAGACCCCTACTATAGGGAGGAGGGGAAATTGGTGGTCTGACCACCAATGACATGACCTGTTTCCCTTCAGTAATTTCAATGGACTTATTCTTCATTGTATTCGTCTTGCTTTAGTGGTTTCTGTGGACTCACCTGTTCCCTTGTGGCGATTACAATGGACTTTCATTGTGACACTTGCTCTCCCCTCTTTCCTCTGTGGACTATAACTGGACCCCTGAGTTGACCAGAACTTCGGAGACTCCCCCGACACGACAGACGGATCCCCATTGTCCGGACTCTGAGGATCTCACCTGTGTTGGTAGCTATTCCCATCCCCCTGCTCTCTCTCTCTATCCTTTTATCTCCTTTCTGATCCCCTACTATCACATTTACTGTTTTGGCCCCTAATAAAGGTGCATTTGTTGTGATTAACTGATAGTACCTTGTTGTTTGCCTTTTTGCATTTTTGGGATCGGTGAAAAGAACCATCACAACACCCCACAACAAGCGGATCGTGACACACGACAAGTTTCTTCATGTTGCCTTTCAGTTGCATTAACTGTTTATAAATTGATTGAGAGTGGTCTGATAAATTCATGCAACACATGCCTTCAAATTCTTCACACCCATGTCCTTGTGCTAAAAGAAGGAAGTCAGTGGTGGCTCTGTTCTGCAGAACCGCATGACGAATGCTATCTACATCTGTGGCAAGCTCACTTAATATTTTAGATGTTATATTAATTTGTTTTCCTGTCCAGCAGGCCAGGGTTTTCAATTGTGTGAGAGCTTGCGCTGCAGCAACTCCTGGGGAGAAGATTGAGGCTAGTATTACAGATGTGTGCCCCCATAATGATACTTCGTCTGGACAATTGGGGTCTAGTTGGAGAGCACTCCGTTTGGCTCGTTGAGGCTTCTGAGGCAATCCTAGAACCTGATGAATGGTGGGAGCAAACAGGGTTAATTTACCAACGTAACATGGGCCTCCCATAGGTTTTTGAGGCACTGCAGACCAGGCTCAATCCCCACAAATGAGGAAAATTCCTGGTGGCAGTTTTCTTGGAGCACTTTTCGGCAGTATCACGGATTGAGTCCAATTGTTACAATATTCTGAATAATTATAAAACAATGGAGATCTGGGAGACAATCAAGTGTTGTCATCTGTTGGCTGTTTTCCTTTTTGTGTTGGTGTAGTAGCATGAGGTCCAAATATCAAACAGTAATTTCCTGGGACAGAACCCAAAAGATCGAATTCTTGAGGTTGGACATTAACAACTTTAAGATTTTGCACAACTGCAACAGCTTGCGCTCCCAGGCTACTTTTTGGATTTATTTTGACCAGAGTCCAGGCTTTGAACTTTGCCATGGAACTCAGTGGAACTCCAGTTAAACAAGTACAAAAAGGATTGGACGGTGTGGTCAACGACAAGCAGAACGAATCCTGCTTAGTTTGTTGGGCCCAAGTGATCCACATATTTTGTCTTTTATCAATGTCAAGGATTCCAAATACTTTGGTTACTAGAACACTACTTAATAAAAACACTTTGACCCACCACATATTTCCCACGTTCTTGATTTCCCCAAAAAACAAACTTAATTCTAAATACAAACTATAACTTATGATAAACTTAAGGTTATGCTTATGATTATTTAACTTATTTTCTGCTATTCTACTAAATTAATTTTCATCAGAATTAGATTTGTCATGGGATGTTCCAGGTAAATTTTCATCGTCAGCACTGTTATCACTGTTGGCAGGTATCTCTGCCTGTGGACACGCACGCGTAAATCTGGTTGGCACCCAAACTGGACCAGTACTTGTTGAAACACACATATAACCTCTACCAGTAAACAAAACAGGACTTGGCCCTTGCCATTCACCGGTTCGCATGTCCTTGTGATAAACATAGAGTCCTGGAATTGCTTGTGGTCTTCCCTCCTTCACTGCTTGGTGATGTATCACAACTGCAGGTTCTTCTCTACCTTCTGCTAAACACAAATAATTCAGGGTAAACAGTACTTTTGACAATAGATTAAAAACATCAGTTTCATCATTTTGCTTTTGTTTGGCTAGATAGTCTTTCAGGGTACGGTTGGCTCTTTCTACAATAGCTTGGCCTGTAGATGAGTGAGGGATCCCTGTGGTATGTTTCACCCCCCACTTCTGCATAAATATAGCAATTTGTTGACCAACATAAGAAGGAGCATTGTCGGTCTTAATTTCTACAGGTAAAAATTAAAATAAAAACACCCATTCAAGTAGAATCACTACTGAACCAGGTTGTGACTCCCCCTTTTTCTTTTGCAATTGAAAAACAATGGCAAAAGGACAAGCATCAGCATTGGAGAGGAACAGTGACAACGGCACATGTTCAATGTGATGAGCACTCCAACGCTGTTATATGCTTCTATTTTTTTTTTCCTTTTTCTTTTTTTTTTTTTTTCCTTCAAAATTCAAATCAGAACTCTTTGTTGTTCAAGGGTCCAAACTCGAAGGTTGTTGGCATCGGACAGGGTTATTGACGTTGTTGCCTGACAAAGCAGCTTCAGTGATGTGTCCCTGTTGTTGGATTGCGTCCTGGATGGCTGCTGTGAATGCGGCAGTTTGATTGCTCTGTTCTGCCCGTGTGGCTCTGACAAGCATCTTGTCGACTGGACAGCCTTGAGGAAGGGTGGCCAGGATAGTTCTTGTGTGTGAATTAGCATTTTCAAATGCAAGAGAGGGAAACAAGTGGTCCTGCACATCTGCTGGCACATCAGGAGCGTCTTTTAAAGCAGCTGACAACCTGTCAATGAACTGTCCATAGGGTTCTGTAGTTACCTGTTTTATGGTTGTATAAGGTGCAGGTTTCTTTTTATCTGGTACTGAAATCAAAGCTCGATGAGCCAACTGCTGAGACAATTGATGTATTTCAATTGGGTAGGTGAGTTGCACTCTGGTTGTTGCATAAGGTCCATGCCCAGTCAGCATATCTGGCTGAACACCATAAAAACTATCTCCCACCACTGCATGTTTGTTAGCTTCTTCAACTGCAAGACACTTGCATTCCCTTTCAAACATGAGAAACTGTGAAGTTGTCAGCAACAAGGATGCAATGCTAGATGAATCAGAGGGACAAAGCACATCAGCTGTAAATATATACTGAATGATGTTCCTGGCTGCCTCTGATCTGATCCCATAATCTGTGACTGTCTGTTTGACTGACTGGAGAATTTTCCATTCATGAAGTTCCCAGACTGCATTATTATTTCTTATGATGACAGGGCAGGCAAAAGATTTGGCAGCTTCCCAGTCCCCATCTAAAATAGCATTCTTCACCACTGAAGCCCACCAGAACTGAATTGGATTTTTTAAAGCATCTGGCATTGTCAATTGCTGCTCAGATTCTTCTAATTGAACCTGTGGATTTGAAAGGTCAGCAAGTCTGGCTATTCTGTGCTGGAACGTATTTGTTTTCACTATCTTGTTCTGTGACCACTTCTTTTTGCAACCATTGAAATCAGAACGATCGTATTCTGATTCATCCGAATCAGAGTTTGAGGGAAGGGGACATCGCTGCGCAGCAGTGTGACATGGATGGACTGCTGCAGGCTGCAGAGCCATAGTCTGTGTTGTGGCCTCTGCCATTCCCCCCCCCCATGGGTCTCTGCTGTCGTCTCCGGGCAACGCAGGTTGGCCCTTCGCGCACACGCAGCTGCTGTCGCCACTCGGGCAGTGGCGCCTCACTCTCGTCCCCACCTTGATCTCCGCCTAGATCTCCGCCCCTGTCTTCCATCCCCTGAGCCAGCCCCAGTTCATCATCATCTCCGCCTGTCTCCTTGGGTTTCACCCCGCCCCCAGAGTGAAATCCATTTTGGATTTAGGTGAAGTGTGCTGTTTTGAAGTCTGATAACTCTGCTGTGCTCAAGGCTCCCTGTTTTCGCAAAAAGCTTGTGCTCGCAAAACTGCCTTCCTGGCGGTCACTTGCCTAAGATAAGAAATGCCTAGTCATGATGACTGGACCAAAGTAGCCCCTCTTCTGCCTTCAGACCCTCGTTATCTCTCTGTAAGACTATAGGTCATATTGGCCTCAACCCTTACTATTGGACCATTTCCTAAACCCCCTGTACCCTATATAAATCCCCATTATTGATTATTAATTTGGCTATTAATATTTCAATTTGGTTATTTGATTAACTATAAATCTTTATTAATATTTTAATTTGAATATTTGAATATTTTTTTATCAAAAAAGAGGTTTTTTTCTTTTATTTTAATCTGTGAATTATATTTAAACACTCAAAACTGAATAAGTTAAGTTTGCTCTATAAGACAAAGACATAATGAGAGCAAAACAGAGTAAGGAAGTACCCATGGCCAGCCCATTAGGGTGCGTCTTAGCACACTGGAAAGAAATAGCAGGCAAAGGGGGCATGGAAAATAAAAAAAGGTTTAATCAAATATTGCCCCTATTGGTGGCAATTATATTGTCTAGAGGAGGGGGCAAGATAGCCTCCTACAGGTACATTAGAATATAATACTTTGTTACAACTTATGTTATTTAAGTGGGACCAGAAGAAACTACCCCAGCAGGCCCTCTAGTTGTAACTCTGAAGCTGGGGGAAATGGAAAAAGAAGTAAAATTCCTAGTTGATACTAGAACAACATACTCAATTCTAAATACAGACCTGATGCCCAAAGGGGATGATTATGCTATAGTTATAAGAGCAACTGGCCAAACTGAAAAGGCATTTTTCTTTAGGCCGCTAAGATACAAGCTGAGAAAGCAGTGGGGGATCCACAAATCTCTATATATGCCCAACTCCCCTGAGCCACTTTTGGGCAGAGATTTGCTGGGACAATTGCAGACAACTATTACATTTAAAAATGGGGAAATGATTCTGGAGGTAAATTATCAAAAGTATGTAGAAATACTGAGTTTGATATTATTTTAATACCCCTATCCTACCAGTTCACAAACCTGATGGGTCATACTGGTTAGTACAAGATCTGTGAGCTGTGAACAAAGTAACTGAAGATCTTTATCCTGTGGTAGCCAATCCCTACACGTTATTAATTTGCTTAACACCCGAACTAACTTGATTTACAGTTTTAGATTTAAAAGACGCCTTCTTTTGCCTTCCTATCCACAAAGCCAGACAGAAAATTTTGCATTTGAATGGGAAAGTCCGAAAAGCGGGCGAAGAACTCAACTGACATGGAACAGATTTCCACAGGGATTTAAAAAACTCACCCATTTTGTTTAGAGAATAACTTGCAAAGGAATTAGAGACCTGGGAAGCCCCTCCAGAGGAAGGGAAGCTGCTACAGTACGTAGATGACATCCTGATAACCACACGGACAAAGGAAGCATGCGTGGCCTGGATGGTAAGCCTCTTGAACTATCTGGGGCTCCAAGGGTACCGAGTATCAAAGAAGGGGCCCCTAAAAAATCTGCTAGATTGAGGGATAAGAGTGCCCGAGAGCATTCAGGATTCAAACCTACTGGGTTGAGGGATTAACATTCCAAGAGCATCCAGAGTTGGACAACACAGCTGGATTGAGGGATATCCAAGAGCACTGGGACTGGCCAGTAACACCTAAAAGTGTAATACGTGAATTGATCTGAGTTACAAAGTCAGTGCTGAACAACGTATCCGGGGCCAAAGCCAGAAGGAGGCAATATGCCAGACCCCAAAACCTCAGACAGTAAAAGAACTACAAACTTTCCTGGGGATGACAGGGCGGGGCAAGTTATAGATCTATAACTAAGGACTGTTTGTTAAGCCCTTATATGAACTGATTGCAACTGAAAGCAGGGACATCCAATGGACAAAGGAAGCTACACAGGCTTTCAACCAACTGAGAAAAGCCCTCATGTCAGCTCCAGCTCTGGGATTGCCAGACGTGAGTAAGCCTTTCCTTTTGTTCTCCCATGAGAAGCAAAGAATCGCCTTGAGAATATTAGCACAGGACCTTGGCCCGTACCGGAGACCAGTTACTTACTTCTCTAAGCAATTGGATGCAGCATCTAAAGGGTGGCCTGGATGCCTCAGATCTGTTGCAGCAGTCATGCCGAACATCCAAGAGGCACGCAAATTCACCCTGGGCCAGAAAATGACTGTGCTAGTGTCTCACATAGTGTCTGCAGTGCTAGAGGTGAAAGGCAGGCATGGGCTTTCCCCACAATGGTTTCTGAGATACCAAGCTATTATGTGGACATAGTGGTGACTAACATTGTCAATCCAGCCTCCTTCCTCAGTAGAAACCAAGGGGAACCAGTGGAACATGACTGCCTGGAGACCATCAAGGCCACCTATTCCAGCCACCCTGACTTGAAGGACACCCCTCTCGAGAATGCAGAAGCCTGGTTTACTGATGGAAGCAGTTATATCATCTGTGGAAAACGACATTCCGGGTACACAATTACTACCTGCAAGGAAGTAATAGAATTTGGGCCCCTGTCAACAAATACCTCTGCACAAAAGGCCGAGATATTTGCTCTAACTTGGGCCTTAGAATTGGCAAAAGGGAAAGAAATAAACAGATATACGGACTCAATGCATTTAGAGTAGTGCCTGCTCATGGAGCCATTTAGAAAGAGAGAGGACTTCTGAACTCTCAAGGGAAAACATTAAAACATGCATCCGAAATACTGTGACTTCTAGAAGCAGTCCAATTGCCAGAGAAAGTAGAAATCATGCACATTAAGGCACATCAGAAGATAAACTCAGAATTGGAAGAAAGGAACGAGTTGGCGGATAGGGAAGCAAAAGAAGCGGCAAAATTGAGGTAATAACTGAGGCAGCCCTGATTCCAGACGGGCAAATTTCCCTTGAAGGTAAGCCAAAAATACAACAAATTAGAGAACAAAAAATGATCCATGAGCAAAAAGGAAACTATAACCAAGAGGGATGGGCCACCATAGAAGGAAAATTAGTTATACCCTTCTATTTATTATGGTCCCCTAATGAGGGAGTAACACCAGAAAACACATTGGGGAATTGATGCCCTATATAAATGTCTAAATGAAAGGATCATAGCTAGACATTTATGAGCCACTATCACCCAAGTGGCTTGACAATGTGACCTTTGCCTCCAGACCAACCCCAAGAATATTCCCAAACAAAAACTTGGCCAGATTGGGAAGGGTCATGGGCCTGGGCAGCAATGGCAGATCGATTTCACGGAATTGCCAGAAAAGGGGGGTATAAGTTTTTACTGGTGCTAACAGATACCTTTTCAGGATGGCCAGAAGCATTCCCCACCAGGACTTCTAAAGCTCAAGAAGTAACTAAGGTACTGGTACAGGAAATCATACCACACTTTGGAGTCCCAGCCACAATCTCCTTAGATATGATCGCTCTAAATAAACAACTTAGAGCAATTGAAAAATATGTGGCTGGAACTCGGGGTACAGGGCTCAATACACCAGTACAACCTAGAGACTATGTATATACAGAGAAGGCCCTGGAACCACAATGAGAGAGACCGTAGCGAGTGCTCCTTACTACCCTTCACTGCAATCAAGATTAAAGGACAAAATGCTTGAATCCACCACAGCCATGTTAAGAAAGCTCCAGAAGCCACTTAGAGAATAACACCAGGCGATGGAGAACTAAAACTGAAACTTACCCAGACAAAATTAATGTATCAAAGTGGGTGGGGATTTTTGCGGATCTGTTAAGAATCATTCCGATTTTTGTGTTTGCAACTGTATTAAGGTTACTAGGTGTGACTTTGTATATTCAGCAACAATCATATCCCACCAGTTAATAAACACAAGTCATAAATGGTGGGATGCACTGTTTAGATGGTAACCAACTGCAACTAAGATCATTAACACTACGTCACACCAGTATAGCTTTATTAATTTTAGTCACAATAAGTTTAATTATGTCTATTTTAACACTCATGTAGAATTAGAGGATGTTAAAATGCATAAACATTCTAGCCTCACTCTCTAGAACTCATGGAATCCTGCTAAAAGAGAACTGTCATGATAGTAGGTCAGAATTTAGATCAAGACCGCTGTAGTAAACGAATTTACTATATTTTTTAAGAAAAGGGGGGACTGAAATAGAGATTTTTGGAGTTCACTTGAGTTAAGAAAATTAATTAAGAATTTAAATTTTACCTTGTAAAATTATGTGTTGAATTTTAACCTTTTACTTAAGAAACCTCTGCCTGGTACAAAGGGCATAAGAAAATGCAATTTTCTGAAGCTTCTTGCATAAAGAACAATACCAGAGGAGGCAAAGAACCCAGATAAAGGGGCTCCTCTGTCTCCAAACCTATCAAGACTGATAGACGTACTCAGATAAGCACCAAAGGACTGAAAGCGCACACGCAAAGACAAAAAGTTCAAAAGTTCAATCATGAGGAAGACCACAATCTTCAGCCTCAAGAGACCACCGAGAGACCCTGTATGACCATCACAGCAAACCACGCATGCCTCCACTGGCGATGACACAGCCATCGATGTTATAAAGCCATGGACAATCATTTTAGATTTCTTTGAACAGTTAAATTGTGAGCAGTGAAAGAGGATGGGCGGAGCAGCCGCAGAGTGCCGCAAAACCTCCACGTGGAGCCAGGAAGTCGCCCCATGGGGGGATGATATGCCAACCAGGCATTGTCCCGCCACAGACCTTTTGTGTAGTGCCAGACCCCCATGCTGACACTGCCTTGGGGGGGAACACTGTGCCAGACCACGTGGCAGCCACTCCAATGCCTCCCTGCACTGCTGAGCTGGGTGAGAATCCCACGGCCATGGCACCATGCCATGGAGCCACTGGGACCGCCCTCCCACCATCCTCGCTGGGGTTGCCCACACCTCCCATCACCATAGAAATTCCAGGACCACCTCCTCCTGAGGCCGTGTGGCCCAGCCCCAAAGATACAGCCCCAATCCAGCCTACGTCAGGGGGCAGGGCCCTGCCCCCAAGCCAACCTCCGTGAGACACCAAGTTCCTACCCCTCAAAGCTCAACAAAGCTTCACAGCCACCCTGCCTTCTACTGCTTCAACTATACAAAAGTTCTCATATTCCCCAGACTCTAATAAACTAATAACATGTTCCAAGGGTAAAAATATAGAAGGAATGTCACACAAGGGTTACAAAAATACACAACTGTTTACTAAATATGTCCTAGAATTCATAGTATAATTTTTATTATTGTTGCTTGCATTTGCAAAAAACTTACTCATAACACTTCTATGATTATTACTTACAATGCTACTAGATTGACCTGGACAACTCAAAGAATTTACTCGTTCTAACATTCTAGATCTGCTAAAGCATACATAAAAACATTAATTTAGTAATATCATAAGCAAATTTCAGTTACAAAGTCTCTTAACTGAGAATTTACCACCTGTCATAATTTTAAAAACCTAAAAGTCGCCTATTAAATCAATAACAAATTTCTAACTTCTAACAAAAGGAAGAAAAGTATATTGCTTGCATTGTTGCCATAATAACTGAAAATGAAAATGCCTGTATTTCTTTAATTATTTATAAGTTGTTCATGTTAAAAATTTTTTTGCACTAGATATTAATAAAAGCTTGTTTTAGAATATAAATACAGAAAACCTCATCCAACCAAGTTCATGGCCCTGATCAAGCCATGAACCTGGCTGGTAAAGAAAAGTATATTAGTAAACCTACATGGTTCTATGTGAACTTTGCAAAAGTTAAACTCTTTTTCCTTTGAGATAAACAAGAAAGCCTTGTCCAGAAGAGGTTCTTTCAAGTCCTCAAAATGAAAAAGAAATCCCTCAGCAACCCTCTAAGTAATAGTAGCTTATTAATATTGTTTTGTTCCTATTTATTAATACAAAGAAAAGGGGAAAAAGGTTGGGGTGAATGTACACCCCCCTTTAAGTTTAAGGTAATATCATGTTCTCATGCTTTCAATCAATCATATAACAGCACAATAATAGTATGATGTTCTGCTGACACTATGTCCTGCTCAGAACCACAGACAGCATCCTGATGTCCCCTCAACAGACATCACAAAGACCTCATGGAAATCTGGGACTCTTGAAGTGACAGTTCATCTAAGGACTTGGTTTGTTCACAAATTATTTTTCTTGTTTACAAGCTTTTTCTGTTTATATATTGTTTTTTCTAGTAGTTGAGGGTTTTTTTAATGGTTTTAAAAGTTAAGTAATTTCTTCTTTTTTAGAGATAAGCTGTACCTTGTAAGCTCTAAGCATTAAGCCTGTGATCAATGAGCCAAAATTCTCGCCTAACACATCCTAGATGTGAATGCTGCAGCTCCAGTGATGCAAATTAAACCCATGCTGTCTTCTGTCACCCTGTTTGCAAAGGGCTCTTGCAGATGGGTGACAGAGAGCAGGTTGCAATTTTATAAAGACAGAAGGGTGATATGTTGCCACATATCACAGCACAAGTTGGTTTGTACTAGACAAATTAACCAGCCCCTGGGTTGACTGACAGGGGCTTCACCCAATCACATCTTTCCTAAGGCTGCAGGCATTTCACTGGTCCAGAACCTGAGGGGTGTGAAAGATCAAACCAATGAGATATCCAGACCGGGTTTTTGAAATGCCCTTTATAAAGAAGGGCTTGAGAATAAACACTCTCTGTTGTCACATGAACATTGGGGTGAGTGGTCTCTCTGTCTCCACCCACTCCCCCATGCACTCACAGGGACAATCCCCTCCCTTGCCTGGCTAGCGATGCTGGGCCAGATTCCCCCCAGGACATGGTGTGCCCTCCTTGCTGCCAAGGCACTGCTGACACATATTCAACCTGTCATTGACCAGAATCCCCAGGTCTCTTTCCACGGTACTGGTCTCCAGCTTCTCACTCCCCAGTCTGTCCAAACATTCAGGGATGCCCCATCCCAGGTGCAGAATTCAACACTTTGTTAAATTTCATATGGTTGGTGATTGCCCACTTCATAACTACCCCAGGTTGTGGAGTCTATTTATTTATTCCGCATATCGCATGACAATCATCTACCACTATATGGATGATATACTGGTCTGTGCATCAGAAAAAACTTACTTAGACAAAGCAGTTAAAAAGACAATCAAAACCGTAGAAAAAGCAGGTTTCAAGATCCGTGAGGACAAAATACGGTACACCAACCCATGGACTCATCTTGGATTCCAGATCCGCGAAAGGACCATTGTACCCCAGCAGCTCGCCATCCGAGATGACCAAAAAACCCTGAGAGACTTATACAGTCTGTGCGGATCCATCAACTGGGTACGTCCCCTGCTAGGAATTACAACAGAGGACCTCGCTCCCCTGTTCAATCTTCTCTGTGGCAACGAAGACCTAGACTCTCCACGCACGCTCACAACAGAAGCCTGAGACACCATCACCAAGGTCCAAGAAGCCCTGTCTTCACACCAAGCCCATCGCTTTGAGCCCAACCTGCCTTTCCCGTTCGTCATTCTTGGAAAAGCGCCCCGGTTCTATAGACTGATTTTCCAATGGGATCTTCAACTTCGAGACCCTTTATTGATACTGGAATGGATCTTTACAAACAACCAACCTTCAAAGACAATTAGCACCTTCCAAGAAATCATGGGACATCTAATAAAAACAGCCAGAACTCACCTCCGCTCTCTTGCAGGGTGTGAGTTCACATGCATATACTTGCCACTGACCATGGGAGACATGGAGCATTTGCTCCAGACCAATGAAAATCTCCAGTTTGCCCTAGACAGCTATACAGGCCAAATTTCCATCCATATCCCAAAACATAAACTTTTTAATGATGATGCAGCCTATAATCTGACCCCAAAATTAGTCCAAAGTAAAACACCTCTCAAAGCTCTAACAATTTTTACAGACGGCTCAGGGTCATCCCACAAGTCTGTAATAACCTGGAAGGACCCGAAGATCCAAAAATGTGAATCTGACATCCAAATAGTGGAGGGATCTCCACAGATTGCAGAATTAGCAGCTGTTGTCAGAGCTTTTGAGAAATTCAAAGATGAACCCTTTAATCTGGTCACAGATTCCGCGTATGTTGCTAGTATAGCTATGAGAGCAGAACACGCTCTTCTCAAAGAGGTTTCCAATCCAAAGTTACATCAATTGATTTCGGCATTAACACACTTAATCTCTCACAGAAGGCAACCTTACCATATCATGCATGTGAGGTCACACACCGACCTCCCAGGTATCATCACAGGAGGGAACAGGAAAGCGGACGCATTGACCATGGCAATAGAAACTGCTAACGTCCCTGACATCTTTGCCCAGGCAAAGTTGTCACACACGTTTTATCATCAAAATGTACCTGCCCTTATCAGAATGTTCAAGCTCTCAAAAGATCAAGCAAAAGCTATTGCCACCACATGCCTGAACTGCCAAAATTACCAGATACCATCTATGGGGACAGGAGTCAATCCCCGAGGCCTGAACAGCTGCCAGCTGTGGCAGACAGACATAACTCATTTTGGAAGGTCAAAATACGTGCACGTGTCAGTCAATATGTTTTCTGGAGAAATATTTGCATCAGCGCATCTAGGAGAAACTACACAGCACACCACCATAAAGCACTTCCTCCTTGCCTTCGCTACTCTGGGAGTACCAAAACAAATCAAAAAAGATAATGGACCCGCCTATACCTCTTGTAAGTTAAAAGAGTTCTTCAGTGAATGGGGAATAGAACACAAGAAAGGCATACCAGCAAATCTCACAGGACAATCAGTCATAGAGAGGACGCATCAAACCCTCAAAAGAGTCCTCAATCAGCAGCAAAGAGAAACAAAAATCATATATCCAGTTGAAAGACTTTGCAAGGCTCTCTACGTCATCAGCTTCCTAAATTGTACAACATTAGAGCCTGACCCCCCCAATACTTCGCCACTTTGCAAATACCACCCAAGCAAAGCTCACTGAGAAACCACCAGTGCTAGTGAAGGACCCAGAAACACATCGAATTTCTGGGCCTCTCCAGTTGAGTACTTGGGGTAGAAGGTACATGTGTGTTCTACTACCATCTGGCCCAAGATGGTACCCAGGAAAACACATAAAACCATACCTAGGCACTGCAAATGCTGCTCCCACAAACAGTGACAAGAATTCCCCTGAGTCAAATACAAGACCTCCTCAAAACCAGACAAGTTCTGCCTGGAGATGAAGGCGTTGCCGAATGTCCACATACCGAAGAAAAGACCTTCCCATCACGCGACAGCAGACAAAACAGAAAGCTGAACATCATTTTGCTGTAACAATCAAGACATATGCCAGACACAGCCTGAACACAAATTGTTCTCTGAATTATGTTATTACCCCTTTTTACCCTAAAAAACCCTATTGTTCCCCTTTCTCAACTCTTACCAAAAAATCCTAACCTTATGCCCACTCCCCCATCCTTAGCTTATAGAAAAAAAAAAAAAAAAAAGGCGAGGGGGGGGGTGGGAAGGAACGGAGGAAAGGAACAAAGGAGAAAACTCTAACCCTCCCCTTCCACCATAAAGATAACAAATTTTGCTTATATTCCCTATCAGAATACCCATCCTTGTCCAAAGATGAAAATGATCTCCGTTGGTGCATTCCTCACTGCTGTCTGGATGCTCCTCACCGTACTGCATGCCTTTGGCTGGATTAGCCCACAGCCCAGCCATAATGTTTGGGTAACCTTAGCAAAGACATTAAACCAGGATAACATGTGCTTATCCATGGGAAGCCTTGATAACCTACTTTCCACGTTTGGTAGGGATTCCATTAGTAGCAGATGACTGGCCTGTCTATAATTCAGAGCTCCTCCGCACCACAGGTAAGAGACCCAACCTGGTAGATACTTGGGATGAGTGGACAAAAATGTTGCCTAATGCTCTAGAGGAACCCCAAGAATTGGACCTGTTGGGGTCCTCCAAGGCAACATACTGTGTCAAATTTTACTTTAGACGTCCAAAGAATAATTGGCCAGAAATTGACCAGACAAAAAACACATACAGAAAAGACATATCACCCACTGACAAAGCCTATAACTATCATCTGGATTGGTGTAATTGCACTGCTCGGGTGATCTCCGTATCCTCTCTCAACCCCAAAGTATTACCCAAAGGAACATTTCTCATCTGTGGTGACTGAGTATGGGCTGGGATCTGCTTGCGGCTCCAGGGAGGTCCCTGTACCCTTGGAAAGCTTTCTACCCTCACTCCAAATATCACCTTGTTACATAACTGGAAAAAAGCAAGTGAAATAAAACACCACAAAAGATTCTACGTGGAATTTGATGAAAATTGCGATCCCAAATTATACGATTGGAACAAACCAAAAAAGATTGCAGTCTCCCTATTCCTACCATGGGTAGCTGCAGCTAAAGCTCTTGGTGAAATAAATCACTTAGGGTGCTGGCTCAGCAAGCAAGCCAATGCTACATCTGCCGCCCTAAGCGATCTTTTAAAGGAAGAAGAAACCATGAGACATGCATCACTTCACAATCGAGCAGCAATTGACTTCCTACTGCTTGCCCAAGGACACGGCTGCCAAGACTTCAAAGGGATGTGCTGCTTCAATCTCTCTTCACACTCGGAATCCATCCACGCAAACATCCAGAAACTGAAGGAACTTGTGAAGGACTTAAAAGTAGAAAACAACCCAGACGGGGTCAATGACCTTTTCAGTCAGTGGGGATTAGCAGGATGGGTTGCATGTTTGGTTAAGGGAATTTTGTGGATTTTCATTGTCATTGTCATTGTATTAGCTATGTTCTCATGCCTTGTCCATTGTTTTAAGAGAACTATTGGGAACGCCTTTTTACTAAATACAGAAAGTGGAGTTGCAGCAGCCAGAGGCCCTGCAAGGGCTCCCTGGCAGTCATTGCCTAAGATAAGAAATGCCTAGTCATGATGTCTGGACCAAAGAAGCCCCTCTTCTGCCTTCGGACCTTCGTTATCACTCTGTAAGACCATAGGTCATATTCACCTCGACCCTTACTATTTTACTGTTTCCCAAAACCTCTACACCCTATATAAACCTCTATTTCTGCACTGTTCAGCAGAAGAGCTGTCACTGAAACCCTTTGCAGAAGCTGCCAATAAAGACACATCTGTGGAACCTCACACAGCCTTCTCCTCTCTCTCTCTCCCCACGTCTGCCGAGGCACTTAGTAAGCAAAGAGCTGAAATCACTGAAGAGCTGAATTCACCAAAGAGCTTATCTCACTTAAGAGCTAAGCTGCTTGCTAAGATTGCCTGCGGCTGGGAGCTTGCCTGAGGGACCTGGACAGGTTGTGCTTAGCGCTATCCGGGACACCTACGGCAGCCGGGGTCGGATAGACCCAGAGAAACCCAGGCCGTAATAAGAACCGGGATACAGTGGCATCGGATCCAGAAACACTGGATAGACAGCGGTATTGCGGTGAAACTACCGTGGGCAGTGGAAAGCTGCGGTGAAAATCCCCTCGCCAGACAGTGGAGAGTGCTGTGTGGTTTCAAACCCCGTTTTTGTGGATTGGTGTCGCCCGTCGGGACTATGGTGTAATTAGTACAAACAAAACTACCAATAGAGTCAGAAACCTGACACCTTGAGGAGTCAGCGTGTTGGTGATAGTCCAGTTAAATGGTGCCTGCTCCTCCTGGAGTGGCAGACGAAATGCGGCTGAAGTGGTGATCCCCTAGAAGGGTGTAGTTTTCTCTGAAGGTTTGGTGATAGAGTAGATGGGCCTGGTCTTCCTCTGGGAATCCAGTGAAGAGGCTGATCTGATATCTCAAAAAATGCTGATTTTATGCAGGTAGGGATGTTTGACTCCTCCCTCTGGGTGGAGCATCTCACAGTGGGATGGTGTAACTTTATCAGTCATGCAGTGAGCCATTCAATGGCCATTAACAGATGATATCTCCCCGAGGGGAGACTGTTGGGGAAGATGAAATAGCAAGGCCCTATAAATATGAGGGCCTGGCAAAAGAATCAGAGAATACAGATATCGAGATGAAAACGAGGTTTGAAATACCAAACCTTCATTACTGAGCATCCCGAAAACAATAATGCAATCCCCCCTTTCTGATAGATCCTAAGGTCAAATGGAATGTCCTGTCTCACCCCCCAATGTATGGTTCATCCCATACCTGTAACCCTCCCCTGAAGTATCCGATGTCTGTAACCCCATTGGCCCAAGTCCTGTCCCAGCCCACCTTGAAGCCCCCTGATAAGGTGTGGCCGAGGGACCGGACGCTCTCTCTCTCGGACCTTCCTGCTGGGACACCCACCTGGCACCATCTCTCTCTCTCCCCCCGCTCTCCCCGGGCCTGCCACGAGTTGCGGCTAGCAACTCTAAGCAGGGCCCTTCATCCTTTATAATAAACCCTATGCTCTAAAGACCGGGCCTCAGAGATCCTTCGTTACCACCCACCCAAACCGTCCTGGAGTCCAGCAATCCCCGCAGATTGGCGCCCAACGAGGAAGACCGACCCCCACAGACCGGCAACCCCACGTGTCTGAAGACCTCTTCAGCTTTTCTACCTGTGGGAGATTTCTCCATGGACGGTAACTAAATAACCAGTTGTAGCCTCCTAATCGGTGTCGTGAGCACGGCGTATCGTTGCTGAGCAGCGTAGAAGCCGGAGCTCTGTAACTTTGCCGAGGCAATCCTCGAGCAGGGGAATTCGTTACAAGGTAGCGAGTACCTCTAGCTCTTGGAGGAATTTGCCTGGCAATCCTCGAGCATAGGCGGCTGCTGCTGTGCGGCAGCTACCTAGAGCTCTCTGAGGAAGCTTGCCGTGGCACCCCGTCACGTGCACTGAGCACAGGCGAGCACTGCTCTGCACTGCCCGCACTGAAGCTCTGAGTGGAGTCTGGAGGCCCTGAGCATGGAAAGACGTTCCTGAGCGACGCCTGAAACCGGAGCTCTGAGGGGGACCTCAAGCAGAGTCCTGAGCGCCGACTGGAGTGCCTGGCCAGCCCCCCACGTCGGAGTTCTGAGTGAGGACCCTGCCCCTGCGATATCGAGGTGAGCTACACTGGTGTAAAAATGGGACAATCCCACTCTGCCCCTGATCGGGATCTCTATAAGGAACTTAAGCATTCTTTACGCTGCAGTAACAGTACTTTACCTAAGCAAGAGTTAAAAAACCTTTTAGAATGGACTCTACTTAATTTCCCGAATGCGGACCGTTCAGCCGTCTTTACCAGAGACTTTTGGGACTCAGTTGGAAATAGACTCTTTAATGATATTTCACGCCGGGATTTGACTGGCGTCCATCTCCTCCCGGCGTGCAGAGCCTTGGTTGAGCTGTTCGCTGCACAGCAGAAGCCCGCGGCAGCCGCTCAGCCTGGCCACGCTGTCCCCGAGAATCCCCTCCACGCTGCCGCGAGTCCGCAGCAGGGCACGCCCCCCGCCTCCCCCCCGCGCCACGCGGCTGCGGCGTCCGCGGCCCCTCCCCCTGCCCTCGTGATCGCGGCGTCCGTTGCCCCAGCCCCCCCACCTGACCCCGCGGCCCCTCCCCCCGCCCATGCGGTCGCGGCGTCCGTTGCCCCGGCCCCCCCACCGGACCCCGCGGCCCCTCCCGCCGCCCCCTCCATCCCCGCACCCCCCCACTCCACTAACTTCTGCTGCTCCGGTTGGCGCGGTTCGCCCCCCCCCGCTCCGTGTCGGGCCCCTCCTCCGCCTCCGCCCCAGCGAGCCCGCCCAGCAATGTGATCGCGGCAACAGCCCCCGCTGCTGGCGCTGCACCGGCCCCGGCCCCCCCCTCCCCCCGCGGCCCCGACTGTACCCCCCCTCCCCCCGGCGAGTCCCGCCGCTCCCCCAGCCATGTGCTGTGTCTCTGTGGCTGCAGCCATCGCCGGCCTCCTGCAGAGTCACGCGGCCACGTTTCTGCAAGCAGCTCATGCTCCCGTCGCTGCCGCGGCGCAGGCTGACACGGCAGCGTCCTTTGTGCCGCGGGACGGAGCGGTCCAGCCCGCCAAGCCGCCCCGCGCCTCCCGCGCGGTGGCTCCCCCACCGTTGTCACTGCTCCCCTCAGACACGCCCACCGCCATGGTCCCGTGCCTCCCCGACCGCCCGGCCCCTGCTCCAGCACAGCTTGCGAGCTACCAGCGGCTGAGCTCCGCGGCACAGACGCCGGCTTGCCCCCAGCGCCCTGTCCCCGCTCCGCGGCGATCCCTGGCCAGCCCCCCCCTTCCTACCACCGCTGCGGCTGCGCCGGGGACCGCGGCCACCGCCGGAACCGCGACAGCAGCCCAGACCCCTGCTTCCGAGCCCCCCAGTGCACCGCTGTTTGTGGCGCCGCTGCCGACTCGGAGCGCCGCGGCGCCGCCGTGGCCCGACCCGCCCCCATCGCGTAGGGGTGCCCTGGGGCTACACGCCACGGCGCTGCCACCCCCCTGCGGGCGGCGGCACCCTGCCGTTCCCTTCTGTGGCCACAGAGACGGTCCCTGCTGCGCTCCCCGAGGCGGCCGCCATGATGCCTCACCACGCGGACCCCGTGACACGCCCCCCGCATGCGCAGTCCCTGCGACCCTCGGAAGACCTGCCTCACGCCGCGACACCACCGCCACCCCCCCCACGCCGCCTCCGCCACGCCTTTGATCCAGCCTCCCGGCTCCCACGCACTCCATGCTGCAGTCCACCCCCAGCCGACATCACCATGCCCTCCCACGCCAGCACCATCGCTCCCAATTCCAGCCGCAGGACACCAGCCTGCGTCGCCAGAACTTCCGGGATCACCGCATCTACAAGTGTCTCCGCCCACACCACCAGCCCAGCCGGAGCCTGTTACAGCCTCATCACAAGTGGCCCCCACTGCAGCGCGCCTCGCACAGCCTCTGGAAACCCCAACGCTACAGCCACCAGCAGTTCCTGCGCAGCCGCAGCCTCCAGCCACCCTTCACCTGCCTCCATCGCCACCGGGTACCGTGCCGCAGCCACCGCATCCTGCACCTGACCCAACCAGGACTGGACTACAACCAAGCACACAAACCGTGCAACGAGAAGGGGGAGGGTCGAATGTGACACACATAGAGAACTGTATTGCATTTCCAAATGCCAACCCTCTTAATGCTGAAAAGTCACCAGCATCAATCACAAATTTAGAAAATCCCCAGAAAAGTTCTGACAATCTTCAACTGACAGACTGGAATCAAATAACACGTGACATTTGCAAAGAGGAAAGCCTAAACCCTATAGCACTGCCTGTGATATTCAGCCAGCAAGCCGGTGGTCCCAGAACTTGGACAGCTATCCCATCTCATGAGGTGAAAGAATTGCGAAAAGCAATAAAGGACAATGGTATCTCCTCTCCATATTTTAGACAACTGCTGAAAAGTACCCTGGAAGGACATACACTCACACCAAATGACTGTAAAAATCTTGCTGCTATAATTCTTACAGACTCACAGTATATACTATGGGAACTTAAATGGAAGAGACTGCTTACAGGGATACTAAACACTTATAGACAATGTACTGATGCAGACCTTCGTGCCCTCACCCTGTCTAAATTGATAGGTGACCCACCGGATGACCAGAATGAAAATCAAGTGAATTTACCCAGAATGGTGTTAGATGACATAAAAAAGATGGCTCGCAAAGCTTTTTTGCAAGTTCAGCCTGCAGGAACTTTTGAAAAAGCCTACAATCTAATTAGTCAAGAGTCATCTGAACCATTCACCTCATTTGTGGACCGGGTGATCCAAGCAGCAGAAAGACAATGCGGTGATGATATAGCCCGTCCAATAGTGATACGGGACATCATTGAAAATAATGCAAACATGGAATGCAAGAGAGTCATCAAAGCCCTGGGAAAAGAAAGACCTACAGTGCCTGAAATGATTGATGCCTGCAGCAAAATTGGGAGCCCACAGCATGTAGCAACAGTTCGAGTAAATGAACTTGGAGAAACTCTGGGAGAGAAAATTGAAAGGGCTCTTACAGCACAAGTAGTGCAAGCAAAAGCACAGGCAGCACGAGCAGAAGCACGAGACCAAAAACTTACTGAAATCCTAAATGCCTTGCATCTAAGGTCCCAGAAAAAAGCGTGAAGCCCGCTGACACCCTCACATCAGCCAGTACTTCCACAAGTACAAACCAAGAAGCAAGCATCCAGACCTGAGCTGCGCAGAATCATCAGGAGAAAGTGATCTGCCAGGAACAGCTCAAGAAAAGAATGAAGTTCTATCGTTTGCGCGCGTGCATGTTGCTTTTGTTCTTTTGTTTTAGTTCTTGTAGTGAAGCTTTACCTGTAAGTCAATCAAATATGAATGTCTGGGTTGCTTTAGCCAAGTCTTCAGACTCTGATACCATCTGTCTATCCATCCTGGCTAGACGATTTGTTTGATGGTTGGAGCTTTGCACCTTGGCTAAAGGAACTCTGTAAAGTAGGTTTGATTATTCTGATAGTGATAATTGTAGTTTTAGTAGCGGTACCCTGTATACTTCAGTGTGTGCAGAACATAATGAGTAAGACAGTATCTAGCATCTTAGTTGTTCATCAGAACGGGGGAGATGTTGGGGAAGATGAAATAGCAAGGCCCTATAAATATGAGGGCCTGGCAAAAGAATCAGAGAATACAGATATCGAGATGAAAACGAGGTTTGAAATACCAAACCTTCATTACTGAGCATCCCGAAAACAATAATGCAATCCCCCCTTTCTGATAGATCCTAAGGTCAAATGGAATGTCCTGTCTCACCCCCCAATGTATGGTTCATCCCATACCTGTAACCCTCCCCTGAAGTATCCGATGTCTGTAACCCCATTGGCCCAAGTCCTGTCCCAGCCCACCTTGAAGCCCCCTGATAAGGTGTGGCCGAGGGACCGGACGCTCTCTCTCTCGGACCTTCCTGCTGGGACACCCACCTGGCACCATCTCTCTCTCTCCCCCCGCTCTCCCCGGGCCTGCCACGAGTTGCGGCTAGCAACTCTAAGCAGGGCCCTTCATCCTTTATAATAAACCCTATGCTCTAAAGACCGGGCCTCAGAGATCCTTCGTTACCACCCACCCAAACCGTCCTGGAGTCCAGCAATCCCCGCAGGAGACATTGTTCTTGGAAGAGATAAGAAAACTGCCCAACTTAACAGAAGATACCTGCCCCACCTCCGACAGATGGCAAGTAGAATATATGCTTATCTTACAAGCCAGGACAACTCACTTAATAGCTGAGCTGCTTGCTAAGATTGTCTGCATCTGGGAGCTTGCCCAAGAGACCTGGACAGGTTGTGCTTAGCGGGACATCTCTATTCGGGACACCTACGGCAGCCGGGGTTGGATAATCCCCGAGAACCCCAGGCCGTAATAAAGGCCTGGTTTTGCAATATAATAAATCCAGTTTCAGTGTGCAGATTGCTGAATCTCAGTCTCTTGTTTCTATCATTATTGTGCTTTAATTTCATCTGGCAACTAAGTACGATGCAGACGCTCCCTCCCTCTACCCCGGTGGGGAGGAGAATCAAAAATAATTAAAACTCCTAGGTTGAGATAAGAACAGTTTAATAATTGAAACAAAGTATTATACAATAATAATAATGCTAATTATAATAACAACAGTAATAATTGCAACAAAAAGAAGAGAGGAATAAAACCCAAGACAAACAAGTGATGCACAATACAGTTGCTCACCACCCACTACACCGATGCCCAGCCCATCTCTGAGCAGTGACTGGCGACTCCCTGTCAAGTCCCCCCAGTTTATATACTGAACATGACGTTCTATGGTATGGAATATCTGTTTGGCCAGTTCAGGTCAGCTGTCCTGGCCATGTTGCCTTCCAGCTTTTTGTATACCTCCTCACTGGCAGAGCATGAGTCACTGAAAAGTCCTTGACTTAGGGTGAACACTACTTAGCAACAAGTAAAACGTCAGTGTGTTATCAACATTATTCTCATACTGAATTCAAAACACAGCACTGTAGCAGCTACTGAGAAGAAAATTACCTCTATCCCAGACAAAACCAGGACAATCATACATGTTGAGCCAATATAAACTTGTTTAAAGTAGTCTGAAGAGGTAGCTGTCGGAACCCAAGGTGTCCCTCCGACACTCTTGGATGTTCCGGGTCCAGGGCAGAAGCCTCTGAGACCCGGGCAGGCAGCCAGAAACCCCTGTGGTCTTGAGTTTGACCCATGGAACAATTTACCAACCTTGCAGGAAGAACAAGAAATCACAAAAGTTTAGATATTATAATAGAAGTAATCACAAAGTAAAAGGTAGGATTTTTGAGTGCTATACAGGGGGGTTTTAGGCCTTGTACAGAGGGGTCTGAGTTTTGTACATGGGGGTCAGAGGTTCTAAGATGGAGGGATTTGGGCGTGCCCTGTCCTCCTTCTTTCTTCTTCCTATTCCCCATGTTCTTGGTGGTGTTGGCACTCACAGATTGGTTTAGAGTAGAAAGCCACTGTTCAACATAGGTAATAGGCATTGGGGAAAAACTATAAACATTTAATACGTAATGTGTGATATAAAAGATGGCACCAGCCCCTCGGGCGGGAGAGACAGAGAAGAAGACGAAGGGAAGACGAAGGGAGACGAAGACGGAGGGAGACGGAGAGAGACGCAGAGGGAGAAGGAGTCAGGGACAATGTCAGGGAGTCTGTGTGCCTTGAGATAACATGCAATAAACTGCCTTGAGACCAGACGACTGAAGACTACTGAGTCTTTCTTTGAAGGCACGGGTTGGAGGAGAGACTTTACCACCACCCGGAGTCACCCCAATCTGGGGGAAGGCTCCGGCAGGTAGCTTTAGTATTATCCTAGGAGCAAGGTAGCTTTATCAGTTCTGCTGTTTTGCTCTTGCACCCTTTTCTGAAGGGTGAACCAGCGTAGCCAGCTCACAGAGAGTGATGTGTGACCAAGCCAAAACTCTGGGGTTGCCTAACAGGTGCAACAGTGAATACTCACAGGCTGGTGAGTGTCTTGCCCTTTTTATGTGAACCCTGACCACTTTCTGAAGCTGAACACTTAGATTTTCCCATTTTGTTCCAGAACTGTAGCAAGATATTTTAAATTTTTCCTTGTGGGCAGTTCACCTTTTCAGAGGTAGGAGAAAGATTCCTGGAACCATTTCTGCAAAGACTCCGAGATGAACTGTGCGACCAGAGGTGCTTTAGAGCCAAGGATCACACTGAGGGAGTGAGGAGAGTTTCCTACTTGGCAATACCTTGATACCAGAGCAGAGAAAGGCACCCCAGCTGCCTGTCCTGAGGGGGAAGTGGTGGAGCTGTGACTCAGAAGCAACTGTGACTCAGTGTGGGCAGCATCAGCAGTGACAGTGCTCACCTCCACCCGTACAAAACCCGCCCCCAGGGAGCGTGAGCATCTTGGAATATAGTGAATGTAGCGGGCAAACAAGGGCATGGTAGAGTGCTGCAGCTCAAGCAGTCAGCTCAGCTGGTGGTCATTGCCCTCACCAAGGGAAATCAGATATGTTGTCTACTCAGATAAAAGTTGCTTCCTCTGTGCACACCAGAAAGGACATGGTGACCCACCCACGAAAGCATGCAGGGGTCCAGGTCTCAGTCTGCAGGGAGTGCCAGAGCCTGGTGCTGCTCTCAGAGGACAGCAGGAAGGACAGCAGGGAGAACAGCAGTGTGAGGTGTGATCAGGAGGACAATCTGGTCAGCCTGGTGGCAGAGATGAGAGATGAAGTAGAAAGACTAAAGTATCAGGGACTCTGAGGAGGATATTGACTGGTGGAGCTGCACTCTACCATGCCTTAGAAAAAGGGACCTGCCGTCCACTTCACAGGAAGCAATGCACTCCCTACCCTCTCACCACCAGGTGGAAGGAGGGGACCTTAGAGATGGAGGGGAATGGAAACAGGTTTCTGCTTGGGGTAGCAGGCAAATCTACTCCCAATCTACCTCACCTTCCCAGGTACCCTTATATGATAGGTATGAAGCCCTGGAATCTGAGGACCAGGGAAACATTGATGAAGGTTCTTCTGGGATAGAGGTGTCACCCAGGGCAGAGCAGCCTACCCCCTGCATCATGACCTCCTCAGTTAAGAATAAAAGAAGCCTAGTAGTCATTTGTAACTCCCTTTTGAGAGGAATGGAGGGCTCAATATGCTGACCGGACCCAACTCATAGGGAGGTGTGTTGACTCCTTGGGGTCCAGGTAAGGGACATCACAAAGAAACTTCTCTGCTTGGTATGGCCCACTGATTATTACCCTCTACTGATTTTCCAGGTGGGTACCAATGAAGTCCCAACAACAGGGCTGCAAACAATCAGGGCCTTGGGTCAACTGGTCAAAGGATCTGGAGCACAAGTTGTGTTCTCTTCTGTCCTGCCAGTTGCAGGGAATGATGGGGCAAGAAACAGGAAGATTGTTGCAGTTAGTGTTTGTGTTATCCCAGTTTTCAGTTTTGTAATCCAGGTTCTCTGATAATGGCTGCTTCCAAAGCCCTCCCTATGTTGTTCCAAGTTGGTTTCTCCCTAAGTTGTATCCACCCCTGATGTAAAGCACTCCTCTTTCTCCTCCCCTTTTCTCTCATTGGCTGTAAACTACTCCCCTCACTCCTCCCCTGTCGCCTTCTGATGAGAAGGCGGGCGACCTGGTTTCAAGACACAGCACGGCAACCCGGCCTCGCCCGGATCACTCGGGCCACAGACATGCACAGACACCAATGTGGTGGATGGTCAAATGGCGTTTATTATCTTATCTCATGGGGTTAAATAGTCAAGGGGGCTTCACTATGTCAGAAGGGGATGGTGGGTCTGGTTGGGGTTAGTAAGGAGTGGAAAACTACTGAGTTAAGGAGGGGCTGCATGCTTCAGGGGTGATTGATTAACTATAGCAGGAAGAAGGGGGGAAGGGTCTAGCTTTCCGTCACATCCCGAGATCTTCCATTCGCCTGTCCCTATCTACCACATCTCCCCCCCCCTTTTTTACTAATGAATGAGGTAGTTATAAACATAGGCACTAAGGTGAGGTATAAAGTTGTAATGTGATAAGGGAAAAGGGTTTTTTGGTAAACCTGGGTAATCTTCGCAAGGGAAGTTTAGAGAACCTCTGCGACTGGCAGTGTCCTCGGTTTTTGGTTCACAGCATTTGTTGCCGGCCTATGAACAGGATGTTGGTCCGTTCTAGGCGAGCTTGAACAAATGAGACCAGCCTGTTTAGCAGGCAAGGTCCGAATGTGAAGGTTAAAAGCAGTATCGCTAGCGGACCTACTAGGGTGGAAATTAGAGTGGTGAGCCATGGCGATTGATTGAACCAGGACTCGAACCAGCTCTGTTGGGTTTCCCTGTCTCTCTTTCTTTGAGCCAGTCTATCTCGGAGTTCTGCCATGGAGTCTTTAACGACTCCTGTGTGGTCCGCGTAGGAGCAGCATTCCTCCTTCAAGGCGGCACACAGACCTCCTTGCTGCATGAACAAGAGGTCCAGTCCCCGCCTGTTCTGTAAGACCACTTCCGAAAGCGAGGAAACTGATTTCTCTAGAAAGGAGATGGATTTCTCGATCCTCTGCAGGTCCTCATCGATGGTCATTTGCAGCTGAGCAAGCCCTTGGTGTCGGGTCGCGAGGGCCAAGACACCTGTGGCTGTGCCAGCTGCTCCCAGGCCGAGCAGCATTGCGATAGTCACTCCCGTTATTATTTCTCTTTTGTGGAGTCGGCCGGGCTCCTCGAAGATGTGGTACACCTCCTCGTCTGAGTGGTACAGGACCCGGTGTAGGATTCTTGGGTGCTGTCTGGCGTTTTGGTGGTTCGTCGCTTTTCTCTGGAGCCGGGATGTACGCGTTACGGGGACGACCCACGAGCATGTCCTGTAAAGAGAAACTCGCAATTCTCGTTAGTCTCATTCTGAAGGTCTGGCTTGATTGACTTAAGTGGGCACCACTTGATCTTGCCCTCTTTTTTAATCGCCGCATACCCCCGTCCCGTGAGTACCAGTCTCCAGCCCTGTTCCCATTCGCCCAGTTCGTTTTTGATTACAACCTGTGGGCCCTCCTCTAGGGCTCGAGTGGCCCAGTGCTTTCGAACCGGACTGTCTGCTTCATCTCCTCTAGGGAATTGATTCAGTGCTAGCAAAGCTGTTGCCAGTATACGCGCTTGGTCTCCTGGGGGAACGGAATTGGTAAAGCCCTCTGCCTTTGCCAATACTTCTAGCTTAGCTTTCAGGGTCTGGTTTGCTCGCTCAACTATGGCTTGCCCGGTACTGTTATACGGGATACCTTGTACTAAGGTGATGCCCCATTTCGAGGCGAATTCTTGCACTGGTTTGGAAATGAAATTGGAACCGTTGTCAGTTTTGATTTGCTTGGGGATACCAAGCCATGCCATAGCTGTCAGCCAGTGCTGTATTGTGGCCTTAGAGTTAGCTTTGGGGTGCTGTGTGGCTACGATCGCTCCGCTGTAAGTGTCCACTGTCACTGCAAGCCATGCTCGGGGCTTTAGCAGTTGACATAAGGTGAAGTCCGACTGCCAGATTTCCGAGGCCTTGAGACCTCTTGGGTTGACCCCGCTGGTCCACAGGGGCGACTTCTGGCAGTGAGGGCAAGTGGCCACTACATGTTTTGCGTCCACGGTCGAGATCCCGCATCTCCTCGCCAGTGCTTTGGCTCCGATGTGGAGCGACTCGTGCAGCTGCCGAGCTTCCTGCAGCGTCCACACTCCCTTTGCTGCGGCGTCCGCCTTGTCGTTGCCGGTCTGGAAGAAGCCCTTGACTGGGTTGTGGCTGTTGACGTGGATGACAGACACGGTGCCCCGTCGCGAGGAGAGTGCCTCCTCCAGCATTGAGGCCGCTGCTGACGTTGACACGCCTGGTCCTGACATGGCCAGGCAAAGCTTTGCCACGAATATAGAGTCCGTTACGATGTTGAGGTGTTCGTCTTGGAAGAGTCCGCACGCCAAGACCACTGCTGCTGCTTCCAGTTGTTGCACTGACAGTGTGGGATCACCTGTTTTGACGCAACGCTATTGCTCTCCTTCCTGCCACACTGCCGCTGCAGTAGAAGTCGTGGAGGAAGCGTCTGTGAAGACCGTCGGTCCCGGCTGCGGTCGGTCCATGACCTTTGGCGGCATGTCTATATCGACGATGGTCAGCAGCTGAGTCCAAGGTGGCCTGGTGGCGTAGGAGATTTCTCCTCCGAAGCCGGTGAGAGCAAGGGCCAGGTGCTCCGATATTGCGGTCGACTCCGTGGTTGGCCGCTTGCGAAAGGGGAGGTGGATTCTTGTCGGCTCGGTTCCCAGGTGTCTCAGAGCGAGTCTCCTACCTTTCACGATGAGGTTGGCGATGCATTCAACTCCCGGGGAAAACGCTCGAGTTGGTCTTCCGAGGGCCACCCATTGGATCGGCCGGGACTTTTCGGAAGGTCCTTGGGCTAGTGCTCCCACTCCTCCCTTTTGTGTGAAGTGGACGTACAGATCGAGTGGCGCATCTGGGTCCCACCTGGCAAGCGTGCCAGTAGACATCTGGTGCTCGATGAAGTCGAGGGAGCTCGCTGCTTGCGGCGTCAGCTCCTTGGGGTCCCAGGGGTGCTTTCCTTTCAGGAGGTCATATAGGGGTTCCATGACCTCGGGTGGAACCAGGATGACGTTGCGGACCCACTGCAGAGAACCCACAAGGCGCTGCACGTCATGGAGCGTCTTGATGTCTCGGCGGGCCTTCATCTTGGGAGGTGTCACATAGGAGTCTGTGATCCCCACTCCCAGGAAGGTCACGCAGGGTCCTCTCTTGATCTTCGTGTTCGCGATCTCAAAGCCATTGGCCTGGAGAGTTTCCATGATCGCGGTCACCAGGTGGTCCACCTGGCTCGTCGACGGTGCAGCGACGAGGATGTCGTGCATGTATTGAACGATGGTCGCAGCGGGGTAGGACTGTCGGACTGGCGCCAGTGCTCTGTCCACGGTGATCTGGCATATGGTCGGGCTGTCCACGAGACCTTGCGGCAGCACCTTCCATTGGAAGCGGAGGTTAGGTCGCTCGCCGTTCGGGAACACGATGGAAAAGGCGAACCGTTCCTTGTCCTCAGCGTGCAGGGGTATTGAAAAGAAGCAGTCCTTGATGTCCAGCACTGCGCATGGCTGCCCTTTGGGGATGGCTGAGTTCGTGGGCAGCAGTGTCTGAACTGGACCCATGGGTTGGATTGCCCTGTTCACCTCCCTCAGGTCGTGGATGAGGCGATGACCCTCTCCGGACCTTTTGGGGATTACAAATACAGGGGTGTTCCACGGGCTGGTGGAGGGTTCTATGTGACCCTTCTGCAGCTCGCGGCTGACCAGTTCCAGCAAGGCTGCCATTCGAGGCTTTGACAGGGGCCACTGCTCGACCCATATGGGGTCTGACGATTTCCAGGTCAGTCTGATTGGCAGCGGTGGGTGTACGGCAGTGGCCCTCAGGATAAATTTGTAATTCTGGCTCCTAACATAGCGAGGACGTCCCTTCCTATCAAGGGTGGAGAGCTTTGTAGAATGTAAGGGTAGATTGCCACCATCCGTTCCGGTCCCTTTTTCGTGTGGAGCGTTATGGCCACCAGCTGGGTGCTCTTCCACGCCCGGGATGGCCCTCCCACTCCGTTCACTGGGGGGACCTCTTTGCATTGCCAATGCTGAGGCCAAAGCGCTTGGGGGAAAACTGAGCAGTCGGATCCCGTGTCCGCCCAGAACTGAAGCCCTATGACGTGGGGATCCTGACTGCCGTAAAGGCGGCATGTCCCCCACATCTTCAGGGGTTCCTTCCCTATTTTCATAGCCAAGGCCACCCAGGGGTCCCGCTCTGGGGCGTCCCCTGCTGGCCCTGTGGCACAAGCGTGGCTTGTGGCAGCGGTGGACACGACGGTGCCGCTGGCGGCGCTGCAAAACTCTGCGATTGTGTCGCTGGCGGGGGTGCGAAGCTGGCTGCCTCCTGTGGGGGCATGAGGTATGAGGGCCCCCCTCCCCACTGGGGGTTGACATAAATGAGCCGCTTCGCATTTGCATCGGGAGGAGGCTGAGTGCGGCCAGTGCGCCCCCTCCCTTTCCCGTTTCCCTGAGGCCGGGACCTGCAGTCCTTAGCTAAATGCCCCTTCTTCCCACAGCTCCAGCAGGGCCCTCTCGGGCGTGCCTGAGATGGGGGCACAGCCGCGGACTGCGGTGCCGGCTGGGGACAGCTCACTGCAATGTGGCCTGCCTGACCGCACTTGAAGCACGCCATGGCACTGGTTAGGGTGTGAACGGCTGCTTGGATGGGTGTTAGGTGTTCTTCTCTTATGACGTGCCTGATCATGTCGGCTAGGCTGGCTCCGGTTGGCAGGGAGCGCAGGATGTCCTTGGTGACGGAGTTACATTGCTGGCGCAGGCAGTCTGCTACCACGGGACCCTTTGCCTCTGCAGGCAGGGTAGAGGAGTCTACTGCTGCCTGCAGGCGGTCTACGAATTGCGTGAAGCTTTCGCTCTCTGCCTGTCTTATAGTGGACCACGGTGATTGCTTGGCCACGACCAGAGAGGCAGCCCGAATAGCCTCCCTAGCAGCTCGAGTGGTGGCCCTGACTTCCTCAGCCCGCATCAGTGCGGCTTGCTGCTGAGGTGTAACCATCTCGTCATGCTTCCCCAGCAGCCTGGATAGGCTTGAACTATGCAATGGCTGCCCCGCCCCGGAAGCCTGGGTTAGAGCCCTCGTACAATTGTCTTCCCATTCCTGTTTAAACACGATCATTCCCGCATCACCGAGTATCATGCGACTTATTTGTTTGATATCAAAGGGGAACAAGTCGTCATTACCAAAGAGGCCGTCCACGAGGGTGGAGACCATAGCCGAGTTGATCCCTTTCTCTGAGATTGCTTTGACAATTGCCTGTACGTCTTTGGGGTTTACCGGATTATATACCCATTGTTGGTTTCCCTCGGGTCCGGTGATCCTCACCGGGAAGGCTTGGACTGCACCTGAAGGAGCCCACTCTGCACAGGCTATCTTTATTCTAGCCCAGTCGGTAAACTGGGCTGGTTCGCGTTGTGATTGCCTTTCGATGTGGCTTAAGGCTTTATTCGCTTTTGTTTCAAACCGCATCGGCTCCACTTTTTCCGTTTCTGAGTCCCCGTCAGCGTCCGTCAGCTCTCCCGAGCTGTCGGAGCTGGTGGAGCTCGACTCAGAGCCGGAAGTCGAGTGCCAGCGCGTTTCCAGGTCCCGGTGCCTTTTCGTGCAGCTCCGGCCCCGTCCCTCCCCTTCCCTTCGGGGGTGGTGCCGTTCCCGCCCCCTGGGCTTGCCCTGCCGCCCGCAGGGGGAGGTCTCTCCCTTAAATGGTAGCAGCTTTGAGCACGGCTCCTGATTGGGCATGCGCTCTCTGCCGCCCCCCTCCTCCTCCTTTCCTCGCGGCTGCGCACTAGCGAGAATCCGGGTATTTGGGGTCTTCCCGCCCATCCTCTGGGTTGCCGGCGCCATGTTCGGCTGGGTAGGGCGGGGGCGCTGCCGGCGTCTCCTCCCGAGCCGCGTTCTCCGCGTCTCTGGCTTCCCTCGCCAATTCTTCCCAAAAGGACTGCGCGCGCTGCCGCGCCCCCGGCGCCGAGTCGCCGATCCGTGGTGAAGGGACGTACGGGGGGTCCGCGAGTTTTTCGGGAAGCCCCGCGGGGGGGGTTGGGCTCAGGCTCGGGGAGGGGGGGAACGCGCCCGGTCCCCCCGGGTCCCCGCTCCCGGGTACCTCGCTGTCGGGGGCGGTTTGCGTTGCCGCTCCTACCCCCAGTTTGGGTGTAGCTAATAAACATGCGCTCGCTGTGCTCCATGTTTCTTGTTCCTCTAACGCCTCGCGCAGGGCCCGCTCGACCTTTCCCCACGCCTTAAGGCTTTTCCCGCTGCCTGAGGTTTTTGTTTCCTCGGCTAATGCGGCCGTACATCTCCCCCACACCTCCGGGTGTAATATATCCACGGGACGTTCAATCGTCCCGAGCTCGAGGAGTCTCGCAATAGCGAGGTAAAAATCCTTGAGCTTACACTTAATTCCCCACTGCTTATAAATCGAACTCACGACCTTCGCGATGGCCTCCATGTGGGTCGCTGGTCCGGGGACGTCTCCCCCGCCTAGAATCGGCTTGGCCGTTCTGGCCGCTGTCTCTCGTCCAGGAGATTCCCGCTACCCAAGGGTTTCGGCACCATATGTCGCCTTCTGATGAGAAGGCGGGCGACCTGGTTTCAAGACACAGCACGGCAACCCGGCCTCGCCCGGATCACTCGGGCCACAGACATGCACAGACACCAATGTGGTGGATGGTCAAATGGCGTTTATTATCTTATCTCATGGGGTTAAATAGTCAAGGGGGCTTCACTATGTCAGAAGGGGATGGTGGGTCTGGTTGGGGTTAGTAAGGAGTGGAAAACTACTGAGTTAAGGAGGGGCTGCATGCTTCAGGGGTGATTGATTAACTATAGCAGGAAGAAGGGGGGAAGGGTCTAGCTTTCCGTCACATCCCGAGATCTTCCGTTCGCCTGTCCCTATCTACCACACTCCCCTAAGGTTATCCCATTGGCTGGCTGTTTGTACGCGCCCACTGGTTTTGGCCTGTATATAAACCACTGCAGAGCTGTGCTCTTTCTCTTTCACTTCTGAATCTCTGGATTAGGGAGTTTCTGCAATACCAGGCAGAGAGCATCTGTCGACTCTTTTACTTTTCTCCCTGATGCTGGTAAAGCTAATCCTACTGTGGAGCCACAGCTCTGAAGTTCAGATATTGGTGAATTTATCCTGGAGTTGTTCCATACACCTTGGCGTGGCTGCTGGTGTTCTAAAAGAGCTAGCTAAAGACTCCAGTGGTTGCGTCAGAAGATCATGCAGATGAATACCTGGCTTTGAGATTGGTTTTCCCAGCAAAATTTTGGAGCTTTTTGATTATGGGTCAGTTTATACAATGGTGAGCCTGCTGGCAACAAACAGTGTCCACCTGTCTCAAAGGAGAACAGAGATCTTAGCTCAGGAGTTAGCAGGGCTAATTGGGGGAGCTTTAAACTAGATTGGAAGGGAGAAAGAGACAAAACCAAGCTTGCCAGTGATAAGCAATGGAATGGCAGGCCAAAACTTGAGGAACTGAGTGCTAGTGACATCCCTCAATCTGCTCCACAGGGTGTCTGTTGGAATCCTGGATGCTGAGAATTTTTAAACTTTTTGTGCTTAAAGGCACAGACCCACAAGAGAACACTGCATTTGACCTGAGGTTGTGGAAAAGGCTTTTAAAATTGATGAATAGCACTGGTATTACAGGTGTGTAGTTGGTTAGAAGTCTGTAATATCGCAGGGTGGAAAACTTAGAGTTTGGGATTTTAGAATATAGAAATAAATATGAAGCAAGATGGAGGTTTTAGGGTGGAAACAGGTTGTTCTTCTTCACCTTCTTCTTCCTTCTTCTTCATGGATTTGGGTGATGCTTTGTAATTGGACAGAAAAGTCCGCATTGCGGGTTTTGAGGGATCAGTTATTGGGTTAAAAGGGAAAATAATTTAGGTGTCCTTTCTTAATTGGATACTTTAGCTTTAAAAGACCTTGTAACAAGAGATAGTTGGCCATTTTGTGCCTTGCTAGCGAAAAAGCTGCCGAACTCACAGTAGTGAGACTGTAACATAGATAAGAAATAATAAACACCTGAGTCCGAACATGGACTCAAGTGCCTTCAATCCTGACCTCGAGAAATCCATAGGTGTCAGCTACAACAAACCCCACTTGAAATGTTTCTATACCAACATATGCAGCATGAGGAATATACAGAAGGAGCTGGAAGCCTTGGTCCAGTCCCAGAGATATATCACTGACATAAGTGAAACCTGGTGGGATGAGTCCTATGGCTGGAGTGCCCTGTTGGATGCTTACAGGCTTTTCAGGAGGGATAGGCAAGGCAGGTGAGGTGGTGTTACAAATGGAGAGGGGAGAGCTAAGACAAGTCCCTGCCTTTGCCCAGATTTCTGACAGTAGACAGCAGCTTTATTGAGGTGGCCAGCAGCCCAAAATCCATTCTTGCCTGCAAGTTCTTAATAATATCTCTTATTTTCCCCTATAAAAACTGTAACCAACCCCAGACCGGGGTCACTTGTATGTGCGGCGTTCGAGCAAATACAACCTACTTCGGACTGCACAACAAGTGTCCAATCTCTTGAGTCTCTTTATCTCAGTCACAGACGCACTCTAGAAATAGCTCTGTCTGTATCAAACGAACCCCAAAGGTGGTTGTTGCTTCTCTCTGACTGCTTCTGGAAGCGCCTGGCCAGTGCCCCGGGAAAAAGGAGCCGGGCGGAAACAAAGAAGTCGGAGAGAGAAAGCGACAGAGGAGAACGCTCTACACACTCAGATACTGTGTAAGAGATTTCTGATTTCATGAAAATCCTAGTGGTCTTTTATAGTTGTAAAAGTGCTTGTGTTCTGCAGTCACCATTTTTAGGTTTTCCTTTCTCACACCAAGACAGGATGTGTATTTCTGGCTAAGGAGGTTTTCAGATGGGATAATTTGTCACATGACAAATCATTCCGGTCTAACTTAGCCATATGTGGCAGGGAGATAAGTTTCTGCTGTATCAGGAGGTGAAAGGTCCTGCCACAGGCAGGAGGGAGGGAGGGTGGAGTTGTGTGTAATGGAGGGGCTGGAATGTATGGAGCTTGCAGTTGACAATGGCACAGTTGAGGGCCTCTGGGTAAGGATTAAGGAACAAACAATGCAGGTGTCATTGTGGGAGTCTACTATAGACCTCCTAGCCAGGACGATGATGCCATTGAATTATTTTTCTGATGCCTTAAGTTTTAGCTTTTATATTTTTCAGATTCTGTGCTGCTTTAGCGTGTAGTTCTGAGCTTCATATTAAGTGTTAGTAAGCTGTCTTCACTGAGTAGGTAGACAAAACAATTCCTTTTCTAGCTTGGGACCAAGGACAACCGACGCAAGTTTCAGGCCCAAGAGCATAAACAACAGTGGACCGAAGAGAGAAAACAAGATGGACGGGACTTCATAATCTGAAGCTGTAATTGGACAATTAACCCTAATATGCAAATGGACTAAAACTTATAAAAGTGTGAGACCTCATGACCAGTTGTCCATTTTGTGACCATTTTGGGTTCATCTTGGATGTAGCCCTGGCCAGGGTCTTGTACTGCCCAAGGTGTATACATTAAAGCCTTTTAATAAACACCTACTTTATTCTTTAACTCTGTCTAGCCTCTGTTCTAGGTCAGCCTTCTCAAGGCATTACTTCAAGGAACAAAGGGGCACCTACAAAACAACTGCCTTTGTGCTTATGGGGGACTCAAACTTACCAGATGTTAAATGGGAACGCCACACAGCTGGCACAAACAGGTCCAGAAGATTCCTAAAACACCTGGATGATAATTTTGTGGTACAGGCACTAAAGGAGCTGACTAGGAAAGGCCCCTCTTTGATTTGTTTCTTGTTAGTGGAGAGGGTTTTGTGAGTGAAGTGGTGATTGGTGGCCATCTTGGTTGCAGTGACCATGAAGCAATCAAGTTTAAAATCTCTGGTGACAGGAAGAAAAGGTTCAGCAAAATCTCAGCTCTGGACATGAGGAGAGCTCACTTCAGGCTGCTTAGGGAATTAGTAAGTGTGGCAGGACATTCCCCCTACCACAAAGAGCTTATATGTCCATGAGACGATGCGATAGTTTCGGGCATTCTCACCCTCACATGAATGAATGAGTTAACCCAGGCCGGGTATGTGTCTGGTGAAGGAGTTATCTCTGGCTCCAGAGGGATGAAGCCCCTGCTTGTCACAGTAGAGACAGACACAACACTCCAAGGTTCAAGCGGCAATTGCAATCTTTATTGTTCACAGCTTATATTCATATGGTTTTCAAAAACTGTGTGTTCAATCCCAATTGGCTAGTAACTTGTTGCCACCCAGTTCACTGGCCAATAGCTGCCTGCGTACATGCTCGCCAAAGGTTGGCCAGCATCTGTTCCTTGCAGTTAAGTCCTTACGCTTTTCAGTGCTTTCTTCCTTAAAGATGTTTACTTCCTTTTCTCACAGGTACAGGCTGATCAAGTCAAGGTTACTTGTGTCTGTGAGGCCTTCAGGCCAGCTGTTAGCTTTCACACCTGCTGACAAGGAATGGCTTGCCTTGAGAACAAGATGTGGGGAGATAAGCTGGAATTTCTGACTGACAGACACTTCACTTTACAAACTATAAAAGCAACACACTTTCACGGAGGCTGAAGTCCCCTACACACACCCCAGAAATGTGTGGGGCTTTCCCCCGAAGTTTGGACCCAAATTTCATGGTTACTTTTCTGGAAATTGAGGGAAAGGACTCTATGTGTACTCCATCATCAATTTGGTGATACGATACACTGAATTCTAATCTATGCTATTTATTCACTACCTGTAATATAGGTACCTTTTATCATGCACTGTATTTTTTCTTTACTAGTAGTTATTTTTGTGTTATCCTGTGTAGTAAATAGTCTATTTAAAGTCTTGTGTCTGTTAATCTTGTGTCTATTCAATAAATAATACATTTTGTAATAGACCTAAATGGCCATTATTAAGAATTTGTGAGTGAGAACCGTTTGGGGTGCAGGCCGCCTCAAACAGCGCTACTGCCAGAAATCTGAGTCAAAGGCAGGACTTGTCTAAGCTCTTGTCTCCATTCATAACAGTAAGGTCCCCTAGGAAAAAGCTTTTGAAGGTGCTGGGGTCCATCAGTGCTGGTCACTTTTTAAACATCACCTCCTAAGAGCAGAGGAGCAGGCAATTCCCAAATGTTGGAAGTCAAGCAGATGAGGCAGAAGACTGGCTTGGATGAACAGGAGTCTTGTCTTGGAAATAAGGCAAAAAAGGAAGGTGTATGGCTGGTGGAAACAAGGTCAGGTTACATGGGAAGAATACAGAGCTGCTGCTCACTGCTGTAGGGAGAAAATTTATGTGGCCAAAGCTCAACTGGAGTTGACACTGGGCAGAACTGTGGAGGACAATAAAAGAGGGTTTTTAAAAAATATGCCAATAGGAAAAGGCAGTGCAGAAATTACATTGGCCCATTACTTGATGAGGATGGTCACCTCACAAACAAGGACAGAGACATAGCAGAGAGGTTTAATGCATTCTTTGCTTCTCCCTTCAACACTGGTGTTGGGCTCTGGGGGTCCCAGTGCCCTGAGCCGGAGGACCATGGCTGTGAGAATGATAAACTTCTAGTCAGCCCTGAACTTATGTGGGATCTGCTGCTCCAGCTGGATCCCTGTAAGTCTACGGGGCCTGATGGGATTCATCTGAGAATCCTCAAAGAGCTGGTTGATGTCATTGTGAGAACTCTCTCAATGATTTTTTTGAATGGTCTTGGGAATCCAGACAGATCTGAATTGACTGGAAGCTGGCAAATGTCCCAATTTTCAAGAAGGGCAAGAAGAAAGATCCTGGAAACTACAGCCTTGTCAATCTCATTTCAGTGCCTGGTAAGGTTATGGAGAAGATTATTCTATGATTTATTGAATTATTGAAACCTGGAGTTTTTGACCATGCAGTCATTGGTCACAGCCAGCATGGCTTCATGAGGGAGAAGTCCTGCTTGAAAAAATTTCCTTTTATGACAAGGTAACCCACCTAGTTGATCAAGGGAAGCCATTTGATGTTGTCTTTTTGGATTTCAATAAAGCTTCTGATACTGTCTCTCTCAGGATCCGTCTGGACAAACTGCCCGGCGTACAGCTCGATAAAAACATCACGTGATGGGTGACCAACTGGCTCAAGAGTCAGGTACAAAAGGTTATAGTGAATGAGGTGACATCAGGCGAGTGACCTGTCAGTAGTGGGGTTCCACAGGGCTCCATCTTAGGCCCTGTGCTCTTCAACATCTTCATAAATGACTTGGATGCTAAATTGGGAGAAGTTGTTGACTCCCTCAAAGGCAGAGTGCCCTGCAGAAAGACCTCAACAAATTAGAGGGCTGGGCAATCACCAACCATATGAAATTTAACAAAGTGTTGAATTCTGCACCTGGGATGGGGCATCCCTGAATGTTTGGACAGACTGGGGAGTGAGAAGCTGGAGACCAGTACCGTGGAAAGAGACCTGGGGATTCTGGTCAATGACAGGTTGAATATGTGTCAGCAGTGCCTTGGCAGCAAGGAGGGCACACCATGTCCTGGGGGGAATCTGGCCCAGCATCGCTAGCCAGGCAAGGGAGGGGATTGTCCCTGTGAGTGCATGGGGGAGTGGGTGGAGACAGAGAGACCACTCACCCCAATGTTCATGTGACAACAGAGAGTGTTTATTCTCAAGCCCTTCTTTATAAAGGGCATTTCAAAAACCCGGTCTGGATATCTCATTGGTTTGATCTTTCACACCCCTCAGGTTCTGGACCAGTGAAATGCCTGCAGCCTTAGGAAAGATGTGATTGGGTGAAGCCCCTGTCAGTCAACCCAGGGGCTGGTTAATTTGTCTAGTACAAACCAACTTGTGCTGTGATATGTGGCAACATATCACCCTTCTGTCTTTATAAAATTGCAACCTGCTCTCTGTCACCCATCTGCAAGAGCCCTTTGCAAACAGGGTGACAGAAGACAGCATGGGTTTAATTTGCATCACTGGAGCTGCAGCATTCACATCTAGGATGTGTTAGGCGAGAATTTTGGCTCATTGATCACAGGCTTAATGCTTAGAGCTTACAAGGTACAGCTTATCTCTAAAAAAGAAGAAATTACTTAACTTTTAAAACCATTAAAAAAACCCTCAACTACTAGAAAAAACAATATATAAACAGAAAAAGCTTGTAAACAAGAAAAATAATTTGTGAACAAACCAAGTCCTTAGATGAACTGTCACTTCAAGAGTCCCAGATTTCCATGAGGTCTTTGTGATGTCTGTTGAGGGGACATCAGGATGCTGTCTGTGGTTCTGAGCAGGACATAGTGTCAGCAGAACATCATACTATTATTGTGCTGTTATATGATTGATTGAAAGCATGAGAACATGATATTACCTTAAACTTAAAGGGGGGTGTACATTCACCCCAACCTTTTTCCCCTTTTCTTTGTATTAATAAATAGGAACAAAACAATATTAATAAGCTACTATTACTTAGAGGGTTGCTGAGGGATTTCTTTTTCATTTTGAGGACTTGAAAGAACCTCTTCTGGACAAGGCTTTCTTGTTTATCTCAAAGGAAAAAGAGTTTAACTTTTGCAAAGTTCACATAGAACCATGTAGGTTTACTAATATACTTTTCTTTACCAGCCAGGTTCATGGCTTGATCAGGGCCATGAACTTGGTTGGATGAGGTTTTCTGTATTTATATTCTAAAACAAGCTTTTATTAATATCTAGTGCAAAAAAATTTTTAACATGAACAACTTATAAATAATTAAAGAAATACAGGCATTTTCATTTTCAGTTATTATGGCAACAATGCAAGCAATATACTTTTCTTCCTTTTGTTAGAAGTTAGAAATTTGTTATTGATTTAATAGGCGACTTTTAGGTTTTTAAAATTATGACAGGTGGTAAATTCTCAGTTAAGAGACTTTGTAACTGAAATTTGCTTATGATATTACTAAATTAATGTTTTTATGTATGCTTTAGCAGATCTAGAATGTTAGAACGAGTAAATTCTTTGAGTTGTCCAGGTCAATCTAGTAGCATTGTAAGTAATAATCATAGAAGTGTTATGAGTAAGTTTTTTGCAAATGCAAGCAACAATAATAAAAATTATACTATGAATTCTAGGACATATTTAGTAAACAGTTGTGTATTTTTGTAACCCTTGTGTGACATTCCTTCTATATTTTTACCCTTGGAACATGTTATTAGTTTATTAGAGTCTGGGGAATATGAGAACTTTTGTATAGTTGAAGCAGTAGAAGGCAGGGTGGCTGTGAAGCTTTGTTGAGCTTTGAGGGGTAGGAACTTGGTGTCTCACGGAGGTTGGCTTGGGGGCAGGGCCCTGCCCCCTGACGTAGGCTGGATTGGGGCTGTATCTTTGGGGCTGGGCCACACGGCCTCAGGAGGAGGTGGTCCTGGAATTTCTATGGTGATGGGAGGTGTGGGCAACCCCAGCGAGGATGGTGGGAGGGCGGTCCCAGTGGCTCCATGGCATGGTGCCATGGCCGTGGGATTCTCACCCAGCTCAGCAGTGCAGGGAGGCATTGGAGTGGCTGCCACGTGGTCTGGCACAGTGTTCCCCCCCAAGGCAGTGTCAGCATGGGGGTCTGGCACTACACAAAAGGTCTGTGGCGGGACAATGCCTGGTTGGCATATCATCCCCCCATGGGGCGACTTCCTGGCTCCACGTGGAGGTTTTGCGGCACTCTGCGGCTGCTCCGCCCATCCTCTTTCACTGCTCACAATTTAACTGTTCAAAGAAATCTAAAATGATTGTCCATGGCTTTATAACATCGATGGCTGTGTCATCGCCAGTGGAGGCATGCGTGGTTTGCTGTGATGGTCATACAGGGTCTCTCGGTGGTCTCTTGAGGCTGAAGATTGTGGTCTTCCTCATGATTGAACTTTTGAACTTTTTGTCTTTGCGTGTGCGCTTTCAGTCCTTTGGTGCTTATCTGAGTACGTCTATCAGTCTTGATAGGTTTGGAGACAGAGGAGCCCCTTTATCTGGGTTCTTTGCCTCCTCTGGTATTGTTCTTTATGCAAGAAGCTTCAGAAAATTGCATTTTCTTATGCCCTTTGTACCAGGCAGAGGTTTCTTAAGTAAAAGGTTAAAATTCAACACATAATTTTACAAGGTAAAATTTAAATTCTTAATTAATTTTCTTAACTCAAGTGAACTCCAAAAATCTCTATTTCAGTCCCCCCTTTTCTTAAAAAATATAGTAAATTCGTTTACTACAGCGGTCTTGATCTAAATTCTGACCTACTATCATGACAGTTCTCTTTTAGCAGGATTCCATGAGTTCTAGAGAGTGAGGCTAGAATGTTTATGCATTTTAACATCCTCTAATTCTACATGAGTGTTAAAATAGACATAATTAAACTTATTGTGACTAAAATTAATAAAGCTATACTGGTGTGACGTAGTGTTAATGATCTTAGTTGCAGTTGGTTACCATCTAAACAGTGCATCCCACCATTTATGACTTGTGTTTATTAACTGGTGGGATATGATTGTTGCTGAATATACAAAGTCACACCTAGTAACCTTAATACAGTTGCAAACACAAAAATCGGAATGATTCTTAACAGATCCGCAAAAATCCCCACCCACTTTGATACATTAATTTTGTCTGGGTAAGTTTCAGTTTTAGTTCTCCATCGCCTGGTGTTATTCTCTAAGTGGCTTCTGGAGCTTTCTTAACATGGCTGTGGTGGATTCAAGCATTTTGTCCTTTAATCTTGATTGCAGTGAAGGGTAGTAAGGAGCACTCGCTACGGTCTCTCTCATTGTGGTTCCAGGGCCTTCTCTGTATATACATAGTCTCTAGGTTGTACTGGTGTATTGAGCCCTGTACCCCGAGTTCCAGCCACATATTTTTCAATTGCTCTAAGTTGTTTATTTAGAGCGATCATATCTAAGGAGATTGTGGCTGGGACTCCAAAGTGTGGTATGATTTCCTGTACCAGTACCTTAGTTACTTCTTGAGCTTTAGAAGTCCTGGTGGGGAATGCTTCTGGCCATCCTGAAAAGGTATCTGTTAGCACCAGTAAAAACTTATACCCCCCTTTTCTGGCAATTCCGTGAAATCGATCTGCCATTGCTGCCCAGGCCCATGACCCTTCCCAATCTGGCCAAGTTTTTGTTTGGGAATATTCTTGGGGTTGGTCTGGAGGCAAAGGTCACATTGTCAAGCCACTTGGGTGATAGTGGCTCATAAATGTCTAGCTATGATCCTTTCATTTAGACATTTATATAGGGCATCAATTCCCCAATGTGTTTTCTGGTGTTACTCCCTCATTAGGGGACCATAATAAATAGAAGGGTATAACTAATTTTCCTTCTATGGTGGCCCATCCCTCTTGGTTATAGTTTCCTTTTTGCTCATGGATCATTTTTTGTTCTCTAATTTGTTGTATTTTTGGCTTACCTTCAAGGGAAATTTGCCCGTCTGGAATCAGGGCTGCCTCAGTTATTACCTCAATTTTGCCGCTTCTTTTGCTTCCCTATCCGCCAACTCGTTCCTTTCTTCCAATTCTGAGTTTATCTTCTGATGTGCCTTAATGTGCATGATTTCTACTTTCTCTGGCAATTGGACTGCTTCTAGAAGTCACAGTATTTCGGATGCATGTTTTAATGTTTTCCCTTGAGAGTTCAGAAGTCCTCTCTCTTTCTAAATGGCTCCATGAGCAGGCACTACTCTAAATGCATTGAGTCCGTATATCTGTTTATTTCTTTCCCTTTTGCCAATTCTAAGGCCCAAGTTAGAGCAAATATCTCGGCCTTTTGTGCAGAGGTATTTGTTGACAGGGGCCCAAATTCTATTACTTCCTTGCAGGTAGTAATTGTGTACCCGGAATGTCGTTTTCCACAGATGATATAACTGCTTCCATCAGTAAACCAGGCTTCTGCATTCTCGAGAGGGGTGTCCTTCAAGTCAGGGTGGCTGGAATAGGTGGCCTTGATGGTCTCCAGGCAGTCATGTTCCACTGGTTCCCCTTGGTTTCTACTGAGGAAGGAGGCTGGATTGACAATGTTAGTCACCACTATGTCCACATAATAGCTTGGTATCTCAGAAACCATTGTGGGGAAAGCCCATGCCTGCCTTTCACCTCTAGCACTGTAGACACTATGTGAGACACTAGCACAGTCATTTTCTGGCCCAGGGTGAATTTGCGTGCCTCTTGGATGTTCGGCATGACTGCTGCAACAGATCTGAGGCATCCAGGCCACCCTTTAGATGCTGCATCCAATTGCTTAGAGAAGTAAGTAACTGGTCTCCGGTACGGGCCAAGGTCCTGTGCTAATATTCTCAAGGCGATTCTTTGCTTCTCATGGGAGAACAAAAGGAAAGGCTTACTCACGTCTGGCAATCCCAGAGCTGGAGCTGACATGAGGGCTTTTCTCAGTTGGTTGAAAGCCTGTGTAGCTTCCTTTGTCCATTGGATGTCCCTGCTTTCAGTTGCAATCAGTTCATATAAGGGCTTAACAAACAGTCCTTAGTTATAGATCTATAACTTGCCCCGCCCTGTCATCCCCAGGAAAGTTTGTAGTTCTTTTACTGTCTGAGGTTTTGGGGTCTGGCATATTGCCTCCTTCTGGCTTTGGCCCCGGATACGTTGTTCAGCACTGACTTTGTAACTCAGATCAATTCACGTATTACACTTTTAGGTGTTACTGGCCAGTCCCAGTGCTCTTGGATATCCCTCAATCCAGCTGTGTTGTCCAACTCTGGATGCTCTTGGAATGTTAATCCCTCAACCCAGTAGGTTTGAATCCTGAATGCTCTCGGGCACTCTTATCCCTCAATCTAGCAGATTTTTTAGGGGCCCCTTCTTTGATACTCGGTACCCTTGGAGCCCCAGATAGTTCAAGAGGCTTACCATCCAGGCCACGCATGCTTCCTTTGTCCGTGTGGTTATCAGGATGTCATCTACGTACTGTAGCAGCTTCCCTTCCTCTGGAGGGGCTTCCCAGGTCTCTAATTCCTTTGCAAGTTATTCTCTAAACAAAATGGGTGAGTTTTTTAAATCCCTGTGGAAATCTGTTCCATGTCAGTTGAGTTCTTCGCCCGCTTTTAGGACTTTCCCATTCAAATGCAAAATTTTCTGTCTGGCTTTGTGGATAGGAAGGCAAAAGAAGGCGTCTTTTAAATCTAAAACTGTAAATCAAGTTAGTTCGGGTGTTAAGCAAATTAATAACGTGTAGGGATTGGCTACCACAGGATAAAGATCTTCAGTTACTTTGTTCACAGCTCACAGATCTTGTACTAACCAGTATGACCCATCAGGTTTGTGAACTGGTAGGATAGGGGTATTAAAATAATATCAAACTCAGTATTTCTACATACTTTTGATAATTTACCTCCAGAATCATTTCCCCATTTTTAAATGTAATAGTTGTCTGCAATTGTCCCAGCAAATCTCTGCCCAAAAGTGGCTCAGGGGAGTTGGGCATATATAGAGATTTGTGGATCCCCCACTGCTTTCTCAGCTTGTATCTTAGCGGCCTAAAGAAAAATGCCTTTTCAGTTTGGCCAGTTGCTCTTATAACTATAGCATAATCATCCCCTTTGGGCATCAGGTCTGTATTTAGAATTGAGTATGTTGTTCTAGTATCAACTAGGAATTTTACTTCTTTTTCCATTTCCCCCAGCTTCAGAGTTACAACTAGAGGGCCTGCTGGGGTAGTTTCTTCTGGTCCCACTTAAATAACATAAGTTGTAACAAAGTATTATATTCTAATGTACCTGTAGGAGGCTATCTTGCCCCCTCCTCTAGACAATATAATTGCCACCAATAGGGGCAATATTTGATTAAACCTTTTTTTATTTTCCATGCCCCCTTTGCCTGCTATTTCTTTCCAGTGTGCTAAGACGCACCCTAATGGGCTGGCCATGGGTACTTCCTTACTCTGTTTTGCTCTCATTATGTCTTTGTCTTATAGAGCAAACTTAACTTATTCAGTTTTGAGTGTTTAAATATAATTCACAGATTAAAATAAAAGAAAAAAACCTCTTTTTTGATAAAAAAATATTCAAATATTCAAATTAAAATATTAATAAAGATTTATAGTTAATCAAATAACCAAATTGAAATATTAATAGCCAAATTAATAATCAATAATGGGGATTTATATAGGGTACAGGGGGTTTAGGAAATGGTCCAATAGTAAGGGTTGAGGCCAATATGACCTATAGTCTTACAGAGAGATAACGAGGGTCTGAAGGCAGAAGAGGGGCTACTTTGGTCCAGTCATCATGACTAGGCATTTCTTATCTTAGGCAAGTGACCGCCAGGAAGGCAGTTTTGCGAGCACAAGCTTTTTGCGAAAACAGGGAGCCTTGAGCACAGCAGAGTTATCAGACTTCAAAACAGCACACTTCACCTAAATCCAAAATGGATTTCACTCTGGGGGCGGGGTGAAACCCAAGGAGACAGGCGGAGATGATGATGAACTGGGGCTGGCTCAGGGGATGGAAGACAGGGGCGGAGATCTAGGCGGAGATCAAGGTGGGGACGAGAGTGAGGCGCCACTGCCCGAGTGGCGACAGCAGCTGCGTGTGCGCGAAGGGCCAACCTGCGTTGCCCGGAGACGACAGCAGAGACCCATGGGGGGGGGGAATGGCAGAGGCCACAACACAGACTATGGCTCTGCAGCCTGCAGCAGTCCATCCATGTCACACTGCTGCGCAGCGATGTCCCCTTCCCTCAAACTCTGATTCGGATGAATCAGAATACGATCGTTCTGATTTCAATGGTTGCAAAAAGAAGTGGTCACAGAACAAGATAGTGAAAACAAATACGTTCCAGCACAGAATAGCCAGACTTGCTGACCTTTCAAATCCACAGGTTCAATTAGAAGAATCTGAGCAGCAATTGACAATGCCAGATGCTTTAAAAAATCCAATTCAGTTCTGGTGGGCTTCAGTGGTGAAGAATGCTATTTTAGATGGGGACTGGGAAGCTGCCAAATCTTTTGCCTGCCCTGTCATCATAAGAAATAATAATGCAGTCTGGGAACTTCATGAATGGAAAATTCTCCAGTCAGTCAAACAGACAGTCACAGATTATGGGATCAGATCAGAGGCAGCCAGGAACATCATTCAGTATATATTTACAGCTGATGTGCTTTGTCCCTCTGATTCATCTAGCATTGCATCCTTGTTGCCGCCTCTCCAACGACACTGGACAAACTACCTGTACATCAAATTTCTCCGCCTCTATGAAAGAATGCAAAACAATAGGTTGTTTACAGAAAGTTGTGTGGGAAAGTTCTCTACAAGAATGGAAACTCAGAAGGCTTTAGAAAACTCTTGATAACCAGGGCGACAAGTGTCCAGTCTCGAGGCAGCATCGATGGTGAGGGCAGGCCAGGCTGGAGGGGCCGCATGTCCCCGATGACCTCATTGATTTTGCTAAGGTCGTGGAGGAGCCTCCACCTGTCCATTCCTGGTTTTTGCAGTACAAAGACTGGGGAGTTCCAAGGGCTGGTGGTCTCGACGATGTGGCCTTTGGCGAGCTGTTCTTCCACAAGGGCTTGTAGAGTGCGCAGTTTTACTTTAGAGGGGGGCCACTGATCAGTCCAGGTCGGGTCTTGGCATTTCCAGGTGAGCCAAGGGGTATCTGGTAGTGCGCGCTCATCAGTGGCCCCAGTCAGAAATCCCGACTGGGAATACGTAGGGAAGCTCCCCATTGGGATAGAACATCCCTGCCCCAAACAGTGATGGGGGCCCTTACCACGAATGGGCGGATGGTTGTCAACCTGCCTTCAGGGCCTTCGATGAGGATGTTGTGCTTGCTTCGCATAGACACTCTGGCTCCACCAGTCCCTGAAATCATTCCTGCTACCTGTTGTAGTCCCCAGTGTGCTGGGCATTCTGAGCGAGTGATGATGGTCACGTCTGCACCGGTGTCCAGCATCCCTGGTCGGTGGATCTTCTCTCCTGTGCAGGATAGACCACACTCGATGGTAGGCTTACTTGGATCCACAACTTGTGCCCACATTGCTGAAGGGTTGAGAGGAAGCTGCTCCCCGTGATTTTTTGGGAGTAGAAAGGCTTGTGAGATCGGAGTTTCCCGTGAAAGGTAAAATGGTAAGTCCATGCAGCACAGCTGGACCGAGATTTATTGTCCCAGGTGCACTGTTTGTCGTTCTGGAGCAACAAAGCTTTCCTCTGGGGCATAGAGAGTGTCATCTATAATTAAAATGTCAAAAGGACCACCTTTTGGCCCATGCTTGCCTGTGGGAACACGATAAACATCCTTATTATTAAAGTCAATAGACAGAGCAGTAATCAGCTGGCACTGGGTTCCTGTAGAAATGTGCCCCCTGTTGACAGAGTGAACAGATTACCCTTTGTCTCCTTAAAAAGGAAAAAAGCCCAGAAGTTTCTCTCCTCAATTTGGTTAAAAGACACCTCATAGGACCTTGGGGACTTTACCTCAAACTTAAGGATAGCCAATTGGACAAAAGCCAAAAAGTCCCACCTAAGCAATTCACTGGAAAAAGAAGAGAACAAAAGAAGTAATCACTTTTGTGAAGTGTTTTAGCAGGAGCAAGAACCTCTTGCCCTGGCTTGGTTTTTCTCTGTAAAGAGCTTTGTTATTTTGCCTTTTATTCAAACTTTTCTGTTTCCAAAACTGTCACAGGAGCCATCCTGCTACTTTTATGCCATCTGAGGTAGCTGAGCTATCTCAAGTGTGGTACTTTTCTCTGAGAGCTTATGAGACCTAGCTCGAAGAGATAAGTATCAGGTTCCCATATATATCTCTCTATGTGTTGGATCCTCTTCATGTGACCTGTAATCTCCTGGGATGATGCGTGGTTGAGTCTGGACGGCTTTTGATTTGTTGTCTTTGCACAGGGCCTGGCCACACTCCTCTGGAAGTTTCCCAAATGCTGCTGGTAGCGCTGCTGATTCTGGGGTTTTTGGTAGGTGTTACGGGGGTTTCTGGTAAGTGACCTGTCTGGACAGTCTTTTATAAAATGTCCAAAGTCTCTACAGTGGAAGCAGCGGGCCTAGTCTTTGGAAGTCACTACTGCAAATGCACCAGAAACTCCTTCTGCAATACCCTTAGCAACTGCTTGGCCACTGTGTTTTCAGTGGACATATGACATGTACAGCTTTCCATCATTTGCTCTATGGTAGGTTCTGTATCCAAAGGTAGGGCCCTCAGAATTGTTTTATATTGTTCATTATCATTACTCATGGCAAGCTTGCACAGCAGTTATTTTCTTGCCTCTGTGCTCTCTATCTGTTTTTCCAGAGCATCTTTAATTCTGTCTACAAACTTGATAAAACTTTCATCTACTCTTTGTTTAATATTAGAGAAGTGTTGGGTAGGAATAGAATAATCTGGGGTAAGAAGTAAGGAGGTTTTAGCTGCAATAGCCAAGTCTTGTAGTGCTGCCTTAGGTAAGGTGTTAGCTTGGTCAGACGGTTACTGTAAATCCCCTTCTCCAGCCAGCTATTTGACTGTAAAATCTGGCCTATTTGCATCTTGAGCATAGGTGTCTGATAATGTTTTAAATTATCTTTCCCATAGCATATATTCTGCTGGGGAAAGAAGGCAGTGGACAATATTTTTAACATTGTGAGGCACTAAAACATGTGCCAAGAAGAGAGCTTCCAGGAAATTTCTAAAAATATGTGAACTTCTACCATGTTCTTTGGCTATATTTCGTAGTTGTACAAGTTCTTTATTTGTGTTAGGTCCTCACGTTGTTTTAGTGGTGGCCCCACCTCTTTTTCCCTTTATATAAATTGTTGGGAAGGCAGTAATTCTCTGAGCTAGTTCCCAATCCCCTGCCCGAGTCGCTTCCATTTTGATTAGAGCCCATGGATCAATGTCCTCTGTATCAGAATCGGACTCACTGTCCTCAGAGGAGGATTGAGAGTGAGCAGGAGGTGTACTATGCTTTTTTGGGTGTGTTGGAGCGAGAGTTTGCAGGGATGTAGGGAACTTAAGACAGTGTGAGGGGGCACATGGCAGAGCTTGGCTAGAGGGTGGCAGCAGTGGAGCAGCAATGGCAGCGCCACGTGTGGCATAGACTGTGCAGGACTGAGGCACGTGGAGAAGTGGAGTGCCACCATGGGAGGTCTCAGAGGTGCCATTCGAGGGGCACTGAGGGTGGGTGGGTGGTTGCAAAGCAAGGTATAAGTGGGGGAGAGGAGGCGGTGGGGTTGGCAGGGGCAGGCAGGCAGGGATGGTAGCGGGGGTGGGGAGACCCGCGGCGGGGGTGGGAGGCACGGCGGCAGGGGTTGGGGGGCACAGTGGTCTGCACGGAGATGTTGGAATGAAGCCGGGCGGACCCGATAAAAACCGGAGCAGTTACACCCGACAATAGTGCGGGGGGAGGGTGCAAGCAGCGTGCCGTGTATTGCGTAACCCGTGGAGCAGAATCCGTGCTTGTCACGTTCGAGGGGGAAGCTGAAGGATAGGTGTGCTCTGCGAATCCCGCGGGCGTGGAGAGAGTGGGTGGGTGCCGCGCGATTTCTGTGTTCCCTGTCCCAGGAAGGGGGGCCAAGAGTGGAGCAGTCCCAGGAAGGGGGACCAAGGGTGAATCGGCCCCAGGGCTGGCGTTTGGATCCGGAGAAAGTGGAGGATAGGATTCAGGTTTTTTGGAGAGAAGAAGAATGTTATCGGGCTTATTAGCGTTTGAAGAGACAGTGTCTGTTGGGACCAATAAGGTTGGAATGCCCTCAGCAGGGGAAGACTGCAGAGAAATTGAGCTCTTTATATTTGTCTTTTCAACCACTTTAGTGATAGAAGGGAAAAGAGGTAAAAACCAAGTTACAGAAAAGTCTTCATTAGTTTGGAGAGTGTATATTCTTCTCCCTACCGTGTCCCAAAAAGAATCTAAACTGATAGAGTGTGTGTTAGTGTCCGGAAACTGGGAAATAATCAATTTTATATGTTTTTTCAAGTTAGTTTTTTAAAGATTGCCTTTAGAGAAAGAGAAGCTGTTAGTGGATAGGATTTCTAGGATTTTTAAATATAAGTCTCTGTCATTCTGGGATCGTTTTAATTTACTAGGTTGTGATCCCATTCCGGTATAATTCCCTTTTCCCCCTCAGCAGTAGAAAAGAAAAAAAAAAGAAAAAAATCCCAAAAAAGGACCCAAGGTAAAAGCGTGCAAAAAAGGCTGTTTTAAAACTTACTCTTCTTCAGCCAAATGTGGGTCAAACACTGCTGGTGTGTGGTCTGCCATGTCCGACTCCTCAGGATCTCATCCCAGATGTCAATATGGAAGGTTGTCGGACGCCTCTTCAGATAACTTCTATAATGGAGAACTTTTCTTCAGGAGGTTGTAGCCACCCGAGGCAGTGACAATTCAAATAGAATGCTGCTCTCTAGAGTGCCAGGATGCCAGGACGCCAGTTTGGTGCGCCATGTATTACAGCCTGGGGTTCTTGGGGTCTATCCGAGCCCAGCTGCTGTAGGTGTCCCGGATAGCAATGTCCCGCTAAGCACAACCTATCCAGGTCCCTCAGGCAAGCTCCCAGCCGCAGGCAATCTTAGCAAGCAGCTTAGCTCTTAAGTGAAATCAGGTCTTTAGTGAATTCAGCCCTTCAGTGATTTCAGCTCTTTGCTTGCTAAGCGCCTCGGCAGACGCAGGGAGAGAGAGGAGAAGATTGTATGAGGTTCCACAGAGGTATCTTTATTGGCAGCTTCTGCGAAGGGTCTCAGTGACAGCTCTTCTGCTGAACAGCGCAGAAATGGGGGTTTATATAGGGTGTAGGGGTTTTGGGAAACAGTCCAATAGTAAGGGTCGAGGTGAATATGACCTATGGACTTACAGAGAGATAATGAAGGTCCGAAGGCAGAAGAGGGGCTTCTTTGGTCCAGGCATCATGACTAGGCATTTCTTTATCTTAGGCAACTGACCACCAGAGGCCTTGCAGGCCCTGTGGCTGCTACAGGGCTTCATTGATTGTAAGAAAGAGAAAGAAAGTTTAAATAGGAGCCTGCACGTAGCAGATTTTTAGAGTTCTGAATGCTGCCATTATTTCTGACATTTCTCCTCGCTTCTCCACACTTTTTTCTTTTAAATTAAAGCAAAAAACTATTGGGGAATATTGTGGCTCGTGACCTTTAAGTATTGGATGGAAATGCCTGCTTATCACACTTCTCTTTTTTCTCTCCTAAGTAAAAATATTTTCAACATTTTTCATGTAAATCTGTCTGCTGTAGAACTTAGAAAAAAATGTTCTCACTATTTTAAATTCTTCCAAGAGCTGTTGTCAAATAACTCTTTAGTTTTACCTAAAAGATGAAGTGTCTTCTCCCTAAACGTTCAGCAAGACTTTAAAACCAGTATCTGTATATAATCTAATTTGAAGCTGTACCTTGCACTTACTTACACTACCATATGTTGGGGTCTGCTTTTCTTTGAAATGACCCCAAGATTATGAGAGTCCTTGTTCCCTTAGCTCATGCAGCCAAAGGAGTCTGGAATGCGTCCAATTGCGTTTTCAAGGTTGTTTATTTTTCCTTATCTATAACATTCTTTCTCTGACCTACCGAGGTGACACGATCCGCTTATTGCAGGGTGTTGTGATGGTTCTTTTCACTGATCCCAAAAGTGCAAAAAAGGCAAACAACAAGGGACTGTCAGTTAATCACAACAAATGCACCTTTATTAGGGGCCAAAACAGTAAATGTGATAGTAGGGGATCAGAAAGAAGATAAAAGGATAGAGAGAGAGAGAGAAGAAGGATATGGGAATAGCTACCAACACAGGCGAGATCCTCAGTGGTCCGGACGATGGGGACCCGTCTGTCGTGTCGGGGGAGTCTCCGAAGTTCTGGTCAACTCAGGGGTCCAGTTATAGTCCACAGAGGAAAGAGGGGGGAACAAGTGTCACAATGAAAGTCCATTGTAATCGCCACGAGGGAACAGGTGAGTCCACAGAAACCACCAAAGCAAGAAGAATACAATGAAGAATAAGTCCATTGAAATTACTGAAGGGAAACAGGTCATGTCATTGGTGGTCAGACCACCAATTTCCCCTCCTCCCTATAGTAGGGGTCTCAGTCTCAGTCCTTTGGAGGAGGGTTCTCATTCTTTGTTTGTCACAGTGGTAACGAGGCAGATGAGGGGTCTTCAATGAAGGATCACGGGAGTCACCCCAAAAGTTCATTTGGCTTAAGAACGGAGATTAGAAGCAGGCCGTGCATCAGGCTGTCCCGTGCTGGGTCCATGTCAGGTCTTTTCCAAGTCCTTGCCAAGTTCTTGTCAGGCCTTGTTCGGAACAGCTAGCATGACGGTTCAGTGGTTCCACCTGCACTGTGTCCTGTTCTAAGCCGGAGCTGCAGTGGGGGAAGGGATTCTTTCTCGTGGCAATCGGAAGGCAGAATGGAGAACAAGGGGCTTCAGACGGCCTCTTACACGAGGTCCGTCCAGAAAGGAAGCCATGGCAGTCTGCCCCCAGCCTCGGGCGGCTCCCACCTTATATGCTCAAAACTACATGTAGTATGTTTACAATTTTGTGCCAATTCCTGTCATCTATGTTAGACAGTGAATCTCTACCTTGAACCAAGAGAAATGTGTCACCATCACACCAAGACATGGAGGACAAGATGAAGGAGAAGAAGGCTAGGACACGCCCAAATTCCTCCATCTTGTACCCCCTTGAACCCCATTCTAAAAATCCCAAATTTCTACTTTTCCACCCTGTGTTAATTAAAATATCACACTACTCAAACCCTTGTGGCTTGTAGTTCCTCATATAAACTTGGCAGTTTTCCATGGGCTAAAATCAAAGCCACAGATATTTTTGACTTCATGCCAAGGTCTCCGAGACCCCTGCCAGGGTCTCAAGACAGCCAGGGCAGCCAGAGGGATGTCATAGACTCCGACAACCATAGAGTTCTCATGCTTCTTTCTTCTACATGAATTTCTAACAATTGGTCAATCTTCCATGCCATTTATTTTGTGTAACCTCTGTAGCAGAGCCTTAGCTAAGTGCTCACATAGCAACATTGCACATTGACATTCTCCATCCCTCTTTATTTTAACAATTATGCTTGCATTTGATGCTGCATAGACTTCTCCATTCTAATGAAAGGAAACTTTTTCAGAAGTTATTTGTTACAGCCTTGTTTTATTTTTTGAATGTACATCCTCTGTAAAACTGTGATTTACTTTATTGGGAGATCTGTTCAAGACATCACTTGGTTGCCTATTCAGCATTCAAGCATTTTGGATTGAGAAAAACCTGATGGATTTTCACAGAATCACAAGGTTGGAAGAGACCTTCAAGATCATCGAGTCCCTTTCCTCTCAGCTGATCTGAGCACTCCTTACCACCACCTGAGGTTGGCATAAATACTGTAAATTCCACAAGTGATATAAAATTGAGACAATCAGGATTTGGCTTAAGTTTCCTTACACAAGATTTTTTATACACAAGCATACAAATACAGTACTTGCACAAGCAATTGACATCTACTGTTTGTTGAAGTTTAAACTCTTCTTCTTTCTGAAAAAATGCCCAATTCAGATTAAGACAATTTTGTTTGCTAAGAATGCAATTATTTCAGAATTATTGAAAACCACTGAATGAAACAAATTCTGTGAGGCTGGGGAATTTTTATCTAAAGTTGTGGATGTCAGCCTGGTCAGGGAGAGAGAAAAGGCAATCGTTTCTCACAGTGGCTTGTGAGAATTTTTAGGGAGTTGTAGGAATGTGTCCTGGTTTAGGGCAAATTTGGGAGAAAACCTCCAGAAGAAACCCCCAGAAAGCAAACCCCCACGGCCCCTCCCCCCACCTGGTTCAGGAAGAATTTCCTCAGAGAGAATTGGAAAAAAACCTGTTTATTTAACAGGCAAAGCACTCCCCAGCACAAAAAATGAACAACACCAGATGACAAAACTCTTTCACCACTCTGAAGAGATGACAAATTCTGAAAGTCGCTCCTGGGAGTGGTCGCTCTGTTATCGGTCCCTCCAGCGCTGGGAATGGCTGCTGCAGGCCACAAAGTGAGAACTCCCAGCATTTTCCAGGTCCCAGTCCGGAGCAGGTTCAAATGGTTCCAAGAAAAGGGAAAGAAAGACAGTCCAGGGAAAAATTCGGACTGCCCAGCTAAACTAACTAACAAGCAAAAAAAGCAAAAGCAAGCAGAAGCAGGAGCAAGAGCAAAGGCGAAAGCAAAAACAAAAAGCAAAAGCAGCACTGTGCACCTCTGTCTGTGTCCAGCAGACCGTGGGGGAGTGAGCAGGCTGATAAGAAAACAAAACTTTGCTTTTCAGAGCCAGTCTTGAAGGCACAGAACGTAATATCCAGCATAAACAGGATAGACGACTGGGTATACAAGTATCATAACATCACCCTAGGACCGAATGTGATAACTTGTTAGCATAAACAATCTGCAGGTGGTGTTTTTCCACTTTGTTTTTCTGTTCTTCTCAAGGACGGTGTGTGAGAAAGATGTTTTTATTAACTAGCCAGTCAAGTAGAATGTATCCTATCGGTCTATGTAAGCTGGAGAATCCTTTGTATTAAGCTTCTTTTTTCCTCTTGCAATTTGGTCTCTCATCTGTTCTTGTGTCATACTTGGAGCAAGGGTGACATAAAGTCACCCATTAAATAGTGGAACTTACTTTTCAATGAACTTATTAGTATATTAAAAATCAAATGGATGTATTTGTGAGCTATATCTTGTAAAAAAATTAGAAATGCTTAATTGCAAGTAGGTAATTCTTACCTAGAACAAAAAAGAAATTCTACTATTTAGAAAGCAAGGTGTAGAAAGAACTTGTTGAAAGGAGACAGCCTGGGCTAATCATGTATCTTTTCTAATTGTGAAACTCCTCCTTGGGTGTTGGGCACCTGAATTGCTCCCACTGAAGTCACTAGATTACTTGAGTCACTAGAGCTACGTATATGTGAAAAATGCATATTATATGATTGGCTTTTTGCAAATATTAAATTGAATACTATATGTGTTATGGAGGGTTATTTTGTAATACTGTGTGGTAGTCTGTTATTTTACAGTTTGTTCTTCTGTAGTATGTTTTAATATTCCTTGCTATAAGTTTGTAATGGTTTGTTCTATGTACCCCATTTGGCTTCCCTAATGGTTCAGTCCTGAGTTGTTTACTACAGTTTTCCCCACAAAAATGTATGTCAATCCACCTGTCTCCCTGTATACCTCCCTTGTTCCCTTGTCTTACCCCTGTCTGTCAAAGATAGCACACTCCTTTGGTTCTGGAGTGTTCCCTGTCTTTCATCCCTTCCTCGAAGCAGAATTGGTTTGTAAGGTTTGCTCCCTCCCCATGTTGGCTTCTATTGGGGAGCCCTTACCCTGCACCTCTCCCCTAATGCCTTCCTATTGGTCAAAGGTTGTGTCCTCCCCGTGTCCCCTCTACCCTATAAAAGTAGTCCCTTCATGTTCAGATTTGTCACTTGCTCTGCCCCACTTCGGGAATTCTCCCCTTCGGGAATTAAATTCTTGGAGACTGAGACAAGTGTCCTTCCCTTATTCCTCTACCTTGGTTTCCTTGTGCTCTGTGCCTCTGCTGTGCTATCCACACTGCAGCAATCACCGCCATCTGTAACAGTCTCAGCAGAGACTCGGGGGAGGCCACTCACGTGTTTGCCCTCCGGCCACAAGCGGGACAGCTAGTCAGTGAACCTCCATCCCGTGGCCGCTGCGAGCCAGACACAATACTGTATTAATCCTTTTTAAGTAGTGTGTTAAATATAGTTTTAGGTTATAACATAATGTTAAAATAGAAACCATGCGATGTAAGGTTTTCTTTACTAGCTCAAGAAAGGGATAAGATAATCAAGAAACTCTTCACAGAGATAACAGCAACAGGAAACCTAAAGAGTTACTGCCTCCTTATTTGAAAAGACAAACATTCTTCCACCTTCTCTCCGTCTTTATGGAACCACCAGGATTAAGGGGAAGAAGTTGACAAAAAACAGAAAAATTCTTAATTTGCAAGGAATTTATGCATCATGTATGAGATATATGAATATGCAACAGGCTATTGCTTTTAAGAGTTATTCCTTTGTTCACAAGACATGTTTTTGGCAGCTTAGTGCCCCAAACCATCTGGATGTCCGTAATTCTTTGCTTTTTATTGTCTCATAGTGTCCTAATCCTCATTGTCCAAATTTTTATTACTCTAATTTTATTACTATTTTATAACTATTTTATTACTAATAAACTTCTAAAATTTAAAAAACAAGTGATTGGCATTTTTCACAATTATGGTAGCAGAGGATGTTTTCTAACACCTCTCTGACTGTGCCTTAGGAGAGTCAGGGTGAGTAAGATGCGTCCTGCCGTTAGGCAGCCTCACTCTGTTCCCCTAGTGTGACTGACAGACACAGGTTATAATCAATGGACAAAAGGAGGAAATAATACAAAGAAAAGGGAAAGGATTCCCTAAAACCGTTCTAATTAGCCCCTAAGACTAAAGTGTACACGAAGAACAAAGACCCAAGGACAAAGAATAGGTAAGTATTTGTTTGGACAGGGCAGATAAGGGGGGATGAATGTGTGTGAATGAGAGGTGGGCTGGTTATCCCAGACCTGCCAAGTGAGTGCGGTAGTCTCCCATGCTGCAGTTTCGACTTTTCGCGACAAAAGCGGCCAGTAAAGAGACGAAGCGAGTGATCAAAAAAAAAAAAAAAAAAAAGTGACAGAATCCCCCCCAGGGAACCTGGGACTGGGCCTCAGGGAAGAAGTGTAACCCCTTGGAGAGAAGAAGCCAAGGGTTTTCCTGGCATAATCGACCAGAGAAAAAAGAAATAGTGTGGAAGGGGCCCCTAAAAATTCTGCTGGATTGAGGGATAAGAGTGCCCAAGAGCATCCAGGATTCAAACCTGCTGGGTTGAGGGATTAACATTCCAAGAGCATCCAGGGTTGAGCAAAAATTCTGCCGGATTGAGGATATGCCCAAGAGCATCCGGGGTTGGACAACACAGCTAGATTGAAGAATATCCAAGATCACCAGGACTGGCCAGTAACACCTAAAAGTGTAATAGGTGAGTTGAAAGTAAAAGCTACCTTGTTATCTTATTGTGTGTGAGGTTGGGTCCCACACAAAAACAAGCCATTGTTTCCCCGGTGGGTGGGGGCTGAGGCATGACCCGCAAACAAGCCTTGTTCCCCCGGGCATGAGGGGGAAGCTGTGACTAAAGAGTGTGAGTCACATGCAGACAGCCTCACAGAAGAACTGGCAGCAGAGGCAACCAAATTCAGGGCACTTCCCAGAGGCCTAGCAGTACTGAAGCCCAGAGAGGCTGACCCCAAAGCAAGGGGGGCTACAGTATCATAGGACCTTTTAGCACCGCGGCTGCGCAGGGTAGATGTGTGACCCATTCCCCAAGGGGGGCGGGCTGGGGAGTCCAGATCAGGCAAGGTGCGGAGGTCCAAACCCCTGACTCTGAGGCTATCTCTAGGGAAGAGGGATAGCCAAACCTCAGGGAGGTGGAAGGGGTCAGGGTGGGGGGTTACATGGATCTGTAATTCTATAGCAACAGGAATCCACTTTGTGTAAGTCTAAGAGGTTTGCTAATGAAATGAACAGGGCTAATGCCTTTATTAATGTTCAGCTCTTTATTAAAAAGATCAGCTGGGCAGGGGGCTCGACATGGAGCTCGCCCCCGCGGTTGTAGCTTTCCCAGGCGGCCGAAAGGAAGGAGGCGTGCAGAGTCTGTCACTGAAGTCCAGAGCAGCAGCTGTCCCTTCTTCTTTCCTTGTGGCACACTGGTGGCCAGAGGGTGAGGAGGCGTGGTGTGCAGAGTCTGTTGCTGAAGTCCAGAACAACAGCTGTCCCCGCTCCTTCCCTGGTGGCAGCACCAGGGCTCTCTCTCTCTCTCCCTGTCTCCCTGCTTCTCAAAGCCAAACCTAGTCTATTCTTTCTTAGGTGATGGCAACGGATAAAAGTCAATCAGGGGATGTGTTTCCCTCTTCCTCAGCTAGGGCATTTGTCTAGACTCCTCTACTGTGTTCAGTTTTTGATTTATGGTCCTTTTTATCTCCTAAAAATACTCCCATGATCCTAAGGGTTTTTTTATTTGCATGTTAGTCCCAGAATGGCAGCGTGGAGGGGTGGGAGGCCAGTTATCTCCAGGTAGTTTAGGGAAAACAAACAGAACAATTAGCTAAGTAGCATTTCAATATCGGTACTTAGCTAGAGTTAGTAGTTTTTTTAGTGTTGCCATGGGAACTAAGAAGGCCTTGCCCGCGTCTCTGGGGAATACCTGGAATCTGTTCATTACAGCTAACGTTTCCTTCTTCTGTCCAATAAAAGAAAAGGGGAATGTACGGAGTGCTGAACCTAAATCAGTGCGGAAACTTAAGGGTGTCAGTACTTAAGGTTCTGAGATGTCGAATAAAATCTTACACAGTTAGGTGGTCAAGACACAAGAACCAAAAACTTGGTTACGCAGAAGTCGAGAAGTATGAATGAACAGGCCTGAAGGTGTGAATGTGTGTGAGAGTGAGTGAGAAATAAAGGTGAGTAAATGTAGATAAATGAAATTATATGTAATGTAGATTGTTTATTATGAGCTTCACTTTATCTCCTTGGAGGAGGTGTATTGTGTTGAATTGTATTCTGAGAAAAATGATTTTTTGTGTGAGTAGTTGCAAGAAGGTACTATTCAGGTTGTTAGAGAAAATGGGAAACAGAGGCAGGGGACGAATAGATAAGATCTTGAAAAATGGGACAGAAAACCAGTAAGTTGGGTACAGGAAAAAAAAAAGGGGGGAATAAAGGGGTACCAGCAGAGGTAACCCAAGATAGCCCTTTAGGGGGTTATGTTAGCTAACAGAGATACAAATCCCTGTACAAAGAGAAAATAGAGAAAATACAGGGTATGCAGTAGTTGATGGGAAAAACATGCAAACTATTAAAAAAGAGAAATTAACCTTAAGCTGGTAAGCTCAAACTTGTGAATTATATGCTCTAAAAAGCACTGCAACATGTAACACACAAGAAAGGAGCTATGGATGCATTGGGATTTTTTTGGAGTAGCAAGGCAAGTGACTGAAAGATGTATAACTTGCCAAAGGATAAATTAAAAGGTGATGAGAACAACAACATTAGGAGGTTGTGAGTTAGCTCTTCGACCATTTCAAAGTATCCAAGCAGAAGTTTAGATTTGTTAGGCTCTAAATTTTATTTATAAATTCAAAAGAACTGTTCAATCCAGAAGAAAGAATATGCCATATGCTGGAAGGGAGATTTTAGGAGAATAAAAATCTTTAAAGTATTAGAAACCACCGAGACAACGCAAGAAAAGAAAAAGGGAAAAGGGCTGGGAACAGGAGGAAGGGAGGATAGAAAAAGATTGGGATCCTTTGCAAGTGTTGTCTCCTCCATTCTCACTCGACCCCAAACGGCCGCGGCTGCCCCACCGGTCCCGGTTCCCGTCCCGGCCCCCGTCTCGCTGCTCGGGGCTACACCGCTGGTCACCGCCCCCATCCCAGCTCTGGCCCCGCCGGTGAATTTGTCTGCCCCGGTCCTGACCGCCTGGGGGTCCGTCCTGCCGCATGGTCAGGGGTCACCGCGCTGACTGCTCGGGGGGGGGGGTCCCATCTGTCCCGTCAGTCCCATCCCCGGCTGCCCTGCTTGTGCCGGCTGTGCTGGGCGCCGCCGATGGTGCTGGGGCCGGCCCGTCTGCTTTGTCTCTGCCGGGAGCTGCCGAATCCGCTGCCATCAGCCATGTGCGGCTTGGTCTTCACCGGAAGATCCCCCTTTGGCGGCTCCGGCAGCGGACCCCGCCTGCGCCTTGGAGGACTAAGCCTCGGCGTGGACCCCTCCCCTAAACCCCCCTCATGCCCTGCGTTCCGTTCCCTCGGCTGTTCAAGGAAACTGTCTCTAGAGGAAGCACCTCCTGAGTGGGGTCAAAATGATGAGGAGGGGAGGAAACACAAGAATCATTATCGTAAATTGATAATCAAAGGAAAAAAAGAGACGGCATCCCGAAGGCGACATGCAAAAAAAAAATAAAAAAGGCTTTTTAGAGACAGTTTAAAGAGAGAAAGAAGAAACTCCAACTGAATAGTTAGACTTAGGGTATTATAAGAGAAATTGTACTAATGAGGGAAAACATCTGAAAATCTTCCGAGAGATGGGCACAGAAGAGGAATAGAGAAGTCATAAGCTCTATATTTTAAGGGACAAATACCATCTGGAGCCAGTGATAACTTTAAAAGTGGGTCCCCAAGAAGAAAAATTAGAATTTGTAGTAGACACAGGGGCAGAAAGAACCTGCCTGTGATAAGTTAGAAAAGACTCTTTGTTCATCAAGACAAAAAGGGGAAGCCTTGTGTAGATAACAGAAAACCAAAGGGGAAGCCTTGTGTAGATAACAGGACTTAAGCTGATTGTGTAACTAGAACTTAGGCGCATATAACATATAAACTTATATAGAAAAGACCATTACAGGGCCTTGGACTTTCACCGAGGAAGAAGAGAGGAGCCTTCCTCAAACGGCCACCAGAGAGTAAAAGAAGACCCCCTAGCAACAGAAGGTGCAAGTGCAGAGTACACCCAGAGATACCGTGGACACGGAAGAAAGAGAGTATAAAAAGACTGTGGGAAGGGGGAAACGGTGTGAGCCGTTGGCAGAGCACTGACTCTCTGGCTGCACCCAGCGCTGTTTGCTTGCCATTGCTTGCTGTAATCAATAAATTTCTGATTGACTCTTGAAAGGCTGAACAAATTATTCGCCTCAATTTATAGCAATCTGGTGCCGTGACTCGGATAAGGGCTATCCATTGGAAGCTCCTCACGGGGAGGCGCCCTCGCTGCCTTGGCAGCGAGCCCTGCTCAGGAGTCTTCCCTCTGGGACCCTTACTGACGAACCCAAATCCGGTGGCAAGCAAAGAATAGCCAGCAACCCCTTAATCTTTGTGCACGAAGTCCCGGGCGAAGACACAGGACTGTGTAAGTACCTTTCAGTGGTCCTTCGGGGCTACTGAGGTTGCCCTGTTTAAAGGGAATGGGGGCCGCTTGGTTGGGGTTGGGATCCCGGAGTGTGATGAGTGAGACGTCTCTGTGAGATGACGTGAGTGTGAACCTCATAGTAGTGCGTTTCCCACACCCAGCGATGGGCTGGGCCACGAATTGAGGGAAGCGTAGAGGTTTATGTAAGAAGGCACTCCGGAAGACGGGACAGAGGAAAAGCAAGCCCTCTGGTCCCATGGGTGGGGGAACCCCTGTAAAGCTTCCCCAAATTCCTCCAGATAGTCCATTAGGACTAATGATTAAAAACTGGGATGCCTTCCCCTCCAGGAAAGGAAAGGGCAAGGTGAAAATGGTGCACTACTGCATAGAGGTTTGGGGAGGGAAGCAAATAAGAGGGGACCATTTGTACTGGCCAGTGTTTGGCTCATTTGAGGATTAGATATGTCAGGCTTTAAATATTTATGTGAGTTCTAAAGAGCCCTTTAACTTAGAGGAAAGCGAGTACGCCTCCCTCTAGATAGTGGGGGAAACTCGCACTAAGTTGTTTGCACTTAGTACTAGGGAGAAGAAGAAAAGATTGAAAGAGGATACAGACCTACCCGATTCCACCCCTCCACCACCTCCTCCACCACCACCCCCCCCTTCCCCCCCGTTCTCCTCCCCGGAAACTTTACCCACCCCTACCTCCACATTCACCACAACATCCTGAACCCTCTGCCCCGGTACAAGATGACTCGGAGGGGGATGAGTTGAATGTTGAGCTCCAGGGGAATAACCAGCGGGTAACTAGAAGCCAGACTAAGAAAAGGCAGGAGGACCTCCCCAGCTGATAGCGCGGCTCAGGAAGAGAGAAATCGCGATTTCAGTGTGTTGTGTGTTGTGTCCCGATTGCAGTGTGGTGTGTCCCAGTTTCGGTGTGGTGTGTCTGTTACATCTGGACGTGCATGCTTTTGTGTGTGTGTGTACGTGTGAAGCGTGGTGCGGCATTACTAAGATACAGAGACGTGGCCCGGTGGTGCTGGGGTGCGCATGCACAGGGCAGCTCTCAGCCACACTACCTGATAGAGCAGGTGGTGCGCATGTGTGGCACGGGCTGTCTCTGGCGAGCGGGGGGAGTGCGGCGCAGGGCTTAAGTCGGGGCTTGCAAAAGTGCTTTAGGCGCAGCCTAGCTGATAGCGCAGAGGGCGCGCGGGCACAAGCCGCGGTTTGAGGAGCTGCTTTGAACGCCATTAGCTGATAGTGCAGCTAGTGGGAGCGTGGTACAAGTTGGGAGTTACAAGCACCGCTAACAAGCATCGCTGGTTAGTAAACGGCTTGCAAAAGGAGCCAGCGAACCCGGCTGGGCTAAGAGTTAAGTGTTTGTTGTGCGATAGCACTGCCCTTTAGTGTTAAAAGCTGTCACTGGGAGATCCTTTGCATTACAGGGTTTGCTGTTTGGTTCTTGTTACAAGTGAGAGGCGATCTGCCCACAGTGGCTGCAGAACTCCAAGCCTGGGCCGAGGGAGCCCGGCCTCCCAGACAGGCTCTCCACAGGTGGTTTCAGCTTGAACCAAGTCAGTCTCTTCATCCATCAGAGGACTGGGTAATCATAGAGTGGGAGGACAGAGAGAGAGACAGAGTATTCTTGGGAGGGATATACCAAAGTTCAACAAGTTGCTATCTAGCCTTTGACTGGGAACAACCACCACTTGAACGGGCGCTTAAGAACCCCTTGAAGTGGAGTCTGGAAGGGCTAATCCCCTGCTTCATGTGTGGATTGACAACCTTTTTCTAGAAACCAGACTGGCACACAGCTTGGGTTCTCCTCCGATGCTTCAAGTATCAGAGGAGGTGGTATTGTATTTCATATAGACAGAGATCCACATGCCGTGCATGTACCCCTGAAGTACCAAGATACTATATGTGGGAGGGGTTCCTGCTCTCCCTTGGGAGGCAGCAACAGTTTAGAAAAGGTTGCCAATCAGCTGCTGCTCTCCACCCCAGAAGAGCTGTCCATCAATGTTTAGCATACTCCCCAGTTCCAGAAAGTTCAGTTATTCTGTTGTTCCCATTGGCTCCTGTTAGAATACCACTCCTCCTCTGTACCCCGATTAGTTCTCTGTATGTCACCCCACTCTGTCTCCCCCCTTTACCCGTTGCCTGTTGGCTGTTTTGTACCCTAACCACGCCCACTTCTTTGCCCTTAATACCCAGCCCCGCCTTTCCTCGGGGCTTCCGGAGTTCGCTCCCTTCTGGAGAGTTCATGTTCCTCGTTTCACCCTCCTGTTCCTGCGACGCTCCTGAAATAAAGCCTCTAGGAATAAAGCCACTTCGGAGCCCTCTCGTCCTTACGGTGGAGCTATCCGGGTCCCGCCACATCCTCCACGTGGACCAGTCCTCTGAGGGTTTTCCCCCGGACAGGCTGGGCACCCGGGCGAAGCCCGGAGGACTTGTAGTTTAATACAAGTGACGTCCCGAACACGGTGACCACTGCCCTGGTCACCGAGGAGCATCTCCCGTGAGTGTCCGGATCCGCGACCCCGCGCTCCGGGATTTCAAGCGCCGTTTGCCGCCACTTCCAGGGGCAGCTCTACTTCTATTGTTTGAAGGCTTCTGCCTCCTGGCGCTGCTGATAACTCGTGGAGATCCAACCCTGCAGCTTTGGGGGAAGCGCCGGATTTCACGAGATCAGCAGCACTCCACCGCCCCGCCACAGCTTTCTTCTTTTCGCCGTGTCCCGGTGCTGGTGAGTTTCGCTGCTCGAGGCGAGCAGCCGACACAGGCTTTTTCTTTTCTTTTCTCCTTTTTTGCTTTGGCCGGGGATCTCTCTTGCAGCGGGAAAAATGGGCAACCGCCTTTCCCCTGCACGACGGGAGTTTTATATCCAAGTTAAGTCCGCCCTTGTGTTGGGGAATGTTTCCTTTAAAAAAGGGGTTTTAAAATCTTTTGTTAACTTTATTTTCGAACACTTTCCGGACGTCTCCATAGACGATGTCTTTTCTGTTTCGTTTTGGGGGAAAGTTGGACGTTACATTTATGATGTTCAGGTTATGGGGAATTTTAAAGTGGGGAGATTTTTTCCAATTTATGATTCCATTTTTAATTTAGTTAAATCGAAAGGGGAAAGTTTGGGTCCCAGTTCTCCTACCCCTCATTCCGCCCCCCCCGCTCCTAACCCCACTTCCCCTAAGGATGGATCGGGAGACAGATCCTGCCAGAATGAGGCACAGGGTTGCTGCCGTCTCCCTGCTGCCTCCCGTCCCACCCTGTCCTCTCCTTGTGTTGGGACTGGCCACCCCAGCACGAGCCCTACCCACTCCCTTGTTCCACGAGTCCCTGACCCCAGTTCTATCCCCAGTTGTCATGGCTGTTCCAATGCTGTTTTAATACCTCAAAATGGCGACGGCCTCGTGGCCGGTCGCCACACAGCACAAAAGGGCGCCTCCTCCTCCTCCTCACCCCCTCGGGTTCCCGCCACTGTAACATCTCCGCCCCCTCCGTCGGTTGCCGCCCCCGCGTCGGGTCCCACCCCCCATCACGCGTCGATTTCGGTGACGTCGGGACCCTCCCATCCTGCATCCTTGACCACGCCCCTGGGTGGGCCCCGGTGGGTGGGTCAGGCCATGCCCCGGTGGGTGGGTCAGGCCATGCCCCCTCTCCTGCTGCTCCCGGTTCCCACGCTGCCGGAACCGAAAGTAGGCACAGCCGGAAGCAGGCCATCTTGGCCTGCAGGGTCTCCTGGCACCGGGACCCACCGGTAAGGGAGAGGCTCCACGCCCTAGCCCGTCCTGCCTCATCCTTGGAAGAGGATGAGGACAGTGACAACCCCCGGCAAACAACCAAGCCGGGGGAGGGCTGGGCCCGGATCCGGGCCGAGGCCATTAAGGATGGGGACCTAGATCTCGCAAGGGATCTAGGTCCATTTGCGGCACCAATTGTGCATAAGAGGGGAAAAGAGCCGAGGTGGGAACAGTTACCATACGCTGAAGTAAAGGAGTTGAGGAGAGCCGCAAAGGATTATGGGAGAAATTCTCCCTTCTTTAAAAACGTTTTAGATCTGACCTTTTCGGGACATTGCCTTATACAACACGACCTTCGCTATATAGCGAAGGCCCTGCTGTCCCCCACAGAATTCCTTCTGTGGGAGATACATTGGAAAAAATTGATTAAGCCTCTCCTAACAAAGTATGATCTCAGGGAGGTGTTAGGAGACGGCGCGGAGGGACTTGAAGCTCTGGCAGCGGAGGGGGAATTTAGCAGACCTGAGGACCAAATCCTCCTTCCCGAGAATTTGTTAAGTGACATAAGGGACGCTGGGAAGGAGGCACTGGTGAAAATCCCCGATGGTACCACCCCCCTCCAAAACTTTTCATCAGTTCTTCAAGGCCCTGATGAAACTTTTATCAAGTTCGTGGACAGGTTAAAGGAGGCCATCGACAGGCAGATTGAGAACGTCGAGGCCCGAGAAGAACTTCTGCGAAAGATGGCCCTGACCAATGCCAACCCAGAGACCAAGAAGATCCTGAGAGCTCTTCCCCAGGATCCAGAGCCTACCATCGCTAAGATGGTAGAGGCGTGCACCAAGGCAACTTCGATGGAGAAAACAGTGGCATTTGCGGTGAGCAAAGGGGTGGGGGAGGCGATGGTAGACCTGATGAACACTCGCTGTTTCGGCTGTGGCCAGTTGGGCCACATCCAAGCGAACTGCCCACACTGGCCACCAGATAGGTCTTACCACCCTTAGAACCCCTCCCCGAGACCAACATACAGGAATTCCCGCTTCCATCAGCCGGGAAACGGAAGGCGGAGCGCGGTGATGGGCTGCGCCATGACACCAAATGGCCTGTCCCAGCGCCCGGGGCTGCCATCTCTCCCAGAGAACCACGGCCCCAGCGGTACACTTCTCAGGACGTCCGCAGCCAGGAGGACGGGCTCCGGCTCCTCAGAAGAACCAGGCAACTGAACTGCGCCCGTCGCCAAGTCCTCCGGACCAGCCTTCACGTCATGTTTCCAGATGAGGACTTGGTTCGTGTCCCGGCGGGATTCCTGCCACCACCCTACTGTGACTACCCCACCACTGTTTTGCTGTTAGGAGACACCGCCAACATGCCGGATGACCTCACCATCATCCCAGAGGTCGTCTACTTCGAGCCGGGGACGGAGCTCACCGTCTCCGTGGTATGTTACCAGCCTCCATTCTCATTGCCTAAGGGGTCTCCTTTAGCCCTTTGCTACATCTTGCATGTCCACACAGAAGACACCGGCATGGACCTTTCAACAGACCTTTTTTCGGATTTGGACTCTTCGGCCTTTCTTGTGCAAAACGTAAGCAGACAGAGACCTATTATTAAGACTTCTTTTGTTTTACAGGGAAAGTCCATCTCACTAGACCTGATGGCAGACACCGGCGCGGATGTTACCATCATTCCCCAGGCAGAGTGGCCTCGCGACTGGGAGCTGGTGTCCCCTTGTGGCACAATCTCCAGCGTGGGAGGTGCTGTCAACTCCCGCCGGAGCAAGCATCTGGTATGTGTGGAGGGGCCGGAGGGTCAAGTTGCCACGATTAGGCCTTTTGTGGTAGCTTCCAATATCAAATTGCTAGGTAGGGACGTTTTGTCCCAATGGGGTGCCCGACTTGACATCCCTAGTCCTGCGTGGGATTTTTAGTCTGGGCCACTGCGGAGCGCACCTCCCCACCGCTCAATTGGAAAACAGACACACCGGTGTGGGTGGACCAGTGGCCCTTACCATCTGAAAAATTAAAGGCGCTTAATGAACTTGTGGAGGATCAGGTGCGCCTGGGGCATTTAATACCTTCCACCAGCCCCTGGAACACACCTGTCTTTGTGATTAAGAAACCCGGCAAAGACAGGTGGCGCCTGCTCCAAGACCTACGCAGGGTTAATGATGTCCTCGAAGATATGGGCCCCTTGCAACCAGGCCTTCCCTCTCCCTCCATGCTGCCCCGGGATTGGCAGCTTGCAATCCTTGATATCAAGGATTGCTTCTTTAACATCCCTTTGTATCCCGGAGATGCTCCCAGATTTGCCTTCTCGGTTCCCTCCATCAACCGAGGAGAGCCATATAAACGCTATCAGTGGACCACTCTGCCCCAGGGATTGAAAAATTCCCCTGTGCTCTGCCAAACTTTTGTGGCTCAGGTCCTTTTCCCGGTCCGTCGCCTCTTTCCCGAGGCAATTTTTTTGCACTACATGGACGACATTTTAATTTGCACCGCTGACGCGACCTACTTGAAAGCGGCCTTGGAAAAGACAATAAAGACCATCAAGGACTCAGGATTCCAAATTGCGGAGGAGAAGATCCAGCTGTCATCCCCCTGGAAATATTTGGGCTTCCTAATCACGGGAAGAACCGTCGCGCCCCAGTCCCTCACCATCAAGGACAACCCTCAAACCCTGCGGGACTTGCAGCAGCTCTGCGGCACCATCACGTGGATCCGACCTCTCCTAGGACTCACCACAGAGGAGCTGTCGCCGCTGTTCCAACTGCTGGAAGGCGACGGCGACCTGGCATCCCCACGCCATCTCACCCCGGATGCCCGTGAGGCCCTGGAGAGAGTCGCGGCTGCCATCAAGTCCCGCCAGGCACATCGGGTCGTGCGGTCCCTCCCCATCAACTGTGCCATCTTAGGTAAGTCCCCGAATTTACATGCCCTCTTATTCCAGTGGGACGACAGCCAGAGGGACTCACTCCTGATCATCGAGTGGTTGTTCCTCCCACATCAGCCCGCAAAAACAGTTACACCTTTTCTGGAATTAATGGCAAAACTTATTATCAAGGCCCGCCAGCGCCTCCGGACCCTCGCAGGGTGTGACCCAGCATGCATCTACTTACCATTAAATTTGGACCAATTGGATTTCCTCTTACAAACAAATGAAAATTTACAGATTTCGGTAGACAGCTATCCTGGTCAAATTTTAATACATTATCCCAAACACAAACTTTTTAAAGACACCTTGTATTTGGCCCCAAAATCCTACAAAAGTAAAACTCCATTGAAAGGTGCTCTCACGGTGTTCACCGATGGGTCAGGTAGATCCCACAAGTCGGTGATCACCTGGAAGGACCTGGACAGTCAGAAGTGGGAGTCTGACGTCCAAATAGTTCAGGGTTCCCCCCAGATCACTGAGCTTGCAGCGGTCGTGAGAGCCTTCAAAAAATTTCAACAACCTTTCAATCTCGTCACTGATTCAGCATATGTGGCCGGGATAGCAGAAAGGGCTGAACACGCCCTGCTCAAAGAAATTCACAACAAAGCATTGTACAGCTTGCTCTCAAAACTCATTTGGCTTATCTCACACCGGAAGCAACCGTATCACATTCTGCATGTTAGGTCACACACAGACCTGCCAGGTGACATCACTGAGGGAAACCGGAGAGCAGATGCCCTGGCGATGCTGGCCACCTCCACCTCTGTAAACCCTACAATTCTAAGACCCACCTTGCCAGATGTCCACATGCAGGCTAAGATGAGCCACGCCTTTTTCCACCAAAATGCTCCGGCGCTTTGCCATCAGTTTAAAATCTCCAAGGAGCAGGCGCGGGCCATCTTAGCCACATGCCCCAATTGCCAATCCCACGCCTTACCATCCTTAGCGATGGGGGTTAACCCTCGGGGATTGGGGGCATTGGAAACCTGGCAAACAGACATAACACACTTTCCCTCCTTTGGGCGGCTGAAGTACATCCATGTGTCTGTAGACACGTTCTCGGGGGCAGTGTTTGCCTCCACCCACACGGGGGAAAAAACAAAGGATATCATCAAACACTTATACATGGCTTTCTCCACCTTGGGTGTCCCTAAAACGATCAAAACAGGCAATGGACCAGGGTTTGTGTCCAAACAATTCATGGAATTCGTGCAACAATGGGGCATTGATCACATCACAGGTATCCCACACAACCCTACAGGACAATCAATTGTGGAGAGAAAACATCAAGAAATTAAAAAACTGCTAGAGCAGCAAAATGATTCGGCCCTCACCACAAGCCCTGTAGAGAGGTTGTGCAAAGCCCTATATGTTCTCAATTTCATTAACTGTTTGGACCACGAGCCAAACCCCCCGATACTACGCCACTTTCACAATAACACCAGGGCGCAATTGAAAGAAAGACCACCAGTGCTTGTTAAAGACCCTGGGTCCAGGAACATCAAAGGTCCGTACCCGCTGATAACGTGGGGGAGAGGGTATGGCTGTGTCTCCACAGAACAGGGCCCCAGGTGGATCCCAGGCAAGTTTATAAAACCATACCGGGAAGACATCGTGAAGGAAAGCCACCCCCCGTACCACTCCCCCGAGACGACAGCTCCAGCGGAGACCACCGTCGCCTGGAGTCGGAGGAAAAGGAAGGGAAGCAGACCCATTGATGCCGCCACAAGGACTCTGATAACTAATCGATACTTCCCACCGGCTTGGACAGTTTACCCCCTGACCCCATCCCCAACCATTCCTTACCCTTTCCCGTCCTACCACTTTCCTCGCCCCCCTTACCCTCACACCTGACCCCACATTTTTTCAGTTTCAATGTTAATTTAAACGGGGGAGGATGGGGATTTGAAGGGACCTTGGTCTTATTCTCATTTTTTATGTCCGAGTTATTAGATTACTGACCACCCAGATGGCAATTACATCAGCCAGAACACCCCGCAGCGACCGGCTTCCTGCAGCTGCCTTCGTCACCATCTTATGGCTCCACCTGGCAGGAAGCTGGCTCGTGCCACAGCCCAAGGAAAACGTCTGGGTCACGCTGGCAAAGTCTATAGGACAAGAACAGCTTTGCATGGCCATAGGCAGTGTAGACAATCCGTTGTCTACATGCCTGGTGGGAGTCCCCCTGTCCGAAAATGATTTTCCGTTCACGGGGATGAAACTCAACCCGGCAGACTCCTGGATGAGTTGGATGAGGACACTACCACAGGCACCACAGGAACCCCAGGAATTGGACCTACTGGGGTCCACAAGGGTCCACTTTTGTATTCGGTTTTATACTAAGGCCCCACAAACAAAACCAGGGCAAAACATCAAAGACATAACACCAGCAAATAGAAAATACATCAATGAGTGGTGCAATTACACAAGCCCTGTGTTGTCCAAGTCCTACCCATTCCCTAAGGAGCTCGCTCGGGGTGTGTTTCTCATCTGTGGGGACAGGGCGTGGGCTGGGATCCCCTCCAATATCAAAGGGGGCCCCTGTAGCCTTGGCAAGCTTACGACGCTAACCCCCAATAAAACCCAAATTCTGGATTGGAAGAAGAAAAGTCAATTGACACGCAAAAAGCGATCGTATGGTGAATTTGACCCAAATTGCGATTCCGAAATTTATGATTGGAGTGAGGGAAAGAGGGTCGCTGCTTCTATTTTTCTCCCATGGTACGCGGCAGCGAAAGCCCTCGGTGAGATTTCTCACCTGGGGCGTTGGATGAGTAAGCAGGCCAACGCTACGTCTGCCGCATTATCAGACCTCTTGGCAGAGGAAGAGACCACCAGGCACACCACCTTACAGAACAGAGTGGCCATCGATTTTCTGCTGCTCGCCCATGGCCATAGCTGCGAGGACTTTGAAGGGATGTGCTACTTCAATCTGACATCGAAGAGCACATCCATCCAAGCCAACATCCAGTGGACCCAGGCGTTAGTCAAAGACTTAAAGACTGAAATCAGGGCTGTGGACGCGGTGAACAAGATTTTCTCCCAGTGGGGTGTTCCTGGGTGGGCCGTGCCAATCGTTAAAGGTTTAATTTGGGTTTTGATTATTATCTTCTTAATTTCTGTAGCCTTAACTATCTTTAAGAAAATGTTAACGAGGAACTTGGGGAATGTTTTTTAATAAATCAGAAAGGGGGAGTTGTGGGAGGGGTTCCTGCTCTCCCTTGGGAGGCAGCAACAGTTTAGAAAAGGTTACCAATCAGCTGCTGCTCTCCACCCCAGAAGAGCTGTCCATCAATGTTTAGCATACTCCCCAGTTCCAGAAAGTTCAGTTATTCTGTTGTTCCCATTGGCTCCTGTTAGAATACCACTCCTCCTCTGTACCCCGATTAGTTCTCTGTATGTCACCCCACTCTGTCTCCCCCCTTTACCCGTTGCCCGTTGGCTGTTTTGTACCCTAACCACGCCCACTTCTTTGCCCTTAATACCCAGCCCCGCCTTTCCTCGGGGCTTCCGGAGTTCGCTCCCTTCTGGAGAGTTCATGTCCCTCGTTTCACCCTCCTGTTCCTGCGACGCTCCTGAAATAAAGCCTCTAGGAATAAAGCCACTTCGGAGCCCTCTCGTCCTTACGGTGGAGCTATCCGGGTCCCGCCACATCCTCCCCGCGGACCAGTCCTCTGAGGGTTTTCCCCGGGACAGGCTGGGCACCCGGGCGAAGCCCGGAGGACTTGTAGTTTAATACAACTATAACCCAGGGGCTGAACAAGCAAGGTGTGAAATAGTGAATTTAATCTGTGGGAAAAGCCACCTAGTCCCTGAAACCTGAGTCGTGTTTGAAGAAGATTGAGAAAGGATAAAGGAGTGGCACAGCCTTAGCATTAAAAGGAAAAACTAAGGCAAATTTTTTCTCCTTTTTTTTCCTCTCCAGTAGTTTGGATTGAACCCTTAGGAGTTCGTAAATTTATGTGAGACGGGGCAGATAAAGGGAGAATGAATGTGTGTGAATGAGAGGCGGGCTGGTTACCCCAGACCTGCTAAGTGAGAGCGGTAGTCTCCCATGCTGTGTTTCCATCTTTTTCACGAGAAAAGTGGCCAGTAAAGAGACGAAGCGAGTGATAAAAAGAGTGAGAGAACCCCCCCCGGGACTGGGTCTCAGAGAAAGAGTGGGACCCCTTGGTGGGGGGGAAAATAAAATGTAATTGATTAGAAAAAAAATAAAAATAAAAATTAAAAGGTAAAAAGAGGGTTTTCTTGGCATAATCTATTGGGGAAAAATAAAAGGTAAAATGTGTAGGAGGGGCCCCTAAAAATTCTGCTGGATTGAAGGATAAGAATGCCCAAGAACATCCAGGATTAAACCTGCTGGGTTGAGGGATTAATATTCCAAGAGCATCCAGGGTTGATTCAAACCTGCTGGGTTGAGGGATTAACATTCCAAGAGCACCCAGAAATAAGTTTGCTGGGTTGAGATATTAATATTCGCGAGCACCCAGAATTGAATAAAAATTTTGACGGTTTGAAGATAAATCTGAGAGAATCTGGAGTAGGGAACAACACGGCTAGATTGAGGGGTATCCAAGAACACTGAGACTGGCCAGGGACACCTAAAAGTGTAATAAGTGTGTTGAAAATTAAAAGGTACCTTGTTGTTGTGGTTGTTTTGTTGCGTGTGAGAGTAAGTGAAAAATAAAGTTAAGTGAATGTGGATGAATGAAAGTATATGTACGCGTCCTGCCCTGTTAGGCAGCCTCACTGTGCTCCCCTGGTGTGACCGACGGACACAGGTTACGATCCGATAGACAAAAGGAGACAATAAAACAAAGAAAAGTGAAGGGATTCCCTAAAAACCGTGGTAATTAGCCCCTAAGAAAAAAAAAAAAAAAAGGTTTTCCTTTTATCTGTGACTTATATTGGAACACTCAGAACTGAAAAAGTTCAATCAAATATTGCTTCCATTGATGAAGTACTCCTGAAAGGAGTAGCCATGAGAATCCTGCAGGCTATACATGATAAAACCCATTGGGGCACCCAGGCCTTAGTCGATCAGTTTGCCATCAAATACATATGTATAGGCATCTATAATCTAGCTAAACAGGTAACCCAATGCTGCCTGACCTGTCAAAAGGTAAACAAGCAACAATAAAGAGAGAGACCAATGGGTAGGAGAGAGTTAGCACAAAGACCTTTCTCTCATATACAAGTGGACTTTACTGAACTACCCAAAATAGAGAGATACAAGTACTTGTTGGTATTAATAGATCACTTGACACACTATGTAGAAGCATTCCCCACTGCCAGAACAACGTCTCATGCGGTGGTTAAGATACTTTTAGAACAAATCATACCTAGATATGGGATGATAGAGATCCTAGATTCTGATAGGGGCCCTCACTTTACTTCAAAAATAGCAAAAGATGTTCTCACCGCCCTGGGGACCCAGTGGAAGTATCATACTCCATGGCACCTGCAAAGTTCTGGGAGAGTGGAGTGGATGAATGGGGAAAAATATCCTCACTCAACCCCAAACTGATGTGGGGATATCCCCTTTTGAGACGCTATTCAGAATGCCCTATGACATGGAGGCCCCTGTAGATCACCCTTGTTTGAAAGATTCTCAGATCAATACCTATATGGTGCAAATTATGAACAGAAGGAGAGAATTGAGGGAAAAGGAGCTGTTGACTCAAAGGCCTCCGTTAGACTTAACAATACATAAGATTAAGCCTGGAGATAGAGTACTCATTAAATCATGGAAAGAAAATTCTTTAACACCTCGTTGGGAAGGCCCCTTCGTTGTTTTGCTCACCACAGAGACAGCAATTCGGACCACCGAGAAGGGATGGACCCACACGAGTCGAGTTAAAGGGCCGATCGCTACAGCTGACCATTGGAGAGTAACGAGCCAACCCGGAAACCTGAAGGTCACCTTGAAGAAAAACTAACGGACTCAGTGTGGGTAATCCAGATAGACCAAGAAGGGGAACAGAAAGGATACACTTACCCTTTGGCTGATAATTATGGAGTAGTGTGTAAAGAAATACATTGTGATTGTTATCCTTTTGTGTGCTTTGTTTGTAAAACTTGCCAAGAACGGTGGTGGGTCCATTGCTGCAAAGGAAAGCCACCTACTGGGATTTGCTCCAGCTGCTACAAGCTAGAGCGAGGATTAACAAGAATCATATTAGAGTTAGGGGAATTGGAGAATAAGTGGGTAAGGTTCAAATCAGAAGAGTGGTGGGAGGTTTACAGAAAAGGGGTTAACCCTGAGAATTTTTGTTTCCACCTGAATGAACCTGCCCCCTTTGTTGCCTATATTGTAAACCAGTGCTGTCGGAAAGAACTGAAAGAAATCCCATGTGACTCACCCCAGTCAAGGATAAGAACTGGAAGCAGTATAAGGCTAGAAGGGGAAAAGGGAATGGATGCGCTGGAGAGTACCGCTGCTGCTGAGAAGATGGTAATCCCCGTGGCTCGAAGCACCCGATTCGGCGGGTGAGGCAGAGGGGAAAGAACCAGGCTCTTCCCAATCCCAAGTAGAATAATGCAGAAATACTCCAAATATTACCGACTGGGTATTGATAATCTCCCCAAAAGTACCGACTCAACCACCCTGGGTAGACAAAAAAGGCAACAAGCTAAAAGGGGAATGGTAGGGAATTATGAGTTAAGTGCAAAACCAGGACTCCATCCTCCTTGGCAAGTTATCGTTATTGTAATTCTGATTATGTTATTACCAGGAAGATATTCTCAATTTTCACATCAACACTTTAAATAGATATTAACCCGAGTAGATAGGAAGGAAATTCAAACTCAGATATTGTCCAGATCTCCTAGTTTTACATCGTCATTATGCACATTGGCCCCCATCGATGTGTCCAGCATCAAATCCAGGAAAGGGATATTGCAATTACCCTGGGGAATACTTCTGTGGGTATTGGGGCTGTGAAACAATAACATCGGATTAGTCAGTAGAAGGAGATCAATGGCTTACTGTTTCTTAGGGACCCCACGGCTGTAAAGCTCCGCAGAAGGACTGGTCGGGCGGCATAGTCAATCAGGGGAATTGTCAATTTGTGTATCTGAATGTAACTAAACCATCAGATCCAAGATGGACAGTAGGACGAACATGGGGCTTTTGGTACATGGAACCCAGTAAGAAGGAGCCTATCCCACCAGATACCCAGCCAGTAGGCCCTAACCCGGTAATAGCCAAAGATGGACAGCCAGGTTATGTTGAAATAATCAGTAATCAAAGTAACTCAGGAATGGAAAATTCAACTATTGATAACCAGACAATAATACCCCCTAGCGAGGATTCTCGATTTAACACCCTTTAGAAGCTAGTAGAGGGAGCGTACCTAACCCCTAGATTACAGAGCATTGTTGGCTTTGTTTTGATGTTAAACCCCTATTTTATGAAACTATTAGAATATCAGAAAAGGCAAGACGTGCAAATGGCAGTAACCCCCCTTCATGTAATTAGAAAGATTCACAAGAGCAAGGAATCACATTAGCCTCAGTAACAGGGAAGGGGAGATGCATTAGTCGAGGGCCCCAGCACATAGAGTTCCTATGTGAAACAATGACTACAGCAAAACGAGAGGATAAGCCAACCAAGTGGTTACTCCCTGCTAAAAACACAAAGTGGATCTGTGCAAAAAGAGGACTCACACCCTGCATGTCCCTAGAAATTTTCAATGAGACCTCAAATTACTGCATACAAGTAGTTATAATCCCAAAAATTATATATTACCCTCAAGAATGCTCATGGGGGGAGCGGGTGTAAGCACGGGAGTGGCCTCCTTAGTAAAACAAACGAAAGAATTTCACTCTCTAAGGGTAGCAGTCGACGAAGACTTAGATCAAATAGAGCAATCGATATCAGCCTTAGAGAAATCAGCAAGATCCTTATCTGAAGTGGTTTTACAAAATAGGAGAGGATTAGAACTCCTGTTCCTACAGCAAAGAGGGCTATGTGCAGCGCTCAGAGAGGAGTGTTGTATCTATGCAGATCACACAGGGGTAGTCAGGGAAACCTGGTTCAACAGTTCCCCGTGGCTGAGTACCCTATTGTCCACAATTGCAGGGCCCCTAATTTTGCTGATTTTGGGACTAACCTTTAGCCCGTGTATTTTTAATAAGATCATAAACATAGTAAAGGAGAGATTAGAAGCCACTCACCTCATATTGATAAAGCCCAAATATGAACCCACACCGGAGGATCCTGAGACTAATGAAACCTTAGCCCTTAGCTTACAAGAACAAAAAAGGTTTGATGAACAAAATAAAGAAAAAGAAAAGGGGGGATTGTGATAAGTTAGAAAAGACTCTTTGTTCATCAAGACAAAAAGGGGAAGCCTTGTGTAGATAACAGAAAACCAAAGGGGAAGCCTTGTGTAGATAACAGGACTTAAGCTGATTGTGTAACTAGAACTTAGGCGCATATAACATATAACCTTATATGGAAAAGACCATTACAGGGCCATGGACTTTCACCGAGGAAGAAGAGAGGAGCCTTCCTCAAACGACCACCAGAGAGTAAAAGAAGACCCCCTAGCAACAGAGGGCGCAAGCGCAGAGTACACCCAGAGATACCGTGGACACGGAAGAAAGAGAGTATAAAAAGACTGTGGGAAGGGGGAAACGGTGTGAGCCGTTGGCGGAGCGCTGACTCTCCGGCTGCACCCAGCGCTGTTTGCTTGCCATTGCTTGCTGTAATCAATAAATTTCTGATTGACTCTTGAAAGGCTGAACAAATTATTCGCATAAATTTATAACATGCCTGTTAAATATTCCAAAAGGTTATAGTGTGAGCAAAGATACTGTAAAGGTAATAGGGGCAAAAGGAGACAGTTTCACAGTTCCTGTCGTTAAAGATGTGGTAATTGAGGGAGAAACTAAAATTTAGATTGAGGATGTCTCATTGGTCCCTGGGGTAGGTAGCAACTTATTAAGAAGAAACTTACAGGTAAAACTAGGAATAGGGGTTATACCAGAAGAAGGGAAAATGACAGCTAGAGTTTTAAAACTTGGCCAAGAAGATGATAAAAAAATTAACAAGGAAATCTGGGCTGGGGAAGGAAATAGGGGAGGATTAGATATAGACCCTATAAGGGTCGCAACTGAGAGAGAAGATTGTCCCATATGTGTCCTATACCCTTAGAATAGAAGCGATAAGAGGAATAAATAAATAGACTCCACAGCCTGGGGTAGTTATGAAGTGGGTATGTATATCAGCACCCGACACAAGTGAGATAGCTCTCCAAAACTTGTGCCCCGAGCCTCAGTCTGACCCACACCTTTATTCTCAAAGATGTTCCATATGCAATACATTGCACAACTTTTTCATGCATATTTAACTCCTGGCCCCGCCTGTCCTCGCATCTCATGCTAAATAAGTCCACGCCCTTCTGGGCACGCGTGGTTTGCTGTGGTGGTCGTACGGGGGGTCTCTCAGTGGTCCTGAGGCTGAAGATTGTGGTCTTCCTTATGATTGAACTTTTGAACTTTTCCTCTCTGCGCGTGCGCTTTCAGTCCTTTGGTGCTTATCTGAGTACGTCTGTCAGTCTTGATAGGCTTGGAGACAGAGGAGCTTCTTTATCTGGGTTCTTTGCTTCTTCTGGTATTGTTCTTTATGCAAGAAGCTTCAGAAATTTGCTTTTTCTTATGCCCTTTTTACCAGGCAGAAGTTTCTTAAGTAAAAGGTTAAAATTCAATACATATCTCTACAAGCTAAAATATAAATGCTTAATTCATTTTGTTAACTTAAGTGAACTCCAAAAATCTCTATTTCAGAAGGACGGGAAGGTTTGAAGCCAGTAACAGAAGGACTAATAAAAGATGAGACATTAAAACCTTGTATGTCTCCTCATAATACCCCTACTCTCCCAGTAAAGAAGCCCGAGGGGAATTATTTTTTATTATCCGGGGAAGCTTAGGTTGAAGTTAGAGATGCTATTATAAAACTTTTGCATTTTCTGCGGGAAAAAGGATTTAGGGTATCAAGAGGGAAACTGCAATTTGTAGAACCAGAGGTAAAATATCTTGGACACTTAAGAAGTAAGGGTAGCTAGAAACTCAACTATGAGAGAATTTCAGGAATTTTATCTCTTCCCCCTCCCTCTTCAAAGAGGGAAATCAGAAGACTACTCGGATTATTGGGATAATGCAGACTATGGATTGATAGTGTTGTAAATAGAGACAAGCCAATCCGAATTAATAATTAGGAACTAAATTTATTTGCGATCGTGTAACAATTTAAAGTCCGAATTCGCTCACAGTCTACAGAGCAGCTCTGGGTGCAAACCGACAGAGTCAGTGCCTCTGTCAGGTTTGCACACCATTGTATCTCTGCAGAGGGTTTTTATACTTTTTATTCTGCCTTTGGCTATAAGTCATTGTGGCAAGCTGCATATTCATGCAGTCTTCTCTTACAGAGAAGGCATTTTGGCCACTGATGTCTTCTGAGCAGCAGATCATCAGCTAGTGATGAGTCCAGATGTCCCCTCTTTGTCTTCTTCTCCTGATGTTGAGTCTGGGTCTTGGCCTCAATGCCAACTGCCAGTGACATACTTGGGTGTGACCTAATAGCCAGCTTTTTGCGGTCATTGTTTTCTGCTGGCTAGGGCTTTTTTAAAATGCTAATTAGGTGACTAGCAACTTAATCTGTGAATTAACATTTATAACTACATTTTATTACATGCACCCTCAACTGCACAAATTATACATATATAACAATAGGTACACGCAAGCAATAAAATTTTTATATAGAAAATTAACAAATGAAAATGATGTTAAATTAGAAGAGTTGAAGTTAAACCTGCCTAAGTACCAGCTTTAAGCTTCCTCTCGTTAGAAAAACCCTTTTCATTTGCACATAAATGTAGAAAATAGGGTAGATCATAGAATTTTAATTCAGGAGTAAGGAGGAGTAAAGAGACCAGTAACTTATTTTTCAAAGGTTCTAGACCAAATAAGCCATGGCTGGCTAGTATGTATTCAAGCTATAGCAGCTACTGTGATCCTAGTAAAAGAAAGTTGCAAGCTTACTTTTAGAAGTAAACTAGTTGTGTGTACACCTCATGTGGTCCGAGGTGTGTTGAATCACAGAAGGGAAGGAAGAAAGAAGTTGAAAAAGGTGGGAGGGGTGATTGGCAGACTCCGGGATGTTAGACTGTAGAGTGATGATGTCTTGGTGCTAGAAGAGGACAAGGGTTTGAATGCAGTCTCTGCATAAAGGGCAGAGAAGTATCTTAACACATGGTTGTTAGGAAGTTGTTCAATGCCGAACTGGGGTCCGGAAAAAGTTTAGCAGAATGGGCCCTCCTTGAAGGGAAAAGAAGAAATGTAGACTAAAGAAACAGAATGCCAAAAGCACCTAGGGATGCCAAGTTTAGAGTCGTCAAAGTTGGGAAGTGTTTGGCCACTCTTGTACAAGCAGCGGGGTCTCAGGGGCTGCGGCAGAAGCTGATTCATAAAGGTGACCCAGCGCAGCAACTCCCAGTGTTTCGCCCACCCAGTAGAAGTAACACAGGGCACGGTTTGCGTGAGGTGCTGCTGGGGTTTGGGGGCTGGCTTGGTTGTGCCAGGGCCCCAGAGAGCGATAAGTTGCCGGATGTGCTTGCCAACCCAGTAGCGGGGCTGGGCGCAGATTGCGCGGGTTTGCCGCCCAGGAGCAGGTTGGCTCAGTGGCAGACCTGCTGGGGGCAGCTCCCAGCCTGCCGGGGTCCCAAGTCCAGGATGGTAGCCTCAGGCCCAGCGAGTCGAGACAGAGGGAAAGAGAGAGAGAGAGAAAGAGAGAGAGAGGGCGAAAGGGAGGCGAAGTATGCCCCCAAGGTCCTCATGCCCATGCCTGTCTATAAGTTCTCCCCCCCTGCTCCCGCTAGGTAAAGTGGCGGCAGTGGGGGAAGTGCGAGGGACAGGGTTGAATGCAAGGCTGTGAAAAAGAGGGAGAGAGAGACCACCGCCAGAGATAAGATCAAGGCAGAAATAGCTGACTCTCCAAACCTCAAAAAGTGGTTTATTTTTTTTAAGCAAGATTTCTTTTTTCTTTCTGGTTTTTTTTTTTTGTTGTTGTTGTTAAGAAGAGTGTAATGAACAGTTTCCACATGTTCCCCAGAGATGCGGGCAGGGCCTTCTTAGTTCCCATGGCAACACTAAAAAAACTAGTAACTCTAGCTAAGTACTGATATTGAAATGTTAATTAGCTAATTGCTCTGTTTGTTTTCCCTAAACTACCTGGAGATAACTGGCCTCCCACCCCTCCATGCTGCCATTCTGGGACTAACATGCAAATAAAAAACCCCTTAGGATCATGGGAGTATTTTTAGGAGATAAAAAGGACCATACATCAAAAACTGAACACAGTAGAGGAGTCTAGACAAATGCCCTAGCTGAGGAAGAGGGAAACACATCCCCTGATTGACTTTTACCCGTTGCCATCACCTAAGAAAGAATAGACTAGGTTTGGCTTTGAGAAGCAGGGAGACAGGGAGAGAGAGAGAGAGAGAGAGAGAGCCCTGGTGCTGCCACCAGGGAAGAAGCGGGGACAGCTGTTGTTCTGGACTTCAGCAACAGACTCTGCACGCCACGCCTCCTCACCCTCTGGCCACCGGTGTGCCACAAGGAAAGAAGAAGGGACAGCTGCTGCTCTGGACTTCAGTGACAGACTCTGCAGGCCTCCTTCCTTTTGGCCACCTGGGAAAGCTACAACCGTGGGGGCGAGCTCCATGTCGAGCCCCCTGCCCAGCTGATCTTTTTAATAAAGAGCTGAACATTAATAAAGGCATTAGCCCTGTTCATTTCAAAGAGGAGGCTTTTGTTCTGAAGAATGGGTCTGTAAGGCTAAAACAGTTCAGTGTTGCCCAAAAAGTAAAAAGCAAGAGATGTGATACATCTCGTGTTAAAATTAGCCCGGTCTTTCTTCTTTAACTAATTATAGCTCACAGGAGAAAGAATTTGCCTCTGCCGCTATTAACACAGCTGGATACAAGAAGAAGAGGCGGCTGTAGAAAAAGTTTTTAGTTAAACCCAGAAAGTTTTGAAGACAACTAATGGTAAAAGTTAATGCAGTATTGTCTTTCTTTTATCACTGTGTTATTAAGAAGTCCTTTCCAGGTACTACTAAAGCAGCAATCTGAACCACGGAAAGAGGGTGAATTCATGCCAGCAAAATCAAAGGACTTGTGAAGAAACTTGAGGAATGGACTATCATATTAAAACTGGGTGATACCAAATTGACTTTCAACTGGGACTGGGTGGTAATGGTTTGGGAAGACCCAAATGATCCAAGGAAGGTACAAAGAATAACACCTAACTGAGAAATAAGGCAAAGCTTACATCACTGGTTTTAAGCACTGCCTAAATAAGCCCTGAGATGCCTCCGACACCTCCTTAGGAGAAGAATACTGCAATTTCAAACAGGAGGATCAGGGCTGTTTTAGTCAAAGAGTTCTTATATTCTGCCCTTAGCCTGTGACTTGTACAGGGAAGAAGGGAAATTACCATTAGTACTATAATGTATACTTTAATTCATCCCAATACTGGACATGCTAGCTGAGTTATAAGTAAATGTTTAAATTATGGGAATAATTAGTATTGTAGTTCACAAAATCTATGCTCTCGTTGCAAGAAGTATTGAGTACTGAATCTAACCCCTATACAGATGGAACTCAAAAGAACTGAAATAATAACACTGTTTTGTGAATGGGAATTATTAGTGCCTGTTGAATGAAAGATACCTGAAGACTGGTGGGAAACCACAGTTAAAGAGTGTCGAAAACGACTTGCCTAAAAAAAAAATTAGTCAAAAGGAGTGACAAGGGAAACAGAGGGCAAGCCTGGATTGACCACTGTACTCGCCACCGAGAAAATCACATATACCTACTATAGGAAGCAATTCCATAGGCAGGGGAGGTGGGGGTATAAGCCATACCAGACCTCTGTTATTCCTGTTTCTGTCACTCCTTTGTTGTCTTTTCCCTTTCAAGATACCAGCAAGATCGTGTCACAAATGCTTCAGAAAGTATTACACGGAAAGAAACCAAAGTTCCTTTTTTGTTACACACACCCATGTCAACAGCCACTGTTATAACCCATCCAAATTAAGTACCTGCAGGCAAAATGGGGAAAAATATTGGATTACAAGGAACTTAAGAAAAAGTGGTAATAGATGGGGCATTGAATGTCTGAAAGGAGAGAGATGGATTTGTTTTACATTTGATCTTAGAGATATAGTCCAAGATTCAGTAGAAAGGCAATTAGTAAACAAAAAGGTAAAACCAGCAGAGCACTCTAGCTCTGTATTGACCCCAAATTATATACTGAATCGTATTATAGGACTTCAAGCAGTTATAGAGAAGATAACAAACAAAGCTGCTCAGGCATTAGAATTAATATCGAGTCAGCAAAGCCAAACAAAAACTGTAGTGTATCAGAATAGGTTGTCTTTAGACTATTTATTAGCTAAAGAAGGGAGTGTTTGTGGAAAGTTTAATATATCAGATTGTTGAAAATAGATGACAATGGGGAGGTCATCCTGGAAAAAACAAAGGATATCGGAAAAAATAACCCAGGTACCGGTCCAAAAATTGGAAAACAGTGTTAAAAATTAACTCGTGGGGTAATGTATTTAGGATAGGATGGTAGAAGAAATTAATATTCTTCCTTTTATGTTTTACAACTGTTTTGATGTTTCTTCCTTGTTTAATCCCATGTTTTATTTGATTACAAACATAGTCCAAAGAATGCAAGTAAATAAGAAATATTGCTCAAGCCAAATGATTTATAAAGAATAAGAGGGGGATTGTGAAAAATGCAGATTAAATGACTGGCTCTTCAGAAATATTAAATTGAATACTATATGTATTATGGAGGGTTATTTTGTAATACTGTATTAATCCTTTTTAAGAAGTGTGTTAAATATAGTTTTAGGTTACAACATAATGTTAAAATAGAAACCATGCGATGTAAGGTTTTCTTTACTAGCTCAAGAAAGGGATAAGATAATCAAGAAACTCTTCACAGAGATAACAGCAACAGGAAACCTGAAGAGTTACTGCCTCCTTATTGGAAAAGACAAACATTCTTCCACCTTCTCTCCGTCTTTATGGAACCACCAGGATTAAGGGGAAGAAGTTGACAAAAACCAGAAAAATTCTTAATTTGCAAGGAATTTATGCATCATGTATGAGATATATGAATATGCAACAGGCTATTGCTTTTAAGGATGATTCCTTTGTTTGCAAGGCATGTTTTTGGCAGCTTAGTGCCCAAAACCATCTGGATGTCCATAATTCTTTGCTTTTTATTGTCTCATAGTGTCCTAATCCTCATTGTCCAAATTTTTCTTACTCTAATTTTATTACTATTTTTATAAGTATTTTATTACTAATAAACTTTTTAAATTTAAAAAACAAGTGATTGGCATTTTTCACACATAATATTAAAATAGAAACTATGTGATGTAAAATACCTTTTGTAACTAGCTCAAGAAATGGATAAGATAACCAAGAAATTCTTTCCATACTGATAACAGCGACAAGACACCAAAAATTCCAAGAGAAGAATTACGACCTCCTTATTGGGACTGTTCAGACTTCTTCCAGATTTCTAGGAGCCATTAAACTGATTTACAAGATTAAGGGGGGGGGGGGGGGGCAGAAATTAAGCAGAGGGCATCCTTTGTTTGAAAAGAATGTTTGCATCATGTATGAGATATATGAATATGCAACAGGATATTGCTTTTAAGGGTTAATCATTTGTTAGCAAGGTATGCTTTTGTGGCTTTGTGATAAATTGAGGCGAATAATTTGATTCAGCCTTTTTAAGGTCAATTAGAATTTTATTAATTAAAGCAAGCAGTAGCAAGCAAAACAGCGCTGGGTGGGTAGGGGTCTCCTAACCGCCCCTCCTGCAGTGTCCCACACTGCAGTGCCCCACACCCCACTCCCTTATTCAGTCTCTTTTTATAGTTTCTTGGAGGTTTCTTCATTCGCGTCTCTTGCGATAGCGGTGGGCGTAGCTTGAGCATCCCTCTGCATCGTGTCTGCGTTGTGTCGAGGCAGGTGATCGTTGGTTTCACAATCGGTTCCAGACAGTGATGGGCGTACCCGGAGCACTCCTACGCCGTCCACTCCGGTGGCCGCCGCCCGGTGGTCGCTGATTTCACAATCAGCTCCAGCCATCCCCCAACATCCTTAGCCTGTGTCTGCAAAGGAAGCTAAGAAAAGCTCCCTATATGATGATTAATCATACTTGTGGTCTTGCGCCTTGCAATATGCCTATAGCCTTGCGGTTTGTAGCAGTTGCTTCCTGTTTCCCAACTTCACAGATGCTTCCCCTATCTCTTAACAAGCAAGCTGGTCCCTTATACTTTAATTTTATATTTCCCCCTTTAATATTCTAATTCTTTTGATGAACAAACAAGTTACCACAGTTTATCACAATCCCCCATTTTCTCTTTTACCATTTTGTTCATCAAATCGCTTTGCTGCTTTGTAGGCTAGAAGTAAAGTGTTCAGCATTGTCCTGACTAGAAACACCACTAGGACAGAGCAATAGAAAACTAATAATTTGCCAATAAGGGTGGAGTCCTAGCCTTGTTTTTGTTACGTAATATCCTGTTTTCCCCTTTTTGGCTTGCTGCTCCCTTGGTGTTTCGGAGGCACTTAGACTGGTCCTTTGAGGGATCCTAGTACTCGGCTGGCAATAGTTGGAGCATTTCAGCATTGTTCCACTTAGAGGGGGCTTGGCCTTTTCCTCTCTGCCTCGCTCGCCGACTCGGGTGCTTCGAGCCGCGAGGTAAACCATCTTCTCGGCAGCAGCAGTACTCGCCTGAGCGTCCCCTTTTCCGCTCCTGCCTAGCCTTGTACTGTTCCCAGTTATCTTTGACCAGAAGTGGGTTGCAAGAAATCCCCTTCAGTTCCTTTCGACAACACCCTTTTATTATCTGAGCAGCAAATGGAGTGGGCTCGTTAGTATGAAAACAAGAATATTTCCCACCACTCAGATCCAAAACTGACCCACCGATTTTCCAATTCTCCTATCCTTAGCACAGTTTCAGTTAGTTTTCGCTGAGTTTTATAGCACTCAGTACAAACCCCAATTGGTGGTCTTCCCCTCTGGCAATGGACCCACCACCGTTCTTGGCAAATTTTACATATAAAGCACACAAAAGGATAACAATCTCCACAACCTTCCTTATTACAAATCACTATATAGTCTTTAGCTAGTTTGTAATTGTATCCCTTTGCTTCCCCTTATGGTTGATTTGGATAATGTCCACAGAGTTCATTAGTTTTTCTTAAGAGTCACTTTCAAGTTCCCAGGCTGGCTAGTCACTCTCCACTGGTTATTTGTGGCCACAGGGCCTTTCACTCGGCTGGCGTGAGTCCACCCCTTTTCGGCCGTCCTGACTGCCGTTTCTGTGGTAAGCAAAACAAGAAAAGGACCTTCCCCACATGGAGTTAAGGAATCTTCCTTCCAAGACTTAATAAGTACTTGATCCCCTGGTTTTATCTTATGGATTGTGATATCCAGAGGTGGTCTCTGTGCCAACACTCCTTTCTTCCTCAATTCCTGCCTTCTGCTCATAATTTGGGTAATGTAGAATTTATATGAGAATCTTTTAGGCAGGGGTGATCTGTGGGGGCTTCCATATCATAAGGCATTCCAAATAGCATTTCAAATGGGGAGATTCCCACATCAGTTCGGGGTTGAGTTCGAATGTTCAATAAGGCAAGAGGTAGGCACTTAACCCATGACATTTTTGTTTCCAGCATTAATTTTGTGAGTTGTTTTTTTATTTCTCCATTCATTCTTTCCACCCTCCCCGAGCTCTGTGGATGCCATGGGGTGTGATATTTCCATTGAGTCCCCAAAGCTGTCAGGACATCTTTTGCAATTTTAGAGGTGAAATGGGGTCCCCGGACCGAGTCTAAACACTCAATTAATCCATACCGGGGGATAATTTGCTCTAATAATACTTTTACCACAGTATTCGAAGTAGCTCGGGCCGTAGGATAAGCTTCCACGTAATGGGTTAAGTGGTCTACCAGTACCAATAGATATTTATACCTCCCCACTTTTGGTAATTCTGTAAAATCTATTTGTATATGTGAAAAGGGTCGTTGTGCCAGTTCCCTTCCACCCATTGGTCTTTCTCTTAATTGTTGTTTATTTATTCTTTGACAGGTTAAACATTGTTGGGTTACCTGTTTTGCAAGATTATAGACCCCTATACACATATATTTAATTGCAAATTGGTCAACCAGGGCTTGAATTCCGCAGTGGGTTTTCCTATGGATTGCTTGCAGGACCCTCATTGCTATTCCTTTTGGGAGTACCTCCCGCCCATCCGGTAGTATCCACTTGCCTCCCTCTTTTTCCTTCACCCCCATTTGGTTTAATTTTTGTTTTTCCTGTACCATGAAGGCTAACACATGGTTAATGGGTTCATGGAACTGGCAATGTTTGTCTTGGGGGTTATCACAGGCACACTGTATCGAATCAATCCCGTATGCATCTCAACAAGCCCAACATGGTTCTTCCTCTAAGTCAGCTCCACAAGTGGAGCAATCTTCCCTTCGTGTGACCCCCCCTTTATATGGTTTTAAACTCCCCGTACTGAGTTTCCCATCCCCACTTGATGTCCTTTTACATGCACAATAGCTATTCTTTCCGGACCTCTCAAGGCCTGGAGCATTTTCCGAATTAATTCCCCATGTATCAACCCCTTTCCCTGTGAATTGATAAGTCTCCTTTCTTCACAGATTTTACCAAATGTATGAACCACCCCATAAGCATATTTTGAATCAGTATAAATGGTCCCAACCTTTCCTCTTAGCAGTTCTAAAGCTCTGAGCACTGCATACAATTCACATGCTTGTGCTGACCAGCTGGGGTTAAGAGGACCAGATTCTATTTTCTTAAAAATTTTCCCATCCACAATAGCATACCCAGATTTCCTTTTCCCTTCAAGGACCCGAGAGGATCCATCTACATAATATCGATATCCTTCCTCTAATTCCTCCTCTTTGAGATCTGGTCTTATTTTTGTTTGTTCCTCTATTTGCAAAAGACAATCATGAGTTAGTCCCACAACTGGTTCCCCGTATAGAAACTGGGCTGGATTTTGTAAGCTTGTGGTTTCAATACTTAACCTAGGAGAGGAAATTAGGATGCCTTCATACTTTAGGAGTTTGGCATCTGTTATCCATTTATCCGCTTTTTGTTGTAGTACTCCACGGATGTTATGAGGAGATAAAACCTTCAGTTCACTCCCAAAAGTTATCTTTCCTGCTTCTTCTACCAAAAGGGCAGCAGCCACTATCGATTGCAGACAGGCAGGCCACCCTCGACTAACAGGATCGAGAAGCTTTGAAAGATATGCCACTGGTTTCTTTCCTCCAGCCCATTCCTGGGCTAACACCCCGTATGCCACCCCTTCCTTGACATTAATGAATAAAAAGAATGGTCTTTTTAGATCCGGGAGGCTGAGAACCGGGGCATTGACCAGTTCAGTTTTTAATGATTTTAACCGGGTCTCATCCTCGGAGCTCCATTTTAATAGCCCGTCTGTTGTTAATTTTTCATACAGAAATTTAACTTTCCCACTAAAATTTTCAATCCATTGTCTGCAATACCCAAAAAGTCCCAGTAACTGTCGAACCTGCCTTTTAGTTTTTGGAGCTTCCAGGGAAAGTATTCCCTGGACTCTATCAGTATCCAATTTCTTAGTCCCCTGAGTCAGCCAGTGTCCGAGGTACTTAACTTCCTCTTCCACGAATTGTAATTTCGACTTTGAAACTTTGAGTCCCTTAAGGCCTAAATAATTTAGGAGTTTTATAGTTTCTTCCCTTATTTTTTCTTCTTCTTTCCCGGCAATTAATAAATCATCTACGTATTGTAGAAGCACAATCCCCTCCCCCTGTGAATATTCTGCCAATATTTGTTCCAGAGCTTGCCCAAACAAATTTGGGGATTCAGTAAACCCCTGGGGAAGGACTGTCCACCTCTATTGTTGTTTTCTATGTGTATCTGCGTCTTCCCATTCAAAAGTAAAATAATCTCTAGAAGTTTCCTTAAGGGGACAGGCCCAAAAAGCACCTTTAGGATCTATTACACTATACCACTGGTTTTCTGGGCCAAGTTGGCCTAAAATAGTATGTGGATTGGCTACAACCGGGAATCTTTCAACTGTTCTTTTATTGATTTCCCGCAAGTCATGCACCAATCTGTAACTGCCATTCGATTTCTTTACCGGCAGAATGGGGGTATTGAAAGGGGACATGCAGGGTTCTAAAAGTCCCTTTTCCAAAAGTCTCTTTATTTCTGTTTTTAGTCCTTCCCTCCCCTCTTTGGGTATGGGATATTGCCGAATCCTGACAGGGATTTCTGGGTTCCTGATAGTTACCTCAAAGGGTTCAATATTCATTTTCCCCACACTGTCGGGGGTATACCAAACTTCTGGGTTAATCTTTTTTTTTTCGTCTTCAGCCCGGAGAGGATATAGTTTTACTGTTAGTTCTCCCTTTTTTGCCTCTATCCCTATCCCCAACTCGACCATCAAATCTCTCCCTAATAGATTATAATCTGCTTCTGGAACTAGTAAAAATGACCCAATTCCTAATTTAGAATCACTTTCTAAGAGTACATCCTTAATTACAGGTACTCCAAAGGGTTCCCCTTTGGCCCCAATCACCTGTATTATTTCAGGTGAAACCTTACACCCTTGGGGAAGGGTCTGGACGGTTGATCTCTCCGCCCCTGAGTCCACAAGGAACTCATATTCTTGTTGCTGGGGACCTATTTTTAATTTTACCAGGGGCTCTGTTCTTTCTCTTGTCCCCAGCAGATAGAGCCCCCGACCCCCCTAATCTTCTTTGAACTGTTCCTCATCAGCAATCTTCTGCCGACACTCTCTCCTCATGTGTCCCTTCTTCCCACAATAGAAACAGACAATGCTCTCTCCACCTCTCGACTTCCCTTCAAACCAACTCTCGACTTCCCTTCAAACCAACTTCGCTGGACGTCAGTCCGACCTCTGGACTGACCTCCAGTTCCCCCCCACCGGGGACTCCGCTGTCCCCCCCGACTGCTGCTAACACGATTCCAGACTGCTTTTTAAAAACTCTCATCCTCTCTCCCAACACACACCTTTTGAGCCTCTCACAACAACTCATCCAATCCTCTCGCCTGCCATCCCTCCAACCTCTCCAACTTCTTCCGAATGTCCACCCAAGAATCGACCACAAAATGCACCTTCAAAAGTGTCTCACCCTCTGGGGTATTGGGGTCCACCCCTGAATACAACTGGAAAGCTTTCTTCAATCTCTCCCACTATCCAAAGAGCTGCATATTCGCTCTCCTCTTGGTTAAAGGGCTCTTTGGAGTTAATATATCTATATTAGAGCTTGACAGATCCAATCCTCAAACGACCCAAACACGGGCCAATACCGCTGGTCTCCCCTTATCCGTTTACTCCCCCCAAATTTTCATACAATAATGGATCATTTTAACCCTATCTTTTCCTTTTCTAGAAGGAAAGGCATCCCAATACTTTACCATTAAGCCTAGTGGAAGTTTTACCGAGATTCTCCCACCCATGGGTTCAGCAGATTTACTTTTTCTCTGACCCATCTTCTAGAGTGCCTTCTCACACTCAACACAAACAATACGACAGTCGCTTCCCCCAATTCATGGCCCACTCCGTCGCCGGATATGGGAAACGCACTACTATGGGGTCCACACTCACTTGGGGAATCTGAGCTGCCAGTTCCCCTCTCACACACACGTTCGCATTCGCTGCACTCCAGGACTCCCACCCCTGACCGAGCGACCGGGCGGACCGGACTACTCACGTCTTTCCGGCGCCTCCGTTTCTCGACCGGGGCTTCGCCCTGTGTGTCTTCTTATTCACCTCAATCACCCCGGGACTACACACCCCTAAACGACTCTTAAAGACCCCGTTTCTGGGGTTGAGGCTTTGTCCCTTTCACATGCACTCCGGAGCCCGCTTGTACGGGGCCCACCGTCTTTTTCACACGCACACGCATTCCGGAGCCCGCTTGTACGGGGCCCACCGAGCACATACACTTATACTAAGTTAGTGAGCCGAAACTTGGGGAAGTTTCTCCGGGGATCCCCCGCCCCAGGAACTTTGACGCAGTCCACCTCCGCATCTGGATTAGGCCCGCTTGCTCTCCTCCTAACCCAGGAGCCTCCCCACCGAGGGTAACTTGACGCCGAGGGGGGTGCAGCTCCCCTCCTCCTACGTCCCCCAACCCTGGATGCTCTTGGAACATTAGTCCCTCAATCCAGCAGGTTTGAATCAACCCTGGATGCTCTTGGAATATTAATCCCTCAATCCAGCAGGTTTTAATCAACCCTGGAAAAAGGAGGCCCACCACCCACCGGGAAAAGAGGCCCACCGCCCACCGGGGGCTACTTACGCTTCCTGCGTGTTCACTCTTCCGCGGTTCTTCGTGCACAAAGATTAACGGGGGTACCTTTGCTTGCTACTGAGTTTTAGGTTCGTCGGTAAAGGCCCAAGGAGGAAGCCCCCCCTTAGGTCCACCGCAAAAAGGCGGTGGGGCGCCTCACCCTAGTGGGGCCTCCGTCCCGGGTTTCCTTTATCCGAGTCACGGCACCAAATTGTGATAAATTGAGGCGAATAATTTGATTCAGCCTTTTTAAGGTCAATTAGAATTTTATTAATTACAGCAAGCAGTAGCAAGCAAAACAGCGCTGGGTGGGTAGGGGTCTCCTAACCGCCCCTCCTGCAGTGTCCCACACTGCAGTGCCCCACACCCCACTCCCTTATTCAGTCTCTTTTTATAGTTTCTTGGAGGTTTCTTCATTCGCGTCTCTTGCGATAGCGGTGGGCGTAGCTTGAGCATCCCTCTGCATCGTGTCTGCGTTGTGTCGAGGCAGGTGATCGTTGGTTTCACAATCGGTTCCGGACAGTGATGGGCGTACCCGGAGCACTCCTACGCCGTCCACTCCGGTGGCCGCCGCCCGGTGGTCGCTGATTTCACAATCAGCTCCAGCCATCCCCCAACATCCTTAGCCTGTGTCTGCAAAGGAAGCTAAGAAAAGCTCCCTATATGATGATTAATCATACTTGTGGTCTTGCGCCTTGCAATATGCCTATAGCCTTGCGGTTTGTAGCAGTTGCTTCCTGTTTCCCAACTTCACAGATGCTTCCCCTATCTCTTAACAAGCAAGCTGGTCCCTTATACTTTAATTTTATATTTCCCCCTTTAATATTCTAATTCTTTTGATGAACAAACAAGTTACCACAGTTTATCACAGCTTAGTGCCTGTGAAAAATGCATATTTTATGATTGGCTTTTCACAATAGTTACAATGAATATTATATGTGTAATGTTGGAAAGTTATGCTGTATTAATTCTCTCAAGTAGTGTGTTGAATGTATTTTTAGGTTATAACACAATGTTAAAATAGAAACTATACTATGTAAGATACTTTTTAACCAGCTCAAGAAAGAGATGAGATAATCAAGGAATTCTTCGCACAAAGATAACAATTACAGAAACCCCTAAATCTTCCAGAGGAGAGGAATTTATGGCTTTCCTTATCAACAGAAACGAACTTCTTCAAGCCTGACTTAGACTCGAAGGCGCCTGGGGATTAACAGAAACTTTTTGACAAGTACCAGACTAATTTCTTGTTTTAAATAAAATATATGCATAATCATGAAGTGTTTTGTATATGCAACAGGCTATTGCTTTTAAGGTTATTCCTTTGTTCACAAGGCATGCTTGTCATGGCTTAAGTGCCCGAGAGCATCCAGACGTCCGTAATTCTTTGCTTTTTATTGTCTTGTAATTGTCCTAACTCTAAATTTTTATTATTCTAATTGTATTACCATTTTTATAACCATTTTATTATTATTAAACTTTAAAAATTTTAAAAACCAAGTGATTGGCGTTTTTCACAGTGCCCAAGAGCATCCGGACGTCCGTAATTCTTTGCTTTTTATTGTCCTTTATTGTCCTAACTGTGATTGTCCAAATTCTTATTGCTCTAATTTTTATTACTATTTTAATAACTATTTTATTACTATTCAACTTTTAAAATTTTAAAACAAGTGATTGGTGTTTTTCAAAGTATATAAGAGCTAAAACTCTTCCAACCTCTACTCTATCTTTCTCGCCCTGGGAGTGGGAGCTTTTTTTCTCTTCCAGGTTGCTTCCGCTCCGCAATCTCGCTTCCGGTGCAGCCATTTTGTTCTTTGGCTTATCGGGGTTGGACTTGGGTTGCAGCAGTTGGTGATAGCGGCTCTCCAGTGATTGTAGCGACCCGCTTGCGCCTGCCATGTCGGACTTCGACAACAATCCATTTGCTGACCCGGACTTCAATAATCCTTTCAAGGTGAAGCAGCGGGGGACAGGGACGCCGTGAGCCTTCCTCAGTGCCGCGACGGGGGCAGAACAAGCTGCGTGAAGCTATGGGTGTCCTAGGGAGGGAGTGGTTTCGGCTCTGCTGTGTGCTGGGAGGTCGCTCTCAGCTGTGGCGGGTCGGGAAGGCGCAGCGCTATGGGGTAGTGCTGGCCTTGGGAGGAGGGAACAATTTTATATATAATGAGATGATTTTTTTTTTTTTTTACCTTTGAAGCGGCTTCGTGTGCTTGTGTAAAATCACAGAGTAGTGTGCAGAAAATTCACGTCGCTAGAAGTTAGTGTCCACAATCTCCCAGCAGATTCACACAGTACGTTTGTAAAGACAGATTAATCTTTTTCCTGTCACTAGTATGGCAGAGAGAGGGGAACATCATGTGGAAGAGTTATTGCCAAGGTCTAAAGATAGATGCCGTTTTTTCTTTTAATATTTTCGTTTTACTAATTCTTTGTGATCTACTTTGTGAGATTTCCCGTGTCTATTCTCATGCCTTTTAATAAAAAGATTACAGCAGATATTCTTACTTAATGTTGAATCAAAAAATATGTTCTCTGGGAAGATAAAGGTTAAGCAGAAACCTCTAGTTTGCTCAGTATTTTGGGTAGTTAATTCTTTTGGAAGTCTAAAAGGAAATTATTTTTCGGTTTTGTTATCTCCTGAAAGTAAAAGAATTTAGTTGATAAAACAGAATTTATTTTTTTAAGTATTTGCTTGCTTGGATTGATCATAAAATATTGTTGGTTTTGAGTCAGTGGCTATTTAATTTATCTCTCCTTTTTTAAAATTATTATTTAAATGCGATACTTTTCACCACAGGCTGCAGGGGAATCTCAGCTCCGGCGCCTGGAGCACCTCCTCCCCTTCCTTCTTCACTGACCTTGGTGTCTGCAGAGTTGTTCCTCTCACATGTTCTCACTTATGGCTGCTCTTGCACAGCAGTTTGCCTCCCGGGCCCCCTTCTTAAATATATTATCCCAGAAGCACTACCACCGTTACTGACTGGGTTAGCCTTGGACAGCAGTGGGTCCGCGTTGGAGCCGGCTGGCATTATTTGGCTCTGTCAGACATGGAGGAAGCTTCCAGCAGCTTCTCACAGAAGCTACCCCTGTACCCTCCCCCCCCCAAAAAAAAAAAAGAAAGCTTGCCACAAAAACCCAATACACTAGCACAGGAGACATTTTTAATAGTTCTATATGTTTGAGATATATGTGTTGCAGTTTTCTGGTTTTCTTTTGTTTGGTTTTGGATTTTTTTTCTGACTAACTTTTCTTTTTTTGATGTAAACACTGGGGTGCTGCTTGTACCTGACTCCTCATGATACCAAGAGTGTGATACTAATCTTTGCTTTTGAGATTGATATTATGGGGGATGTTATGAACAGTTTCCAGGTATTCCCCAGAAACGTGGTCAGGGCTTTCCTAGTTCCCATGGCAACACTAAAAGACCGATATTGAAATGCTAATTAGCTAATTGCTCTGTTTGTTTTCTTTAAACTACCTGGGAACAACCGGCCCCCCACCCCTCCACGCTGCCACTCTGAGACTAACATGCAAATAGAAACCCCTTAGGATCATGGGAGTATTTTTAGGAGGGAAAAAAAGAATATAAATCAGAAACTGAACACAGTAGAGAAATCCAGGCAAATGCCCTAGCTGAGGAAGAGGGAAACACATCCCCTGATTGACTGTTAACTGTCGCCATCACCTAAGAAGGAACAGACTAGATTAGGCTCTGAGAAGTAGGGTGATAGAGAGACAGAGAGCCCTGGTGCTGCCACCAAGGAAGGGGCGGGGACAGCTGTTGTTCTGGACTTCAGCAACAGACTCTGCACACCACGCCTCCTCATCCTCGGGCCACCGGTGTGCCACAAGGAAAGGAGAAAGGACAGCTGCTGCTCGGGATTCCAGTGACCGACTCTGCACGCCGCCTTCCTTCTGGCTGCCTGGGGAAGCTACGACTGCGGGGGCGAGCTCTGCGTCGAGCCCCCTGCCCAGCTGATCTTTTTAATAAAGAGCTGAACATTAATAAAGGCATTAGCCCTGTTCATTTCAGGGGAGGGACTACAAGGAGCAGATAAAATTAAAGATTAGATGGAAAATAATTAATTAGGTTGTGCTGATTTGTTAAAATTCCAGTCTCCTGAACTAATTCAGATCTTTAAAATGTCATCTGAAATGACTGTGTGTGACTTCAGTGCACCAATAGCTGCAATATCTGGTTATGAAAAATGGCCTGTGCTTAAATTCTGCTCTGATTGGTATGACTAATAATTAAATTAAAAGACCAGAAAGAAACTCAAGGTGCTGAATTGGCAGAAGCTTAGGAGAGATAAGGCTGGAGAAGGACCTGTGAACTGGAAGGAGTGAACAAGAAGTTGGGTGACCAAGATGATAATTAGTGGGATCAACACTCTTAAGGAGCAGGGACTGGAAATGGCTAGGTGGCTGAAGACAACCAGGTTGTGGCAAGGAGTTAGTGCAAGGGCAGGTCCATTTCGGGCAGAAGTACTGGTCCACTAGGACATAGCCTTCTCAGTCTGAGATTGGAGAAGGCATTTTACAGTTGTTGCATTCAGCAGCTGACATCAGATATTTAAAATCTTTCTTAGAAATTCCCTATTTTCCCTATTTGCAGAGGGTAACTGAATTTTTAATCACTTAAATCATGCAGCGGGTCGAGGTCTCTGGATATTTGGTGGTTCCAGCAATGCTACAGCTTTGTGTTGGTGTCTGTATATTATCACCTATTGGAACTTGTATTTGTGGCTTTTTTCTCTTTCTTTATATTAAAAAAAAGCCCTAAAAATGATGCATTTTAACTTTATTATCTAGGTGAAATATCAAATATGGAAAAATAAGTTATGCCAATGTAGACTTATTTATTCCAATAGAATATCATAGTTATCATTTTTTTAACCACTAGGATACATGTCATGACATACAAATTTGATAGCATTTATTTAAATGCCACTTTTTCTTTGAGCATGTGGTCCTGCACAGCATTTGTTCTACATGTTCATTACTCACACCCTGATTAACTTCTAAATCCAGTGTTTTATTATTCTGCAGCAATAAATAGGAGTGCTTTGTAGTTCTTGCTGCATTTAGATGAGTTTGCATTGGCTCCATTTTTAAAGTGAGATGCAATGAGTGTAAGGTGAATGGTTCACAGTAGTTCTGTGTATTCCTTGGGATGTCAGGTCTAATTTTTAGAAATATATTAAGTAGTTTTGTGTGGCAAGCACATTTCTCTCTCTCTCAGGATTTTTTATTGAGGTGCACAGAGAGAAATGTGCTTGCCACAGTTTTGAATTATGAAGTGCAGTTCCTGTTGGCATCAGTTGTTCACTGATGTGTTCAGAACAATTGCAAGTCCACCAGCCTACACCTGGACATCCAGGTAGTCTATCCATTCTTATGTTCTGAAGATGCAAACACCTTAAATTAAGCCACAGAAACAATGTAATGAAACGAGGCATCACATGAAATACGTACAATTTTTCTTCTTAGGAAGTTAGTGTGGTCTATGATAGTGGGCACTTTGGCTCTTCTGCAGAATCAAGCCAGCCTGTCTCTAGCACAGAAAAATATTTAATTCTTGAAGTTGTTTTCTCAAGCTAAACCTTAAGCATTTTTTTTACTGTAGAGTTAATTGGAGGAAAAAAAATACATCTTTTTGTTAATATTACCAGTTCAGGTAGAAGCTGAAGCAGAGGTGCTTTTGATATTATGGGACACTGTTTCCTCAGCTTCATTTTTCTGAAATGCTTTTCCTATTCCTGAAGGTGTTGGAGGTACTTCTGGGTAGGGAAACCAAGAGTTTACAGAAAACTTTTTTTTGCTGTGCTCTTTGGGTGTACAGTTGTGGAGTCCAATGGTCAACACAGAAAGACAGTTTTCTTCCCTTATCTGTTGAGAGCATTTCCCCCTTATAAATCAAATGTATGACATGGTGTTTCTTTTAGACTGTCTTAATCTAGTTTTATAATAATCATTAAGGTTGGAAAATCATTGTGTCCAACCTTTGACTGAATACCACGATACCCACTAAACCATAAAGTGAAGTGATGTTGCTGTTAAGCAGGATGGGAACAGAGAACTCCAGATCAGAAGGCAAAGAAAATGAGCTCTGATTTATTTCAAATATACCGCTCTATATATAGAGAACATCGAGAAGACTAATTTCATTGGTCTTAGAGTAAAAACATGTCACACCATTGGTGTGCAGTGAATGACGCACAGTGGCAGAGCATATCTATAAACAATGTGAATAACAAGATAGATTCGAGAATTATTTACATTCTTTCCCAACTGCTTCCCAGGCTCTTGCCTGGTTAGAAAACCTTTCTCTTTCTCTCTGACTGAGCTGAGAATATCCACATTTCCCCCTTTTTGTTTAAAGAAAGAAAAAAGAAAAGGCGGTGTTTGTGCTCTCCTGCAGGGCCCTTGCAGGAAAGAGAACAAACACAGCTCAAGAGCCTTATCAACTCCAATCAATCAAAACCTCAATTTGGATATTGACTCAGAACAGTCGAAGAGATTCCAAACTCTTAGTATAAATTTCAAGAAATCAGTTACCACCTCTAAGATAGTAACAACTCATTGTCAGTCTGCCAAAGGACTGGCAGTCCAACTTGTCAAAATCCATTTCCCAGTGTGAGCAGATGCCCACATGACAGAAAAGAAGGTATTAACAAACATGTGCACATACCCAAATCAGCCAAATTCAGAATTTGGCAAGATGAGTAACATCTGTTTGCCACAGCTGCAATGCCCTTAGGCCTCTGAGATTTATCCCAGCCAGTAAGGTGCAGCAGGTCAAGCCTTTGTTGGCATTCATCAAATTGCTTTTGCAAGGTGTGTGCACTTGATAGAAGAATCATGCAAGGCTTTTGGCCCATGCAGTCATGTCCTCAATGAACCACTTGACTGACATATGAAATGCCATGAAATCTCTGAAATGCCATGGCCACAGCCTTTAATTCAATCACTTGGGCCGAGGCTGTTGTGGCTTTCCAGTACTTTGAGCTGTTAGCTCTTTCCCCTTTTTTTTTTTTTTTGAAAAACCAGCAGCACCTGCGGGCTCTAGGACCCTGCGGTGCTCGGCGAGGCGGAGGACCCGGTCCAGGGGGCCGGGCCAAGCGTCCCAAACCTGGCCGGGGGGGCGGAGAGCCCAGGCTCTCTGCCGAGCCAAGATCCACACGGCTCGGTCCCTCCCCCCAGCTTCTCATAGGTATCACTTGGGGACCCTGAATCTGGGGTCCCTGGGACACTCCATGGCCACCCACAGATGGACGACCTATTCTAACTTTATATTTCGGTGCACGCCTCCACCAGGCTGCAAGAATCCCGGCAATTCCTCCGGCTTTTCGCCCTCCCCTCACCCCACCTGGCCATGGATGAAGCCACAGCTTCACGGGACCCCGCTTCTCCCGCTCTGCGAACAGGAGCAGGACGCGCGGGGCGCGGGCAGGGGAGGTTTTCCTGGGAATATAAAATTCCACCCTGGTTTTGGGGATCTTGGCACCACTCATGCCTGCCCAGTACAAGGGGCTGCTCCTCGCTCTCAGTGTGTCCGTCCTGCCGCGGGATACAATGGACTGAATCGCGGCCCCATCCCCAGCCTCGGTAGCAGCAGCAGTGGCGCTGCTGCGAACCAAGCCGGTGTTCGCTCCCGCTGCCTCTGCCTCAGTGGGACAGAGCTCGGGGCAGTCTGGGGGAAGCGGAGGGAGTAGTGGGCTGGATGCAGGCTCTGAAACAAACAGACTGGATGTGTTGTCCAGCACAAGGCTGCCTGCTTCTGCCGGCGGCGGTGAATCACAGAGCGAAGTCGCTGCTGAGTCGGCTTCAGGCAGCGCGGCGATGGGAGCCGCTGTGCCCTGCGGGCGCTCCCCGCCCGCAGCGAGCGGCGCGGGGGGTGCAGTTTCCCCCGCGGCGTGGCACGCCGGCAGCCCAAGCGGAGCGGGCGGCGCGGCTTCGGCAGCGTCTTTCGGCGCTGGCGGTCCCGGGGTGGGGGGCCACGGCGGCGGCTCTCTCAAGAGTGGCGCTGGCAGTCTCGGCGGGCTCGCTCCAGGCGGAGCGGTGGGTGGAGCGGCAGGCGGGGCGTCGAACCCCGCTGCCGGCAGGTGTGGCGCCATGGCCGGCGCTGGTATCTCAAAGGATATCAAATCTGTCGGTCCGCTCGGTGCGCAGGGAGGCGGACCGGGAGGCAATTGCTCCTGTCCCGTTGGCAAAGCCGAGGCCCCCGCGTGCGGCGGGGGGCGTGCCAGGGGATGGATCAGAGGCTCCATTGCCGGTCCTGGCAGTACAAGAGGGCGGGACCGGTACATCTGCGCAGGCTCCATCAGCGAAGGAGTCTGGGGGGCTCCAGCCCCCACCGCGCCGTGGACTGCGGGCGGCGCCGGCCCCCCCGCGAATGCAGTCTGGAAAGGGGGGGGCTGCAGAGCCGCGGGCTGTGGCGGCACGGCGTGCTGCGCAATCAGTGGCCGATCTGTCGGCAAAGAATATCTCGGCTGAACATAGTCACAGGTGTGATAAATTGAGGCGAATAATTTGATTCAGCCTTTTTAAGGTCAATTAGAATTTTATTAATTACAGCAAGCAGTAGCAAGCAAAACAGCGCTGGGTGGGTAGGGGTCTCCTAACCGCCCCTCCTGCAGTGTCCCACACTGCAGTGCCCCACACCCCACTCCCCTTATTCAGTCTCTTTTATAGTTTCTTGGAGGTTTCTTCATTCGCGTCTCTTGCGATAGCGGTGGGCGTAGCTTGAGCATCCCTCTGCATCGTGTCTGCGTTGTGTCGAGGCAGGTGATCGTTGGTTTCACAATCGGTTCCGGACAGTGATGGGCGTACCCGGAGCACTCCTACGTTGTCTAGTCCGGTGGCCGTTGCCTGGTGGTCGCTGATTTCATAATCAGCTCCGGCCATCCTCCAACATCCTTAGCCTGTGTCTGCAAGAGAAGCTAAGAAAAGCTCCCTAAATGGTGATTAATCATACTTGTGGTCTTGCGTTTTGTAATATGCCTATAGCCTTGCGGTTTGTAGCAGTTGCTTCCTGTTTCCCAACTTCACAGATGCTTCCCCTATCTCCTAACAAGCAAGCTGGTCCCTTATACTTTAATTTTATATTTCCCCCTTTAATATTCTAATTCTTTTGATGAACAAACAAGTTACCACAGTTTATCACAATCCCCCATTTTCTCTTTTACCATTTTGTTCATCAAATCGCTTTGCTGCTTCGTAGGCTAGAAGTAAAGTGTTCAGCATTGTCCTGACTAGAAACACCACTAGGAGAGAGCAATAGAAAGCTAATAATTTGCCAATAAGGGTCGAGTCCTAGCCTTGTTTTTGTTACGTAATATCCTGTTTTCCCCTTTTTGGCTTGCTGCTCCCTTGGTGTTTCAGAGGCACTTAGACTGGTCCTTTGAGGGATCCTAGTACTCGGCTGGCAATAGTTGGAGCGTTTCAGCATAGTTCCACTTAGAGGGGGCTTGGCCTTTTCCTCTCTGCCTCGCTCGCCGACTCGGGTGCTTCGAGCCGCGAGGTAAACCATCTTCCCGGCAGCAGCAGTACTCGCCTGAGCGTCCCCTTTTCCGCTCCTGCCTAGCCTTGTACTGTTCCCAGTTCTTATCTTTGACCAGAGGTGGGTTGCAAGGAATCCCCTTCAGTTCCTTTCGACAACACCCTTTTATTATCTGAGCAGCAAATGGAGTGGGCTCGTTAGTATGAAAACAAGAATACTCAGGGTATACTCCCTTGGTAAATATTTCCCACCACTCAGATCCAAAACTGACCCACCGATTTTCCAATTCTCCTATCCTTAGCACAGTTTCAGTTAGTTTTCACTGAGTTTTATAGCACTCAGTACAAACCCCAATTGGTGGTCTTCCCCTCTGGCAATGGACCCACCACCGTTCTTGGCAAATTTTACATATAAAGCACACAAAAGGATAACAATCTCTGTTATGAACAGTTTCCAGGTGTTCCCCAGAGACGCGGGCAGGGCTTTCCTAGCTCCCATGGCAACACTAAAAGAAAACTACTAACTCTAGCTAAATACCGATATTGAAATGCTAATTAGCTAAGTGCTCTGTTTGTTTTCTCTAAACTACCTGGCCTCCCACCCCTCCACGCTGCCATTCTGGGACTAACATGCAAATAAAAACCCCTTAGGATCATGGGAGTATTTTTTAGGAGATAAAAAAAGAATATAAATCAAAAACTGAACACAATAGAGGAGTCTAGACAAATGCCCTAGCTGAGGAAGAGGGAAACACATCCCCTGACTGGCTTTTAACCGTCGCCATCACCTAAGAAAGAACAGACTATATTAGGCTCCGAGAAGCCGGGAGATAGAGACAGAGAGCCCTAGTGCTGCCACCATGGAAGGAGCGGGGACAGCTGTTGTTCTGGACTTCAGCAACAGACTCTGCACACCACGCCTCCTCATCCTCGTGCCACCGGTGTGCCACAAGGAAAGGAGAAAGGACAGCTGCTGCTCGGGACTCCAGTGACCGACTCTGCACGCCGCCTTCCTTTCAGCTGCCTGGGAAAGCTACGACCGCGGGGGTGAGCTCTGCGTTGAGCCCCCTGCCCAGCTGATCTTTTTAATAAAGAGCTGAACATTAATAAAGGCATTAGCCCTGTTCATTTCAATCTCCACAACCTTCCTTGTTACAAATCACTATATAGTCTTTAGCTAGTTTGTAATTGTATCCCTTTGCTTCCCCTTATGGTTGATTTGGATAATGTCCAGAGAGTTCATTAGTTTTTCTTAAGAGTCACTTTCAAGTTCCCAGGCTGGCTAGTCACTCTTCACTGGTTATTTGTGGCAACCGGGCCTTTCACTCGGCTGGCGTGCGTCCACCCCTTTTCGGCCGTCCTGACTGCCGTTTCTGTGGTAAGCAAAACAAGAAAAGGACCTTCCCAGCATGGAGTTAAGGAATCTTCCTTCCAAGACTTAATAAGTACTTCATCCCCTGGTTTTATCTTATGGATTGTGATATCCAGAGGTGGTCTCTGTGCCAACACTCCTTTCTTCCTCAATTCCTGCCTTCTGCTCATAATTTGGGTGATGTAGAATTTAATATGAGAATCTTTTAGGCAGGGGTGATCTGTGGGGGCTTCCATATCATAAGGCATTCCAAATAGCATTTCAAATGGGGAGATTCCCACATCATTTCGGGGTTGAGTTCGAATGTTCAATAAGGCAAGAGGTAGGCACTTAACCCATGACATTTTTGTTTCCAGCATTAACTTTGTGAGTTATTTTTTTATTTCTCCATTCATCCTTTCCACCCTCCCCGAGCTCTGTGGATGCCATGGGGTGTGATATTTCCATTGAGTTCCCAAAGCTGTCAGGACATCTTTTGCAATTTTAGAGGTGAAATGGGGTCCCCGGTCTGAGTCTAAACACTCAGTTAATCCATACCGGGGGATAATTTGCTTTAATAATACTTTTACCACAGTGTTTGAAGTAGCTCAGGCCGTAGGATAAGCTTCCACGTAATGGGTTAAGTGGTCTACCAGTACCAATACATATTTATACCTCCCCACTTTTGGTAATTCTGTAAAATCTATTTGTATATGTGAAAAGGGTCGTTGTGCCAGTTCCCTTCCACCCATTGGTCTTTCTCTTAATTGTTGTTTATTTATTCTTTGACAGGTTAAACATTGTTGGGTTACCTGTTTTGCAAGATTATAGACCCCTATGCACATATATTTAATTGCAAATTGGTCAACCAGGGCTTGAGTTCCCCAGTGAGTTTTCTCATGGATTGCTTGCAGGACCCTCATTGCCATTCCTTTTGGGAGTACCTCTCGCCCATCCGGTAGTATCCACTTGCCTCCCTCTTTTTCCTTCACCCCCATTTGGTTTAATTTTTGTTTTTCCTGTACCGTGAAGGCTAACACATGGTTAATGGGTTCATGGAACTGGCAATGTTTATCTTGGGGGTTATCACAGGCACACTGTATCGAATCAATCCCGTATGCATCCCAACAAGCCCAACATGGTTCTTCCTCTAAGTCAGCTCCACAAGTGGAGCAATCTTCCCTTCGTGTGACCCCCCCCCCTTATATGGTTTTAAATTCATTAGAGCTGCCTTTTTCGCCTCCTGGTCGGCTAAGTTATTTCCCCGTACTGAGTTTCCCATCCCCACTTGATGTCCTTTTACATGAACAATAGCTATTCTTTCCGGACCTCTCAAGGCCTGGAGCACTTTCCCAATTAATTCCCCATGTATCAACCCCTTTCCCTGTGAATTGATAAGTCCCCTTTCTTCCCAGATTTTACAAAATGTATGAACCACCCCATAAGCATATTTTGAATCAGTATAAATGGTCCCAACCTTTCCTCTTAGCAGTTCTAAAGCTCTGAGCACTGCATACAATTCACATGCTTGTGCTGACCAGCTGGGGTTAAGAGGACCAGATTCTATTTTCTTAAAAATTTTCCCATCCACAATAGCATACCCAGATTTCCTTTTCCCTTCAAGGACCCGAGAGGATCCATATACATAATATTGATATCCTTCCTCTAATTCCTCCTCTTCGAGATCTGGTCTTATTTTTGTTTGTTCCTCTATTTGCAAAAGACAATCATGAGTTAGTCCCACAACTGGTTCCCCGTATAGAAACTGGGCTGGATTTTGTAAGCTTGTGGTTTCAATACTTAACCTAGGAGAAGAAATTAGGATGCCTTCATACTTTAGGAGTTTGGCATCTGTTATCCATTTATCCGCTTTTTGTTGTAGTACTCCACGGATGTTATGAGGAGATAAAACCTTCAGTTCACTCCCAAAAGTTATTTTTCCTGCTTCTTCTACCAAAAGGGCAGCAGCCACTATCGACTGCAGACAGGCAGGCCACCCTCGACTAACAGGATTGAGAAGCCTTGAGAGATATGCCACTGGTTTCTTTCCTCCAGCCCATTCCTGGGCTAACACCCCGTATGCCACCCCTTCATTGACATTAATGAATAAAAAGAATGGTCTTTTTAGATCTGGGAGGCTGAGAACAGGGGCATTGACCAATTCAGTTTTTAATGATTTTAACCGGGTCTCATCCTCGGAGCTCCATTTTAATAGCCCGTCTGTTGTTAATTTTTCATACAGAAATTTAACTTTCCCACTAAAATTTTCAATCCATTGTCTGCAATACCCAAAAAGTCCCAGTAACTGTCGAACCTGCCTTTTAGTTTTTGGAGCTTCCAGGGAAAGTATTCCTTGGACTCTATCAGTATCCAATTTCTTAGTCCCCTGAGTCAGCCAGTGTCCAAGGTACTTAACTTCCTCTTCCACAAATTGTAATTTCGACTTTGAAACTTTGAGTCCCTTAAGGCTTAAATAATTTAGGAGTTTTTATAGTTTCTTCCCTTACTCTTTACCGGCAGGATGGGGGTATTGAAAGGGGACATGCAGGGTTCTAAAAGTCCCTTTTTCAAAAGTCTCTTTATTTCTGTTTTTAGTCCTTCCCTCCCCTCCTTGGGTATGGGATATTGCCGAATCCTGACAGGGATTTCTGGGTTCCTGATAGTTACCTCAAAGGGTTCAATATTTAATTTCCCCACACTGTCGGGGGTATACCAAACTTCTGGGTTAATCTTTTTTTTTCGTCTTCAGCCCGGAGAGGATATAGTTTTACTGTTAGTTCTCCCTTTTTTGCCTCTATCCCTATCCCCAACTCGACCATCAAATCTCTCCCTAATAGATTATAATCTGCTTCTGGAACTAGTAAAAATGACCCAATTCCTAATTTAGAATCACTTTCTAAGAGTACATCCTTAATTACAGGTACTCCAAAGGGTTCCCCTTTGGCCCCAATCACCTGTATTATTTCAGGTGAAACCTTACACCCTTGGGGAAGGGTCTGGACGGTTGATCTCTCCGCCCCTGAGTCCACAAGGAACTCATATTCTTGTTGCTGGGGACCTATTTTTAATTTTACCAGGGGCTCTGTTCTTTCTCTTGTCCCCAGCAGATAGAGCCCCCGACCCCCCTAATCTTCTTTGAACTGTTCCTCATCAGCAATCTTCTGCCGACACTCTCTCCTCATGTGTCCCTTCTTCCCACAATAGAAACAGACAATGCTCTCTCCACCTCTCGACTTCCCTTCAAACCAACTCTCGACTTCCCTTCAAACCATCTTCGCTGGACGTCAGTCCGACCTCTGGACTGACCTCCAGTTCCCCCCCACCGGGGACTCCGCTGTCCCCCCCGACTGCTGCTAACACGATTCCAGACTGCTTTTTAAAACTCTCATCCTCTCTCCCAACACACACCTTTTGAGCCTCTCACAACAACTCATCCAATCCTCTCGCCTGCCATCCCTCCAACCTCTCCAACTTCTTCCGAATGTCCACCCAAGAATCGAACACAAAATGCACCTTCAAAAGTGTCTCACCCTCTGGAGTATTGGGGTCCACCCCTGAATACAACTTGAAAGCTTTCTTCAATCTCTCCCACTATCCAAAGAGCTGCATATTCGCTCTCCTCTTGGTTAAAGGGCTCTTTGGAGTTAATATATATATATATTTAGAGCTTGACAGATCCAATCCTCAGACGACCCAAACACGGGCCAATACAGCTGGTCTCCCCCTATCCGTTTACTTCCCCCAAATTTTCATACAATAATGGATCATTTTAACCCTATCTTTTCCTTTTCTAGAAGGAAAGGCATCCCAATACTTTACCGTTAAGCCTAGTGGAAGTTTTACCGAAATTCTCCCACCCATGGGTTCAGCAGATTTACTTTTTCTCTGACCCATCTTCTAGAGTGCCTTCTCACACTCAACACAAACAATACGACAGTTGCTTCCCCCAATTCGTGGCCCACTCCATCGCCGGATATGGGAAAGGCACTACTATGGGGTCCACACTCACTTGGGGAATCTGAGCTGCCAGTTCCCCTCTCACACACACGTTCGCATTCGCTGCACTCCAGGACTCCCACCCCTGACCGAGCGACCGGGCGGACCGGACTACTCACGTCTTTCCGGCGCCTCCGTTTCTTGACCGGGGCTTCGCCCTGTGTGTCTTCTTATTCACCTCAATCACCCCGGGACTACACACCCCTAAACGACTCTTAAAGACCCCGTTTCTGGGGTTGAGGCTTTGTCCCTTTCACATGCACTCCGGAGCCCGCTTGTACGGGGCCCACCGTCTTTTTCACACGCACACGCATTCCGGAGCCCGCTTGTACGGGGCCCACCGAGCACATACACTTATACTAAATTAGTAAGCCGAAACTTGGGGAAGTTTCTCCAGGGATCCCCTGCCCCAGGAACTTTGACGCAGTCCACCTCCGCGTCTGGGTTAGGCCCGCTTGCTCTCCTCCTAACCCAGGAGCCTCCCCACCGAGGGTAACTCGACGCCGAGGGGGGTGCAGCTCCCTCCCTCCTACGTCCCCCAACCCTGGATGCTCTTGGAACATTAGTCCCTCAATCCAGCAGGTTTGAAGCAACCCTGGATGCTCTTGGAACATTAGTCCCTCAATCCAGCAGGTTTGAATCAACCCTGGATGCTCTTGGAATATTAATCCCTCAATCCAGCAGGTTTTAATCAACCCTGGAAAAAGGAGGCCCACCACCCACCGGGGGCTACTTACGCTTCCTGCGTGTTCACTCTTCCGCGGTTCTTCGTGCACAAAGATTAACGGGGGTACCTTTGCTTGCTACTGAGTTTTAGGTTCGTCGGTAAAGGCCCAAGGAGGAAGCCCCCCCTTAGGTCCACCGCAAAAAGGCAGTGGGGCGCCTCACCCTAGTGGGGCCTCCCTCCTGGGTTTCCTTTATCCGAGTCACGGCACCAAATTGTGATAAATTGAGGCGAATAATTTGATTCAGCCTTTTTAAGGTCAATTAGCATTTTATTAATTACAGCAAGCAGTAGCAAGCAAAACAGCGCTGGGTGGGTAGGGGTCTCCTAACCGCCCCTCCTGCAGTGTCCCACACTGCAGTGCCCCACGCCCCACTCCCCTTATTCAGTCTCTTTTATAGTTTCTTGGAGGTTTCTTCATTCGCATCTCTTGCGATAGCGGTGGGCGTAGCTTGAGCATCCCTCTGCATCGTGTCTGCGTTGTGTCGAGGCAGGTGATTGTTGGTTTCACAATCGGCTCCGGACAGTGAGGGGCGTACCCGGAGCACTCCTACGTTGTCTAGTCCGGTGGCCGTTGCCTGGTGGTCGCTGATTTCATAATCAGCTCCGGCCATCCTCCAACATCCTTAGCCTGTGTCTGCAAGAGAAGCTAAGAAAAGCTCCCTAAATGGTGATTAATCATACTTGTGGTCTTGCGTTTTGTAATATGTCTATAGCCTTGCAATATGCCTATAGCCTTGCGGTTTGTAGCAGTTGCTTCCTGTTTCCCAACTTCACAGATGCTTCCCCTATCTCCTAACAAGCAAGCTGGTCCCTTATACTTTAATTTTATATTTCCCCCTTTAATATTCTAATTCTTTTGATGAACAAACAAGTTACCACAGTTTATCACACAGGGACGGGAATACTCGGGCTTAGCAGGAGTTCCCGGCGACATGTGAAGTCCGCGGGGCGTCCCAGCGTCTCTCGCAGACCCACTCTGTGCCGTGGCGGGCCTGGGCACCGCCCCGCCCGCCTGTCGCCCACTGGTTCCCGAGACACCGCTGCATACCGAAGCGGCATCCTCATTTCCCGACAACTCCCATTCGGAGTCACTGCTCCTCGGGGTCTTACGAGGCAAGGCCGTATAGATGCATCCCCAGACTGCAAACAGAGCAGACGCTGTGCCGTCCCTCTTCCTCACTTGCTTCAGGAGGCACCGGCCCAACTCATTCCAGACCTTACGATCAAAGGCGAAACTAAGGTCTGCAGGGAATCCATGGTCCCGAGCCCAACTCAGGAGCCTGATGAAGTCATCATCCGAGACCTGGATCCCCAATTGTGGGGCGCAGCCTTGCCAAGCAGCCAAGACCACCCGTTCAGCCGTAGATGGCTGGTTCCCCATTGTTAGGAAACCCTCCCTTAGCAGACGTCCACTTCAAGAGACAGACAGTCCACTAGTTCAGGGAAAACCGTCCCGCTCAGTTCTCGGCTTCTAAGAGCCGACCCGCGGTCCAGACAGGACCAAGCCTTCTCCGGAAGGCCCACGGTTTCAGCGTTACCTCTCTCAGGAGGCCAAAGGTGTCCGGCCAGAGCCTGCAGGCTACTGGCATGGAGCTGCGCAGCAAAGCCCCCCCGCAAGACGCCGTGGTTCGGGGCTTCGGCCGACGCTGCAATATCACATCGGGGTCACCAGATGTCGCTGTCGAGCAGGACGGGAACAGAGAACTCCAGATCAGAAGGCAAAGAAAATGAGCTCTGATTTATTTCAAATATACCGCTCTATATATAGAGAACATCGAGAAGACTAATTTCATTGGTCTTAGAGTAAAAAAGTGCCATGTCTACTCATTTTTTGAACACTTCCAGGGATGGTGTTAGGGATTATAATAAGTTTGCTTATAGAATATTAGAAATTAATTGTGTAGGTTTAAGTTGACTTGCTTACAGCTTAGCATGAGCATGCCCTACTCAAAAGTTAGCGTAGGTGAATGCTAAATGAACTCTGTCAGCATGAATGGCTAAGCAGGGGAGGAAACAGAGAAAGACTGGATACCTTCAGATAAGGGTTGAGACCCTGGAAGGCCTCAAGGCTGGCCCAAGATGGAAGATAAGAGCAGTTAATGGCCTGCCCACATGGACATGGAGAAAAAATCCAATGAGGTGTTAGAAGACCCTGAGACCTGAAATTTCTATTGGACCAAGAGATGCATGCAGAGCACATGAAGGTGCACAGACTGTAAGGGCATAAAGGCCCAGGGATTTCTTTGTTCTGTTGCCTGGAAATAGAACAAACCTTCCCAAACAATGTTAGAATGATAATATAAAAGCAAACCTTTGCTTAAAAGCCTTCAGGTAGACAATATGGCAAAAACCGCATGTGATACAGTAATTCTACAAGTTTTATAAGGTTAGTTGATTAGTAAACCTATCATATATTATCCAATTAGAAGTTTAGTATGTTTGGTAATATTTCCCTGGGTACTACCCCACTGGAATTCATCCAGGGGCTTCTTTGCTCCACTTTGTTATGTCTTCCCAGATTCTGGTTGGAAAATAGAATGCCTTTGTAGTTGGTTCTCTTCTTCGAAATAAGACAAAACAGTATTTTAGGAATGTGTTAGAAGGTTAGCTTATTGTTCCAAAATGTAGGGAAAAAACATAGGAAAAGCACTAGGAGCTACAACCATGCATTAACAATCTACAAAACTACAAATATATAATAAATATTTAAAAGCTAAAAATCTTTAGATATCAGTTCAGGGTCCCTCTCTGAAGGCAGCCAGCTCCAGCTGTAATAAACTGACTGCCTCAGAACCTAGGGTTCTAATTATTCCTTAACAGGTGGTGACCCTACCACTTCCCTGGGGAGCCTGTTCCAATGCTTAAACATTCTTTTAGTGAAGAAATTATTCCTAATATCCAACCTGAACCTCCCCTGGCACAACTTTAGGTCATTTTCCCTTCTCCTGTTGCTAGTTGCCTGGGAGAAGAGGCCGACCCCCACCATGCCATAGCCTTGTTTCAGGTAGTTGTTGAGTAATTAGGTTTCTCCTGAGCCTCCTTTTCTCCAGGTTAAACAACCTCAGCTCCCTCAGCTGCTCCTCCTAGGACTTACGTTCCAGACCCTTCACCAGCTTTGTTGCCCTTCTCTGGACATGCTCCAGCACCTCAGTGCCCTCCCTGTAGTGAGGGGCCCAGACCTGGACACAGTATTCAAAGTGTGGCCTTACCAATATTGAGGACAGGGGGGCAATGACTTCCCTAGCCCTGCTGGTCACACTATTTCTGATACAAGCCAGGATGCCATTGGCCTTATTGGCCACCTGGGCACACACTGGCTCACGTTCAGCTGTCGACCAGCACACCCAGGTCCTTCACCGGGCAGCTTTCCAGCCACTCTTCCCCAAGTCTGTAATGCTGCAGGGGGTTGTTGTGACCCAAGTGCAGGACCCAGCACTTGGCCTTGTTGAACCTCATACAATTGGTCTGGGCCCATTGATCCAACCTGTCTAGATCCTTCTGCCAGAGCCTTCCTACCCTCAAGTAGATCAGTACCCAACTTGGTGGTGTCTGCAAACTTACTTAGGGTACACTAAATTCCCTCATTCAGATTATGGATAAAGGTATTTAACAAGCTCAGGATGATGTTGTTTTGGAGACAGAGATGGATTTTTTTTAGTGAAAACAAACTTTTTTAGAGTTTTATACGATATGATGATATGTGTTGACTTGTTGCTTGTATACATATGCATACATTTACAGAACTGTTTTCCCTTCTAGGATCCTTCTGTTACACAAGTGACAAGAAATGTTCCACCAGGACTAGATGAGTATAATCCTTTCTCTGATTCAAGAACAGTAAGCGCATTTATTTATTAATAATGCCATTTATCTTTTTAGGCAAGATTTGTAGGGTATTGTTTTAAGTGTTTGGGACTGATGTAAAACATCCAAACTGGGGGAAGAGAGGCCCCGTGGAAAGAGATCTGTAGGTTTGGATTGATGGCAAGTTGATTATGAGTCAACCATGTGCCCTGGCAACCAAAAGGGACAAGCACGTCCTGGGGTCTATCAAGCACTGCATTTCTGTCTGGTCAAGGGAGATGATTGTCCCCCTTTACACTGCACTGGTGCAGCTTCACCTTGAGTACTGTGTGCATTTTGGGGCACCTCAATATTAAGAAGGACATCAAACTATTAGAGTGCATCCAGAAAAGGGCACCAAGATGGTAAGAGGTCTTGAGGGCAAGACTTATGAGGAGCAGATGAGGTCACTTGGTTTGTTCAGCTTGGAGAAGGGAAGGCAGATGACCTTGTTGCAATCTACAACTTCCTCAAGGTTGGGTAGCAAGGAAGAGGTGATGATCTCATCTCTGGTGACCAGTGATAGGATGCCTGGAAATGGAATGCATCAGGGGAAGTTCAGACTGGGCCTTAGGAAAAGGTTCTTCACTGAGGGGGTGGTTTGTCCCTGGAACAGGCTCCCCAGGGAGGTGGTCACAGCACCAAGCCTGCCAGAGTTCAAGGAGCATCTGGACAATGCCCTCAAGTCATATGGTTTAGTTTTAGGTAGTCCTGTGAGGAGCAGAGAGTTGGACTTAATGATCCTTATGGATCCCTTCCAATTTGAGATAGTCTATGTTAAGAGCTAGCTAGAGGTAATGGAAGATGTGTAAGGATAGATAGTCCCATCAAGTATTTGGAGGATTCAGTGGATCGGTTGACTTAAATGATCTTTGACCCTTAAAGGAAAGGTGACTTGCTGAAAGGGGCCCAAACCAGAATTGAGTTTTGCCTTGTGAATGGAATGATGCACTTCACTTATAAGAGAGAAGCAACAATAATTTTATTTATTGATATAAAACACTGAGTTAACGAGATTTAATGGTAAATGTGACTGGTTTGACAAGATTTGATGGCAAGGTACACTTGATTATTTACTGCATAGAGGACATAGTCAGATAAAGCAGTTGAAAAGACCCTTCCATTGAGTAATGAGGTTCAGAAAGGACCCCTTTGCTTTCTAAATTCCTCAGAGAGGAGTCTAGGTTCAGCAGAATCCAATACTAGTCTCAGACTTGATCAACAGTTTATGTATAAAGGATTATATGTGCAGAATCAATCTTTTGTATCACTTAGTTAAGATTTCAAAGTTGAGCATGCTATTAATCACCAAGCATCTATCGTGGTAAGGAATCTTTCAACCTCAAGGAGTAACCTTGAGAGGTGTCCCTACTCAAGGGGAGATCCAGGTGTGCAGCCCGCTGCCATGCAGGAGAGCTCAATGGGCCATGGGCTGTCCACTATAAAGTAAGATGATGGACTTATATGAAAGCACACTGTCACTGTGTGAGTTAAGGCAGGGAGGCAGCTGGAACAACCACAAAACCACAGCTCATATGCAAAGAGTAATTTTATTTAATTACCTCACTAGCTGGAGGAGACACACAAGCAGGAATGCAGGCAACTGTTAGGCTCATTCCATGCTAGTGGGTGATGGGGCTGCTGTTTGCACCCATTTATCAGGGGCCTGTGCACATGTAGTTTACCACCATGCTCTGATCTCTGTGCTTTGATCTTTCTCCCAAGACAGAGCTCAAGCATGTCCATGAGAGTGCCTCCAAGTCTCTCCAAACACCTATGTTATCCCTACACAGAGATTCTACTTCTCAAAGCAGACAGAGGATAAACAGCAGTAGGCATAATATATGGGGTTTGCTACACTATTATTCTCCAGGGTTTGGCATTCCCAGCTGCAAGGTCACTTGATTGAATCTACTGTCCTCTACCATCCCTCTTGCCATTCTTCCACTTTTAACCCTTTCCTCCCAACAGTCATATTCCACCCCATGACTATAGTCAATTCATCTTGCCTTCACAGAATGGTCTTACCTCTGTGCCATAAATTGTATATTGATGGTTGTGGCAACAGCTCTCTGGCCACAGAGAGCAACGCACAACTTTCCCAGGCATTGTCCTGGGAAAGGCTGTGAGAAGATCAGAGAAAAGAATGAGAAGCAATTCTTATCTTAACTTGCTGCACCTGGTATTGTGAACATGTGGAATGTGTTATGGAGATTTGTTTACCAAAGGGTGGTTTCTTAATTAGCCAACGGTGATGGGTTTAGATTTTTGTGCAATTCCTTCTGGGGGAGAAGTACCCTTTAGGATTACTTCCAGCAAGTTAAAGGGTCCTCTGGTTTGCACAGGCTGTTCCTGATGCATTTTTTCCAGCTTGTATTACTGCTCAGACTAAAGATAAAAGCCCCCTTTCCCACTTGGAATATCTCTGTTCTGTTTCTTTAAAAGCAGTCAAGCTGAACATTAAAAGTCTCTTAGGTCTATCTGGGCCACTTTGAAACAAGTTACAGTAGGTACCATGCTCAACAAAATCCCATTCTGCTATAATGGGGTCCTGGGGATGTACTGGTCACAGCAATTGATAGGTTCTTAATTCCTGTATTAGGGTTTTAACTGCCTTCTCATGTTCTGTATTCCACATCTACGGTTTTCCCTTTTGTAAAAGTGAATACGGGGGGGAGAAATGATAGAAAATCCAGGTACATTCTTGTATTGGGTTTGCATGGCCTGGTTGTTGGTAACAGGGGGGCTACAGGGGTGGCTCTTGTGAGGAGCTGCTAGAAGTTTCCTCAGTGTCCAGCAGAGATAATCCCTGGTGACTCCAAAGATGGACATGCTGCTGGCCAAGGCTGGGCCAATTAGAAGTGGTGGTAATGCCTCTGTGATAACAAATTTAAGAAGAAATCAAAACAAAAAGTTGGGGCGCAGTTTTAATTGCAACCAGAGAAGAGCGGAGTGAGAAAATGTGAAAAGAGCAACTCTGCAGACACTAAGGTCAGTGAAGAAGGAGGGGGAAGAGGTGCTTCAGGCACCGGAGTCGATTTCTCTGCAGTCTGTGGTGAGGACCATGGTGAAGCAGCTGTTTCCCTGCAGCCCAAGGAGGGCCACAGGGATGCAGAGATCCACTGGGATGCAGCCTGTGGAGGAGCCCCATGCCAGAGTGAGTGAATGCCTGGAGGAGGCTGTGAGCCCATGGGAGACCCGTGGAGAGAGGGGCCCTATTCCCATTCTGGAGCAGCCTGTCCTTGAAGGACTGCACCCTGTGGAAGAGTGACCCACGCCACAGCAGTTTGGGGAGGACTGCTGCCTGTCGGATGGACTCACATTGCAGCAGGTCGCAGAGAGCTGCTGCTCTTGAGATGGAGCCTCATCAGAGAAGTGCGTGGAGAACTGTCTCCCATGGGAGGGACCCCTCCACAGTGCAGCAGGGGAACGACTTCTCTCCCTGAACAGTAGAAGAAAACCTTAGGTGACAAACTGACCAAAAACCTGTCTCCCTTTGCTGTCAGTGGGAAGGAGGGAGGGACTGGGGGAAAAGGAGGTGTTTTTAAGGCCTTATTTTACTTTTCATTATCCTCCTCTGATTCTGTTAGTAATAAATTCACTTAATATCTCTTAAGGGCCTGTTTTGCCCTTGATGGTAATTGATGAGTGTTTTCTCCCAATCCTTAACTCATGAACCCTTAATTAAATTTTCTCTCTTCTGTCCAGTTGCAGAGGAGGGTAAGTGAACAGCTTTCATAGGTGCCTGGTGTCCAGCCAGTGCCAAATCACGACATGCTATATAGTGCTCCAAGGCAGGCTTGTCTGCAGTGACCATGAGATGGTGGAATTTGAGATCCTCAGGGCAGTGAGGAGGGCACGCAGCAAACTCACTGTCTTGGACTTCAGGAAAGCAGACTTTGGCCTCTTCAAGGACCTACTCAGTAGAGTCCCATGGGATAGAGCCCTGGAGGGCAGAGGGGCCCAAGAATTCTGGCTGACATTCGAGGATTGCTTCCTTCAAGCTCAGGAATGACATATTCCAACAAGGAGGAAATCGGGCAAAAATGCCAGGAGTCCTCCATGGATGAATAAGGAGCTGCTGTGAGCAAACTCAGAGCAAAAAAAATATTTCAGAAGGTAGAAATGAGGACAGGTAGCCTGGGAGGAATACAGGGAAATTGTATAGGAAGCTAGGGATGAAGCTAGGGATAAAACTAGGGAAGCCAAGGCCCAGTTAGAATTGAGTCTGGCCAGGGATATCAAGGATAACAGGAAGAGCTTTTAGAGGTATGTTGCAAACAAAAAAAAAAGACTAGGGATAATGTGGGCCCTCTCCAGAAGGAAACCGGAGGCCTGGCTGCCCTGGATAAAGAGAAGGCTGAGGTTCTCAATGACTTATATGCCTCAGTCTTCAGCAGCAAATGCTCCAGTCGTGCTGCCCAAGTCATGAAAGGCAAATGCAGGGACTGGGAGAAGGAAGACCATAAGCCAGCTGTAGAATCAGGTTCAAGACCATCTAAGGAACTCGAATGTGCACAAGTCCATGGAACCTGATGAGATTCATCCACAGGTTCTGAGGGAACTGGCAGATGAAGTTGATAAGCCACTATCCATCATACTTGAAAAGTCATGACTGTCAGGTGAAGTTCCCAATGACTGGAAAATGGGAAATATAACCCCCATTTTTAAAAAGGGGAACGTGGAAGACCTGGGGAACTACAGACCAGTCAGTCTCACCTCTGTGCCAGGTAAGATCATGGAGCACAATCTCCTGGAGACTATGCTAAGGCACATGGAAAACAAAGAGGTGATTGGTGACAACCAACATGGCTTCACTAAGGGCAAATCATGCCAAACAAATTTGGTGGCCTTCTATGATGGGGCTACAGCACTGGTGGATAGGCAAAGCAACTGACATCATCTACCTGGACTTGTGCAAAGCATTTGATGCTGTCCTGCATTACATCCTTGTCTCTAAATTGAAGAGACATGGATTTGATGGATGGACTACTCTGGATAAAGAACTGGCTGGATGGCCGCATGCTAAGAGTTATGGTCAGTGGCTCATTGTCCACATGGACACCAGTGATGAGTGGTGTCCCTCAGGGGTCAATGTTGGGGCTGATACTGTTCAACATTTTTGTCAGGGCCATGGACAGTGGGATCGAGTGCACCCTCAACAAGTTCACTAATGACACCAAGCTGTGTGGTGTAATCAACACACTGGAGGGAAGAAATGCCATCCAGAGGGACCTGGACGGGCTTGAGAGGTGGGTCTGTGGAAACATCATGAAATACAACAAAGCAAAGTTCAAGTTCCTTCACCTGGGTCATGGCAATCCCAAGCATAGAATCACAGAATGGGTCAGGTTGGAAGAGACCAGTGGGCCATCTGGTCTGACCTCCCTCCTCAAGCAGGGTCATCCTAGAGTACATGGCACAGGATTGTGTCCAGATGGCTCTTGAATATCTCCGGTGAGGGAGACTCTATAACCTCTCTGGGCAATCTATCCCTGTGCTCAGTCACCCGCACAGTAAAGAAGTTCTTCTTATCATGTTCAGGTGGATCTTCCTGTCTTCCAGTTTCTGCCCATTTCCTCTTGTCCTATTGGTTGGCACCACCAAGAAGAGCCTGGCTCCATCCTCTTGACACCCTCCCTTCAGATACTTATAGACATTGATGAGGTCCCCTCTCAGTCATTCCTTCTCGATGCTGAACAGGCCCAGCTCCGTCAGTCTTTCCTCATAAGAGAGGAGCTCCATGTCTCTCTTGTACTGAGGAGCCCAGAACTGGACACAGCACTCCAGATTAGGCCTCACCAGGGCTGAGTAGAGGGGCAAGATCACCTCCCTTGACCTGCTGGCAATGCTCTTCCTAATGCATCCCAGGATTCTGTTGGCCTTCTTGGCCACAGTCATGGGTCATGGACAGTTCCTTCTCCACAGAACTGCTTTCCAGCAGGTCAGCGCCCACCCTGTACTGGTACCCAGGCTTGTTCCTCTCCATGTGCAGGACCCTGCACTTGCCTTTGTTGCATTTCAGACTTCTTTTCTGCCCATCTCTCCCAACTGTCAAAGTCCTTCTGAAGGGCTGCACAGCACTCTGGGGTATTGACCACTTCTCAGAGTTTTGTATCATCAGTGAACTTGCTGTCTGAAACAACACATTGAAATACACAAATAGGCAGTATAATTAGCATAACACATGCTAAGGGTGCATGTTAAAAGTAACAGCAGGAAACAAACAACAAAAAAAGTATTTTTAAATCTACTGTATCAATAACATTCTTGTGATTTTTTTTCTACATTAAATTTTTAGAAACATCTTAATTTCACTGACATGGTTGCAAGAATCTATTAAGCTAAGTTATGACTGGACCCCCTTCCCTCCAAATTATTATCACTTTGAAATTACGTGACTTTCAGGCAAATATATGTGAAAAGAAATAACAGTTCTTTACATATATATATGTATTTATAATAAGGCAAACAAACGACAACAACAGCAGCAATAACAAACAGAAAAGAAATCCAGAGACCCAATAACAGCCATCTCTCGGCTGTCAAGCACTTTCCCCTTTGGTATAGTTATGGTCACAGCCAGCAGGGGTGCTGGTGGCTCCCAGCCGGGCAAGGCAGATGCGATGATTCCCTCATGGCTGCAGAGGGCGCTGTGACACAAACTCAGCCGCCTCTCTGCATGTGGGTAATGGAGGCTGAGTCAGCGGTAGAAAAGGGACTTCCTTTACAAACTCTCAGCGGCAATCTATCCCAGTGCCCCTCCAGATGGCAGAATGGCCTGTAGTAGGAACCTTGGAGAAGCAGGCTGGAACAGCAGAGGCAGGCACAACTGGGGGTGGCAAACAAAATATAGCAGAAACTCTGCAGTCGCAGCAGGAGCTGCAGGGGTCAGGCAGACAGGGAGTGTTGGGTTAAGTGTAGCGAGGAACCAAAAGCAGCAGCAGAAAAACAGAGGGGCTGGGCAGCGGCAGCTGGGCTCCTGCAAACAGCTGGGAGACGCTCACTCAGAGTGGGGAGGGGGTCGGGGACCCGGGTTTTCCCCTGAGTAGATGGTGAATGTTATAGATGGGTAATGCAATGGTTGGCTCTCACAATTAAGGGATGAATATTATGTGTATGTTAAGAAGTTTTATTGATGTATAGTTATGTTATTGTGATTTGTTGTTTGGATGTCCTCTGTTCTCCCCATAGTCCCCTTTATGGTTGCCAAGGAACAGACTTGGTAGTTGGGACATGTGGAGGGAGGGCATGTACCTGTGCCCCTTGCATTGGGGCATTTGGGAGGAGGGAAGGCTTGTTACTAGGAGGTGTGACATGACAACACCTGACCTCCAATCAAGCTGCAAGAAAGTAGTCTCCACCAATAGATGGTAAAGAAGAGTTGACTGGCAGACATTGGGAGGGGCTAGCGTTACCTAATGCAACACCAAGGGTATAAAAGATAGAGCAGCCATTTTGTGGGTGAACATATGGCGGTTTAGTTTCACGCTCCTAGCACTGCTCTTCTTTTTCCTTATTAAGTCCTCTGTTGTATTTTGTTAAAGTTTAATAAACCTTTGAAATTTTTAGAGTGAGTGGTCATTTGTCACAGTGAGGGTCCTTCCCAGTGAGATCGGGTGTTGATAAGGTCCCAGTGCAATGGCTGTTCTTACAAGCAAAGCCTCACTCATGGTAGGAGAAGCAGTAAAAGACAGAACTCCATCGTGGCAGCGAATTCTTCCCACAGCAACTGCAGCCTGACCATCTCCCCTCCAACCTGAGAGAGAGAGAGAGCGCGCGTGAGGAGCTGAGCCCAGCCCCTCGCCCCCCCAGCCAAAATTTCTCAGTGTCTGCACTTTCCAAGAGAAAGCCTCCAAGCTAAGACTGCAGCCAGCTGCACCCTTCCCCCTCCTCCTCCTTCTCAGCCACATCTGTTGTCTCTCTTAAGTATCATCATTATCATCTCTTAGGCAACAAATGTGAGAAAATTCCCTGAGATAAAGAAAAAAAAGGAAAAAATCCTGACCTCCAACACTGGTACAGTGCTGTGGTTTGGATTTAGTATGAGAATAATGTTAATAACACACTGATATTTTGATTGTTGCTAAGTAGTGCTTACCCTAAACTTTTCAGTATCTCATGCTGAATCATGTTTTTAAAGGGTTAAGATTTTAGCTGAGGGTTAGAACCAATTCATATTTAAGTTAGATACACCAATGATAGGTTAATGATTATTAGATGCTTAAGCTAAAGCTAATTGTTATATTATGAGCTTATTTGTAGAAGGAAGTGGAGCAAGTGAACCATTTTAGGAACATACTGAAACCAGTAGAACAGTGCCCAGCACCTGGACCCTATGTCAATCCATCACGAAGCAGGGGGCCTTGGATGGTGCCAGAGGGTCATAGAGACCAGACAAAGACCTTCCTGACTTCATCCCTGGGACCACTTACCCAATTCGAGACCACCGACCCAATTCAAGAGAAGAATTGCGCACGTGTGAAATACTAATGACCTAATTTTAATACAAAGCAGGGATGGGAGGTGCTGGGGTTATGCATATGTATTATTTTAGGAAATAAATAGAAGGCAAAAATCCTCGTACAGTGCGGTCATGCATTTCGGGGACGAACCCCATGGTGCTGCCTGCTGGCGTAATAAACATACTACTTTCTAATTTTGACTAGTTAGTGAGTCTTTGTCCGTGATTTTCGGTTTTAACGATTCAGTGCTCTGCCAGTGGGCAGGTGCACAAGAAACTCTGAGGGAACATGGCCAGGACAGCTGACCTGAACTGGACAAATGGATATTCTATTCTATGGAATGTCATGCTCAGTATATAAACTGGGTGGAACTGGCCCGAAGCCATGAATTGTTACTCAGGGACAGAATGGGCATTGATCAGTAGGTGGTGAGCAACTGTGTTTTGCATCGCTTGTTTTCCTTGGGTTTTATTTCTCTCTTCCTCTCCGTTACTTGTATTATCATTATTATTATTTTATTTCAAATATTAAACTGCTCTTATCTCTGCCCATGAGGTTTAGATTTTTGTCTGATTCTCTTCCCCACCCAGAGGAGCGTTGGGGGGGGGGTGAGGTTGAGTGAGTGGCTATGTGATACTTAGTTGCCAGATGGGCTTAAACCATGACAACAGGCTCTTACCTAGGCATGTGTATCATGGATAGCAATTCTAACAGCGTATAGATTGCCAGCTAGCAGATAGTGGGACTTAAGCAAAGTGTGAATCCCGATAATCTTGTACATAATTAGTTCCTTATATTAATCTCATCTATCATATATGCTGTTGGGTAGCATCTTTCATTATGTATCTCTAATGAGATTTCTGATGGGTTCCTTTATTCTTAAGCATATATGCATAGTCCAGTCATTAGCAGCACTGCAGGCTATTTGGACAAAGTGTCTTTCAAGGATAGGTATATTTTAATACATTGTTCAAATATTTTCTATCCTGCCAATCCACCTTTAAATACTATTACAGGTGTCTGTGAAGGTCTACTGGAGTCCTTACTGGAGACTGTGGGCAATCTTGTTTATTAGTCTAGCAGGCAGCTGTAAGACCCCAAAACTCAATCAATAAAAAGGTTTATGGTTTTTTTTTTTTGTACCCTGAGTTAGACATACAGGAGAAATATCAACAAGATTTCTCAAGAGGTCAAAACAAAAAAAAACCTTTAGTGGCAACTTCAGAAAATCAGAGAACTTTGGCAAAAGTTTAGAGCAGCATTCAATCAACACAACATTTCATAAAGCATTAACTTAGCCCATTCAACTTAGCAAAGTCCAAGCCCATCCAATTTTAAGTTACTCAAAACTCCGAGAAGAGGAAATTAGAAGAAGGAGAAAGAGAGAAACAATGTAAAAAAGAATAAATATGAACAAATATAGCTACCACTCCTGGTTTCCATTGGTATCTCAGCTGATATAAAATCCAAGGAAAGGTAGGGTCAAGACATGCTTGCCTCGTGTTCTGGGTTAAGTATCCTTTGGCTTTCTTGGGCCTTTCCCCCAGGTGGGAATTCCGGTCATCTGGCCACTCAAGAGCTGGGTTAGGGGCTCCAGAGGCAGGGTGTAGAGCATCGCCTCTGGTGTGCCAGTGATTGGCAGCCACTGCAGGGGTGGGGTATGCAAGGCAGGGCATTGCCTCCCCAGGGCAAGGCTCAACCTTCCCATTCCCCCACACACATGCCCAAAATGTTTTGAGCCAGCAATCCTTCTAGTTTCTCACAACAGCTTTTAGCAATTATGCATTCAAAGTTACTGTTACCTTAGCCATAGAGCTAAAGGGGGGCTTTTTTGCATTGCTCTAACCTACAATGCATAATGCATTTTTTCCAGTAGCTAGTACTTTGGTACAGGGTTTGTATTTTATGTTTGAAGCACATGATAAGACTTTTGATGGTTGTCTAATTTTTATAGGAGTTGTCATAGAAGAGACCTTTGTCCTCGTCACAGAACGCTCCAATATAAGGAATAGCAATACTAACTGTCTTTAACCAACTTTGTGTGTCTTTGTCTTGGTTTGAAAGACAGGTGTCTGCTAAGGAAAGCAGGAGCCTCCCTTGAAATGGAAAATATGGCCCCCTTCCCTCCGAATTATTATAACTTTGAAATTATGGGTCTTTCAGGCAAAAATATGGGAAAAGGAATAACAGTTCTTTACTAGTGTATGTATATGTATAACAAGGCAAACAAACAACAACAATGGCAGCAACAACAGAACCAGAAACCTAGTAACAGCCTTCTTTCAGCTGTCAAGCACTTTCCCCTTTGGTGTAGGGATGGTCACAGCCAGCAGGGGTGCTGGTGGCTCCCAGCCAGGCAGGGCAGGTGTGAAGATTCCCTCGCGGCTGCAGAGGGCGCTGTGGTGTGAGTTTGGTTATCTCTCTCACGTGGTAATGGCGGACATGCCAGTGAAAGGGATGGAAAAGGGGCTTCCTTTACAAACTCTCAGGGGCAATCTATCCCAGTGCCCCCTCTGGATAGCGAAAGGAGCTGTAGCAGGAACCTCGGAAACAGCATGCTGGAACGGCAGGGACTAGCAAAACCTCAGAGTGGTAGGCGAGATGTATCAGAAACTCGGCAGCTGTATGTGAAAAATGCGTATTTTATGATTGCCTTTTCGCAAATATTAAAATGAATATTATATGTGTTATCTTAGAAAGTTATGCTGTATTAATTCTCTTAAGTAGTGTGTTAAATATAGTTTTAGGTTATAACATAATGCTAAAATAGAAACTATGCAATGTAAGATACTTTTTAACTAGCTCAAGAAAGAGGTGAGATAATCAAGAAATTCTTCGAACAGAGGTAACAGCAACAAGACACCAAAATCCCCAAGAGGCCTCCTTATCAGAAAAGACAAACTTTATTCCACCTCCTTCTCGTCTTTGAGGCGCCAACAGGATTAAGGAGGAAAGTTGACAATAACCAGAGAAATCCCTAGTTTGAAAGGAATGTAGGCATCATGTATGAGATATATGAATATGCAACAGGCTATTGCTTTTAAGGCTTAATCCTTTGTTAGCGAGCCATGCTTTCAAGAGGAAAGCATCCGAACGTTTGTAATTCTTTGCTTTTTATTGTCCTTTATTGTCCTAACTCCGATTGTCCAAATTCTTATTCCTCTAATTTGTATTACTATTTTTATAACCATTTTATTACCATTAAAGTTTTAAAATTTTAAAACAAGTGATTGGCGTATTTCACATGTAGCTGGAACCATAGGGTGTCCTGGCAGGCAGGGGGTGTGGGGGCTACAGTGTAGCAAAAAAAACCCCAAACCCAGAGCAGTGGCAGAGGAATGGCGGGAGCGGTGCAGTGGCAGCCCAGCTGCCAAACATGGCAGGGAGAGGCTCCCTGGGAGGGGGAAAGGGTTCAGGATCCTGGGGTTTCCCCTGAAGCACCCAAGCAGATGGTGAAAGTCCCTTTTTTACTGAGGTAGGGTGTTAATAAGGTCCAAGTTCAGTGTCTGCTCTCACGAGCAATGGCTCACCCACAGCAGAAGAAGCAGGACTGGGCTACGCTCCAGAGCAGCAGTGAATTCCCCTCCCAATTAGCAGCAACTCCACTGTCCTCCTCCGAAACCACGGGAGCAAGAGAGAGCTGCACCCAACCCATTCCCCCAACCCAAATCTCACAATATCCTTGCTCTTCCCAGAGAAACCCCCGGTAAAAAGAGACCAGCCAGCTGCACTCCTCCCCTGAGCTGTGGCAACTTCTTTTGTCTCTCTTAAATAAATACCCGGTTGTTATTGTTCCTTAGCAACAAAATGGGAGAAAATTCCCTGAGAGAAAGAAACAAAAGGAAAAAATGCTAAAACCCAACAGTCTTCATGCTAGAACAATGAGTAATCCTTTTTTATGATGAAAAGCTTAAATCACTGAGTATTTTTGAGGAATGAGACTTCTCTGATATTTCAGTATTCTGTTAGGACTTGATATAAAAAATGGAAAATTATTTTGAAATGCTGCAATATTATACACAGATGTGATAGATGAGTAATGCAATGGTTGACTCTCACAATTAAAGACAAATATCATGTATATATGTTAAGAGAAGTTTTATAGACTTATAGTTATGTTTTACCCCCCCTTGTGTTGTTATCAGGGGGTGACCTGGGTTTGGGACATTTGGGAGGGTCGGCTTGTTACTATGGCAACATCTGACCTCCAATCAAGATTTAAGGATGTAAACTCCACCACTAGAGAGCAAAGAAGGAGCTGATGGACAGAACTTTGGGAGGGGCTAAAGGATTAAAAGGCCAAATCTCCATTGTGTGGATGAGCACATGGTGGGAAAAAATCTTTTGCTCCCAGCACCATAATATTTTCTCTATTCAGTCTTCTGTTGTATTTTTGATAAGGTTTTAATAAACCTTTTAAATTTTTAAAAGTGAGTATAATTTCTCACAATGGGGGCTCTCCCTGGGATTTACACCTCGCCCCGGTGGCACTAAGAGTTCTCAAAAGGGGTGCCCCCCTGCCACAAATTTGGCAGAATCTATCAGACTTTCCCAGGGCCACTGGTGGTCGCAGGTTGGAAGCCTGGAGGCAACAGGAGGCTCGATAAAGAAAAAGAGAAAAAGGGGTTTGAAAAACGACATTCACTTGTGTTAAAATTTTAGAAGTTTAATAGTAATGAAAATAGTAATAAAAATTAGGACAATAAGAATTTGGACAATCAAAGTTAGGACAATAAAAGACAATAAAAAGCAAAGAGTTACGGACGTCCAGGCGCTTTTGCTCTGCCACAGAAGCACACCTTGCTAACAAAGAATTACCCCTTAAAAGCAATAGCCTATTGCATATTCATATATCTCATACATGATTCAAACATTCCTATTCAAACTAAGGGTGTTTCTGCTTAGTTTCAACTCCCCCCCTCATCTTGTAAATCAATCGTGTTGGTCCCTCGAAGTCTGGGTCTTCCTGATAAGGAAGCAATAATTCTTCTCTTGAGATCTTAGTGTCTTGTTGCTGTTATCTCTATGCGAAGAATTTCTTAATTATCTTATCCATTCCTTGAGCTAGTTACAACAAGTATCTTACATCACATAGTTTCTATTTTAATATTATGCTATAGCCTAAAAACTATATTTAACACACTACTTAAAAGAGATTAATACACCATAACTTTCCAACATAACACATACAGTATTCATTTTAATATTTGTGAAAAGCCAATCATATAATATGCGTTTTTCACAGGGGGGTGAGTAACATTCTCATAACTATCTTTGGCCAGATAATTACTCTGTAATTCCGGTATAGGAAAGCAAACTTCACGCTATTACTATACTAGACCTGTTCTGGTCCGTTGAAGTTTTAGGATATTGGACGGTAGGAAGGAACAGCGGGACACATGGTGAAGAGGAAAGCGGGGATCCCCTCTTGGCTGGCAGGACACGTGAGATTGACGGCGTTATAGGTAAAAATTAACCGAGCCAAATTTAATATTTAATAAAAAATAGATTTTTATTATGCGACTGAAATTCGGTTCGAGATAGCGACAATCCAATCAAAAAGGTCAGTGCCAAGCCCTGGTATTGGTGCTGGGTGAAACACCGGTCCAACCTCTACAGCACAGGGTCTCCTATGTTCACACCGACCGTCCTGTTCGAGTGGTTTTTATACAGAGGCAGAGTTCTCGGCGATCAGGCTTTTCTTTCCTTTCAGAGTCTCATATTAATAGAATTTATTTTCTCTATGTTGTGTTGAATAAAACCATGTCTGGAGAGCGATGTCGAGTCGATCATCACTTGGGAGTTCCTTGGATCACCTTGGGGAATGACCCATCTCCAGGCGAGCTACGTTTATTCATTTGCAAATGAAGTCCTCCTCCCTCTTGTCAGCTGTGGTTTCGACATATGTGAGGCAATCCCCTGGCTCTGATTCGCATGCTTAAAACTTTATACAAATATTTTTTGGCAATATAACATATTATATCTATATATATCCCTTTATAGGCACAAATTATCCATATTATACATAACAAAGGGTTTGTGAGGGGTTTGCAGCACCGAGCCAGCGCACACGGGGTAGTCAGTGGGCCCACGTGAGGCATCACTTGGCTCTGGTGCCTGGCCCGGGCGGCAGGCTTGTGCTGGGGGGCCTAAGCGGCAGCAGCCCAGGCGGCAGGCTTGTGCCAGGATGGGGACTCGTGGAGGGGTCCCCAGCCAGCACACACAAAGGGAGTCCATGAGCCCACGTGGGTCAGCTCCTAGCTCTAGTGCGTAGCCAACGCTGTGATTTCCAGAGCCAGCCGGGACCAGAGTGGGAGAGGGGCGACCGCCTAAGTTTGCGGCGGGGGGGGGGGGGGTTGGGTCGCCCAGGAGTAGGTGTAACACTCAGCATGATGCGGCAGTTCGCGCACCCCCAAACCACGGCGGGCCAGAGCCGGATGCAGGACTGAATCGCAGTGGGCCGAGCCGCTGGGAGCAGCAGCGGAGCTGCCAAGTGGAGCTGTGGCGGGCCTTAGTCGAGCTGAGCCAGGCGGGGGCGGGGACCAGAGTGCAACTGTGGGACGGAAGCCCCCCTGGATCATAGGTGTTTTTCAGAAGAGGTAAAGTTCATTTCTTTCCTTTTCATTTTCTCTTCTCTTTCCTTCTTCCTCCTTTCCTGGTTTCTTTCCTCTCCTTTCCCTCACCCTTCTTAGGGAGGCGGGCCTTGCTGGGAGAGTGTGTAGTTGGCTGATTGGGGGAGGTGGGCTGTGTTGGGAGGGCCTGTGGTTGGAAAGGTGGGCTCTGTCAGGGAAAGACCTGTGATCTGCTGGTCAAGATGGGATCGTGGGTGAGTAGTGAATCCCCAAGGGAAGAAGCAGAAATTGAGGAGGTACCAATGGGTATACCCCCAGACAGTCCACTGGGAAGGAAACTAACCTGGTGGAAATATGACCCCAACACCAGAGATAAGGACGAGAGCAAAATGGTTCAGTACTACGTGGTAGAATGGACCAGAAGGGAAATTAGGAGTTATCATGTACACTGGCCAAGATATGGATCAGGCGAAGGATGGATATGTCGGGCATTAAATGTATATGTAAGAGCTAAGAAACCATTCAATCAGGAAGAGAGTGACTACGCTGCTTGCTGGGAAGGGGAAACCACACCCTAGAAGGTGAGCATGTTTAAGGTAACAGAACATAAAGAATGGGACCTATTAGACCACTTACCCCCCCCACCTCCAGTAGCTCCAACTGCACCTCCCTTATCCCCTGATGGGCCTAGCCAAAACACCAGAAACAGGGTAGCACAATGAGAGGAAAGCAGATCAGAGGATGGGAGCCAAGCATCAGGATTATACCCCCTGAGGGAAGTACCACGTGGTGGGGTGCAGGGAGGAATTGGATTTGTAACCGTACCTATCAGCTCCTCTGACATGAGAATGATTAAAAAGTAATTAAAAGGACTATTCGAGGACCCCATTGGATTAGCGGAGCAGTTAGACCAGTTTCTGGGGCCCAATATTTATACATGGGAAGAAATGCAATCAATAATGACCATGTTGTTCACACCAGAGGAAAGACAGATGATCCGGGCAGCTGGGATATGGATATGGGAAAGGGAGCATAGGCAAGGACCTCCTGGGGATCTGAAAATGCCCATAGTGCGCCCCAATTGGGACCACAACAGCACAAGGGGGAGGCAAGACATGGAGGAATATAGAACATTGATTATAAGAGGTGTCAAAGAGGCAGCTCCATGTAATCAAAAGGTCCGTAAGCCTTTCGATGAGCAGCAAAAGAGGGAAGAAACCCCAACAGAGTGGCTAGAAAGACTGAGGAAAAATATGAGGCAATATTCAGGAGTTGACCCTGATACAGTCGCCAGACAGATCTTACTAAAGATAAATTTTGTCACTCATGCCTGGCCACATATATGTAGAAAGTTAGAAAAATTAGATGGTTGGCAAGAAAGGAGGTTAGAGGATCTTTTGAGGGAGGCACAGAAGGTGTATGTAAAGAAGGACAAAGAGAAGGCCAAGGCAAAAGCCAACGTAATGGTAACTGCCATTAGGGAAGGAAACCAGCACGTAAAGAACTACCCAGGTAAAGGAGGGGGACTCCGAATGCGGGAAGATAGGCAGAGGGGGGATATGGCCCTCTGGGACTGGACACAAAAAGGAGAGTTTGGGAGATGGGGGAACCTAGGACCAGTTTGCTTTTACTGTAAAGAGAATGGACATATCAGAAAGAATTGTCCCCAGAAGGAAAAGGACCTGAGGGTCTATGAGACTGAGCAAAAAGGGGAAGCAGAAGACTAGGGGTGTCAGGGGCTCTACCTCCTGGGGACAGAATACCATCAGGAGCCCTTGATAACTGTAAAAATAGGCCCCCAGGAGGAAGAATTTGAATTCCTAGTAGACACGGGGGCTGAAAGAACTTGTGTTTTAGAATCCCAAAGGGGTTCAAAAAGGCTCAAGATACCATGCAAGTAGTAGGTGCAAAAGGGGAAGGGTTCAAAGTCTTAGTTATAAAGGAGGTAAAGCTTGAAGGGGCAAATAAGATAGGAATTGGGGATGTCCTATTAGTTCCAGAAGCAGGGTGCAATTTATTAGGATGGGATTTACAGGTGCAGTTAGACATTGGAGTGCTCCCAGAGGAAGGGAAAATGGTGGTTAAGCTTCTTCAATTAAGGGAAGAGGATGAGGACAAAATTCATGAGATGGTGTGGGCAAAACCAAAAAATCAAGGTAAATTGAACACGAAATCTATAGTAATAAAAATAGTTTATGAGAACCATCCAGTTCAGGTATGACAATACCCACTCTCCTTGGAGGGGAGACGAGGACTGCAGCCGGTGATCCAGGACCTACTTGAAGAAGGGATCTTAGAACCATGTATGTCCCCATATAATACACCCATATTACCAGAAAAGAAGTCAGATGGTGTGGCGTTAGCTTTTGTTCTCCCCGGCTGCACGCAGCTCTTGGGAGCCCGGCTGTGGCGTAGCTTCCACGTGCTGCCGGGGTTTTCTGCCGCGGGTTCCCGGACACGGCTTCGTGTCTCGGGCGCGTGGGCTGGCCAGCTGCTGTTACTGTGCGCTAGGGATCCGGTAAAGAGGTAAGGAATTTTTCCATTTACTCCATGCTGGACTGGAATGATTTATTGGTCACGTGGCGCGGTTCGATGGAAAGACGCAACCGCTCCCGGCACTCGCATGGGAGAAAATGGCGCCTGGGTGCCAGCGGGGTAGGATTTTATGGAGGGGTGGGGCGAGACGATCCACGGCCTGCCATCCAATAGGGGCGGCTGCCGTGGCGGTGACGCCAGCAACAGCGACCAACCAGAGAACCCCGCAGGGGCGGGCACCGAGCCTCGGGCTGAGTGGGATCGTGTGGATTGGGGTGGCAGGCACGGGGTTTCCTGGGGCCAGATGGGGGAGTGGTTACAGGAGCGGCAGAGGGAGAAAATCCAATGGCAGGCAGCTTGGGGCCAGAAACCGCGGGGGGGGGGAAACGACACGGGGGGTGCGTGGGATTACAGAACTTGACTTATTTTAACAGAAATTAAAAACCCTAATCTAAACCCGAACTCCAGGATGCAACAAGATGGGACTTACAGGCTTGACCAAGATTTAAGAGAAGTGAACAAAAGAACAGTGAATCAGTACCCAGTAGTGCCTAACCCCTATACACTACTGAGTAATATCCCCCTAGCATGCCAGTGGTTTAGTGTGGTAGACCTAAGAGATGCTTTTTGGGCATGTCCACTGGCAGAGAAAAGTAGGGATATATTTGCCTTTGAATGGGAGGAACCCGATTCCAGAAGGAAGCAACAGCTTTGGTGGACTAGGTTACCCCAAGGGTTTTCTGAATCCCCAAACCTATTTGGTCAAGCACGAGGAGAAGTACTGCAACTCTTCTCCATCAAACCTGAGATAAAACTCATCCAATATGTAGATGATTTGCTTCTCTCAGAATGGGAAGAAAATGAAGTTTGGGAATCCACCATAGCATTGTTAAATTTTCTGGGGGTCCAAGGACTTCAAGTACCAAAAAGGAAACTCCAATTTGTAGACCGTGAAGTAAAATACCTAGGACATGTGATTTGTCAAGGCAGCTGGTGACTGAACCCTGAGAGAATTGCAGGAATAGTCTCACTCCCACAGCCAAAAACTAAGGGAATTTAGAAGGTTTTTAGGCTTGTTGGGATATTGAAGGATATATGCAGGCTGTCAGGTTCTTGTATGAAAAGTTAGTGGAAGAAGAGATTAGGTTGGAAGAAGATGATGAGCAAAAGTTTGAAGCTTTAAAGCAAAAATTAGTGCACTGGCACTGAGTCTTCCTGCCTTAGACAAACCTTTCTATCTGTTTGTAGATATAGAAAAAGGGGTAGCTCATGGAGTATTAGCCCAGGACTGGAGAGGATCCAGGAAACCAGTGGCCTATTTATCAAAACTACTAGACCCTGTCAGCCGGAGGTGGCTAACCTGCATTCAGGTGGTGGCAGTGACTGCTGTACTCGTAGAGGAAAGCAAAAAATTAACCTTTGGGGGAAAATTGAAAATATATACCCCACACTCAGTTAGAAGTATCGTAAGCCAAAAGGCTGAGAAATGGCTCACTGATTCCCGAGTGCTAAAGTATGAAGCCATCTTAACAGATAATGATTTAGAGCTAATCGTGAGTAACCAACTCAACCCTGCCCAGTTTTTATATGGAGAACCAGGTGAGGAACTAGTACATAATTGCCTAGAAGTTATAAACTATCAAACTAAAGTAAGAAACGACCTAACGGATCAACCACTCCAAGAAGGGAAACGATTGTATATTGATGGATCTTCATGATTAATCCAGAGGCACCAGGTATTAGGGTACGTTATAGTGGATGAAGGGTTAGTAGCCATAGAAAAGGGAAAGTTACCTTCCGACTGGTCAGCCCAAGCCTGTGAGTTATATGCCCTAAAACGAGCTCTGGAAATATTAGCACAGAAAAGGGGAACAATATATACAGACTCAAAATACGCTTTTGGAGTAGTGCATACCTTTGGGAAAATTTGGGAAGAGAGGGGGCTATTAAATTCAAAGGGAAAGGGACTGATTAATGAAAAACTTGTTTTAGAAGTGTTAGAAACCTTACAATTACCAGAAGAAGTAGCAGTGGCATATGTTAAAGGACATCAAAAAGGGGCGACTCAAGAGACGCTAGGGAACAATTTAGCTGATTTAGAAGCTAAAAATGCAGCTGAATCAGGGACAGAAAAACTAATGATGGTGTTAACCCCCATGGGAGAAATGCAAGAAGTCCCGGTGTTTAGTGGGACAGAAGAGGAAGAACTCCTTAAAATAGGAGCCAAGAAAGATAATGAAGGGAAGTGGAGATCAGAAGATGGGAGGCAAATGTTGAATAAGTCCCTTGCCAAGAAAATGCTGGAAGGCATGCATGGGAAAACACATTGGGGTACTCAAGTGCTAAGTGATCAATTTCTAAGAGACTGGGGCTGCATAGGAATTTTCAGGATAACTAAGTCGGTGACTGAATGGTGTGTGATATGTCAACAAGTAAATAAGAAGGTCATGAGGAAAACACCCAGGGGAGGGCAAGAACTAGCCTTACGGCCCTTTCAAAACATCCAAGTAGACTTTACTGAGCTTCCTCAGGTACAATGGTGGAAATTTTTGCTAGCAATAGTAGATCACTTGACTCATTGGGTAGAGGCGGTACCCACTGTTAAAGCCAATGCCAATGTTGTGAGTAAAACACTTCTAGAATCAATCATTCCCCAATATGGGATGGTAAACAAGATTGATTCAGACCAGGGAACTCATTTCACATCAAAGATATTGCAGAAAGTTGTTCAAGCCCTGGGAGTGAAATGGGAGTTACACACTCCATGGCATCCCCAGAGTTCTGGTCGGGTTGAGCAAATGAATCAAACTCTTAAAAGAGCTTTAGTTAAGCTAATGATTGAAACCCAAATGTCAAGGATAAAATGTCTTCCTATAGCCTTTCTAAGAATTAGAATCCAACCCCGGTCAGATCTGGGAGTGTCACCCTATAAAATGATGTTTGGGTTGCCCTTCTTGACCTCTCCCCAGAAGGTTGCCACCTATGAGGAAGGGGAAGCCAATCCCAAGAAATATGTTATATCTATAGCACAAACCTTAGAAGGGCTAAGACATAAAGGGGCCATTCCTCAAACTACCATCCTGGATTTCAGAATCCATAATATTAATCCCAGGAATTGGGTGATGATCAAGTCATGGAGAGATCAGCCTCTAACTTCTCAGTGGGAAGGTCCCTTTCAGGTACTGCTCACCACCGAATCAGCTGTGCGAAATGCAGAGTGGGGATGGACTCATGCCAACAGAGTTAAAGGCCCAGTAGAAGAACCGAAAGAATGGACTATAACATCCAGGCTGGGTGAAACAAGATTAACTCTCAAGCAGAGACCGAGAGACAACCAGAAAAACAAGACGCCCAAAAAGTAGAGTCAAGCTTCCACCAGCCAGCTCGAGAACTGTTTTAATGGGCAAGAATTACAAGCATCTGTGGAGGGGAAGTACACAAGGGACCGTAAAAGGTAATGGGTCAGCATCCTTAAGAAAATAAGACAAAGGAAGGAGGGCAAGACCAGGTTGGCCCCTTTGTTCGCTACCAAGAAGACTCCATAGCCCTGCTGTGGGTAGCAACCCCATAGGCATGGTAAAGTAGGGGCAAAAAGGCCGTACCAGACCTCTATAATTCCTCAACTGTCTTTTAATACAAAAGGGACTGGAGGGCAAGACCAAGTTGGCCTCTGTATTCACCACTAAGATCCACCTACTATGGGTAGCAATCCCATAGGCAAGGTAGCTATACCGGACCTCTGTAATGTCCTTTTGGTCATTCCGGATAAGGGTGTCTAGGGAAAACCGGGGATTTTTTTCTCTTTGGTTCCCTCTCTCCTTGCCCACATCAACAGATGCTGATATGACTCATTGAGTTAAATTGTTTGAGCCAAATAACTTGTGGAAAAGGAAAAGGGGGGATTGTGATAGATGAATAATGCCATGGTTGACTCTCACAATTAAAAGGCAAATATCATGTATATATGTTAAGAGAAGTTTTATAGACTTATAGTTATGTTTTACCTCCCCTTGCATTGTTATCAGGGGTGGCCTGGGTTTGGGACATTTGGGAGGGTCGACTTGTTACTATGGCAACATCTGACCTCCAATCAAGATTTAAGGATGTAAACTCCACCACTGGACAGTGAAGAAGGAGTTGATGGACAGAACTTTGAGAGGGGCTAAAGGATTAAAAGGCCAAATCTCCATTGTGTGGATGAACACATGATGGGAAAAAATCCTTTGCTCCCAGCGCCGTTGTTCTGGTTTGAAAGCAAAACCAGTGAGAGACTCCTAGTCAGAAATACAGTTTATTGGGAAAAGGGAAAAGAAACAAAATGCATGCAATAATACAAAAGGAAGACCACTGACAAAGTCAGAATACAACCTGACACCCCTTTGGCCAGTGTGTTGGTAGCAGTCCAAATTGGAGTGGCTGCAGTCCTCTTGGCGTGGCAGATGTGGTTTCTGTTGGAGCAGTGGTCCTGTAGAAAAGGTGTAGTCGTCCAGTGGAAACCCCAGCTGTGTCCTCTTGGAAACCTGTGGGAAGGCTGCCTTTCTGTCCAAAAAATCCCAGAATATATCTAGGTGGGAATGCTTAGCTCCTCTCAGCTGGGTGGAGCATCTCACAATGGGCTGATGTCATTCTGAGTCATGTGGTGGGTCTTTGAGTACCTGTTAAACAGAAAGGGCTCCTGGAGGGAGTTATCTCTGAGTCATGTGGCAAGACATTGATGGGCCCATTAACAGGAGATAAGGAAAACTGCCCAGAAGACAACTGCTACACAGATGGCAATAGAAAACATCCTGCTTCACAATCTCAGACAGCCGTAATATTTTCTCTATTCAGTCTTCTGTTGTATTTTTTATAAGGTTTCAATAAACCTTTTAAATTTTTGAAAGTGAATATCATGCCTCACACAGAATTGGAGTTTACTCAGGCATGATGCTTTCTCCTCTGTGCATTTCAAAAATGGGTGGTGTATTGGTTTTCCATTACAAGGTTTTGGTATTAGGGGGGTACAAGGGTGGCTTCTGTGAAAAGCTGACAGAAGTCAGATAGAGCCAATGCCAGCTGGCTTCAAGACAGACCCACCACTGGCCAAGGCCTGGCTAATCAGCAATGGTGGTGTGACGTCCCACCCTTAAGGGGAAGGGAACACCCAAGATTCATAGATGCTGGTGGTTGAAAGGAATGATGAAGGCCAGAGGGTCTGCAAAAGCTTGCATAGTTTTATTAGTAAATTACATACATAGCACGGGAATTGGTATGTTAGTCCGTGACCTACTATGTAAACACATGGCAGTGGGTTTTGGGTAAAAGGGTAGAGAAGAGAGAAAGAAATTTTTGATAGAGGGGATAGAGGGGGGGAGAAGAGAAGAGAAGAGAAGAGAAGAGAAGAGAAGAGAAGAGAAGAGAAGAGAAGAGAAGAGAAGAGAAGAGAAGAGAAGAGAAGAGAAGAGAAGAGAAGAGAAGAGAAGAGAAGAGAAGAGAAATCGCCAGTCCTGGCTATGAATGTTTGAGACATGCACGTTAGCCCCCTTATCTTCCAAGCTTCTACAGATGGTAGTGCCTCTGGGATAGCATATTTTGGGAGGGGGGGAACTGCTGCACAAGAGCAGCTGTGAGAGGAGTGAGAATATGTGAGAGAAACAACTCTGCTGACACCAAGGTCAGTGGAGAAGGAAGGGGAGGAGGTGCTCCAGGCACTAGAGCAGATTCCCCTGCAGGCTGCGATGAAGACCATAGTGAGGCAAGTTTTCTCCCTGTAGCCCATGGAAATTAATGGTGGAGCAGTCCGTGGAGGACCCCATACCAGAGCAGGTGGATGTGCCCAGAAGAGGTTGTGACCCTGTGGGAAGCCCGTACTGGAGCAGGCTCCTAACAGGACCTGTGACCCTGTGGTGGACAGTAGTGTTTTGACCTTGGCTGGGTGCCAGGTGCCCCCTAAGCCAGGGTATTCACCTGCTCTGGCATGGAGCTCCTCCACAGGCTGCAGGAGGATCTCTGCATCCCTGTGGATTTCCATGGGCTGCCAGGGCACAGCTTCTTCACCATGGTCTTCACCATGAGCTGCAAAGGAATCCCAGCTCCGGGGCCTGGAGCATCTCCTCCTCCTCCTTCATTGATCTTGGTATCTGCAGAGCTGTTCTTAGATGTTCTCAGCCTGCTCTTCTCTGGCTGCAATTACAACTGCGCAACAACTTTTCTTTTTTCTTAATGATGTTATCACAGAGGCTTTACTACCATTTCTAATTGGCCCAGCCTTGGCCAGCAGCACATCCATCTTTGGAGCCACCTGGGATTGGTTCTGCCAGACATGAAGGAAGCTTCCAGTAGCTTCTCACAGAAGCGACCCCTGTAGCCCCCCTGCTATTAAAAGTCAGGCCCTGCAAACCCAATGCAGCCACAAGGACTTATTGCTGACTCATGGACAGTTTGTTGTCCTCCAGGGCCTCCAGGTCCTTTTCTGCAGTGCTGCTTTCCAGCAGGTCACCCCCAGCTTGTACTGATGCCTGGGGCTATTCCTACCCAGGTGCAGGACCCTGCATTTTCGTTTGTAGAATTTCAGAAGCTTTTTCTATCCATCTCCCCAACCTGTTGAGATCTTTCTAAATGACAGCACAGCACTCTGGGGTATTGGCCACTCCTCCCAGCTTTGTATCATCAGTGGACTCACTGAGGAGGCATCTACCGCTTCATCCAAGTCATTGATGAACAAGTTAAACAATACTGAGCCCAGCATTGGATCTTGGGACACACCACTAGTGACAGGCCTCCAACTAGACTGCAACTGATCACAACACTCTGAGACCTACCTTTCAGACAGTTCTCAATCTACCTCACTGTCCACTCATTCAACCCACACTTCTTGAGTTTGCCTATGAGGATGCTGTGAGAAAGTGGCAAAAGCCTTGCTGAAGTCCAGGTAGACAATATACACTGCTCTCCCCTCATCTATCCAGGTAGTTGTCTTGTCATAGAAGGCAATCAGGTTGGTTAAGCATAATTTCCCTTTAGGGAATCTATGCTGACTACTCCTGATCACCTTCTTGTAATCCATGGGGATAGACATGGCCTCCAGAGTGAGGTGCTCCATCACTTTTCCAGGGATTCAGGTGAAGCTGCGTGGCCTGTAGTTCCCTGGCTCCTCCTTCTTGCCCTTTATGAATATGGCACATTGTTTCTCTGGTTAACCTTTGTGAAGTAGATAGCTTTGGAAGACATTATTAATAAATTGCATCATGTTTGAGAATTGGAGCATGTCGCTGTTGAGCAGGACGGGAACGAAATGACTCCAAGTTAGAAGGCAAAGAGAATGAACTCTGATTTATTTCAAATGCACCGCTTTATATATAGAGAACATCATGCAGACGAATTTCATTGGTCTTAGAGTAAAAACATCTCACACCATTGGTGTGCAGTGAATGACGCACGGTGGCAGAACATATCTATAAACAATGTGAACAACAAGATAGATTAGAGAATTATTTACATTCTTTCCCAACTGCTTCCCAGGCTCTTACCTGGTTAAAAAACCCTCTCTTTTTCTCTCTGACTGAACTGAGAATATCCACAGGAGCAAATCACTGTTAAATCCTGCCATTCTTTTAAATAATAACTGTCCTTATTGATATTCATGTCTGAACAAAATTAAAATTCTTTTTATTTTCTGTTGATCTATAAAATTCCATGTTGTGTTTATGGAAAATAGAAACAAGTGAAACACTGCATCACAGAGTATATATTATATCCTAAAAATTATAAATATTGCACTCAGCATATCAGATTTTCAGTTCCTGGAAAGGAGTTAAGGGGGAATGCACCACCACAATCAGTAACAGTTCCTTTAAAACAACTGTATTCATTCTTTCAGAGTTAATGAAAAGATGTTTATTAGAACAAGAGATTGTTTCCATATAATTGTTTCTTGTTTTCTTAGCCTCCTTCAGGAAACGTGAGAATGACTCATGTACCTAGTACCCAGCCAGCAATAATGAAACCAACAGAAGAATCACCTGCTTAGACACAAATTTCAATGGTTTGTCTATAACTTTCAGGCACTAGGTTCCTTTCAATTATAGTAATATAAATGCACTTCTGAAGTAGTGTGTTTTATAAATAAGCATTATTTTCCTGATAATTTATGAAAATGAATACTGCCTTTAAGTAATCAGTTACTGCATGAATTTGTGTAATATTAGGTTGGTCTTCATAAACGGAGATGTTAAATTTTGGAAAATAGACTTGGAATATTAATTTTGTGTTTGTATTTTTTAATAGCTAATGATGCTTATTTTGTTCAGGAGCATGCCTTGGCCCAGGCAGAACTGCTAAAGCGTCAAGAAGAACTGGAAAGAAAAGCAGCTGAATTAGATCGCAAAGAAAGGGAAATGCAGAGTGTCAATCAGCAGGGGGGTATGCATAAAAATTTTTTTTTAATTACAGAAATTTCACTTTTTCTTAGAAACTGTTTTAGTTTCACAGTGTTACTGTGAAATAGATCAAAGGGGGTTTTATAACCTCCTCAGGAAAAGAAAATTCATTTCCTTTGGAACAGTGCAGTGAATAAAAACTGGACTGTGCAGATTTTCACAGCAAAAATTTTAAATTAGGCCTATGTTACATGTTACTCTCAGCTATCAGCTATTTTTATTCTAGGTTAATATCCAAGTAATACTGTTGAATAGAAATTGTGCAGTTTGAGAAGTATCTTCATAAGTAACATCTCCTTGATTTCTCTTCTGTCAGTATTTATAGCTGTAGGAGAACGTTACTGTTTTGAAACATTTTCTTACCCTTTGGCTATGTTACAGACAGTATTCTATGCAAACAGCAGAAAGATTTCTTTTATTATTAATATTTTATTAATTTTTCATATCTTGCTTTGTAACCCATAGTTAAGATCTGTATCTCATTTTGCCACAACATTTAAGTAACCATCAGTTTTTATGCTGCAATTTCACATATGGAATTTACATCCTCTTAACTGAAGATACTTTACTAGAATTAGATCTACAGGAAAAATTTTAGACTGAAGTTAAAAAAGCCTCAAACAAACCAAAACACCATGCAAGGTTGACTTTTCATGATCTTTTCACTTGTATCTAGAAATCTGACTGCTGTATTTCCACATGTGCTGGGATTTTTTTTGCTGCTGTGGTTATTGGAATATACAGCAGCACGATTCCAGATTGCATGACCACTTAGTAACTCAAATTCTTAGAAACTTTATGCCAGTCATCTGCTAGGATCTGGGAATAAGGAATTGCTAATCTTCTAAGGAAAAGAATCATGATGGTATTATCCCTACATCAAGCAATTTTTATTTTCTCAGTATTTATTCTTTTCAATGTCTCTATTAAATCTCTGTACCTCTTCTCCCAGATAATTTTTTGTTTGTTTGTTTTTTAATATTCTTCTCCATATATTGCTCTTCATCTTATTTCACTTACTTATATTGATGGTCTGGATTGATTACTTGTCTCTTTCAGGCTTCAGGGACAGTCTTGTTCATCTATATCATAGGAAACATAACTCTGATACCGCATGCATGTTTCAGGATATTTCTAAAATGGGTATTTACTGTTTTATTATGTTGCAGTTGACTCCTAGTTAATTTTTCTTTTCTGCAGTAACATGGCTGTGAGAGTGTCTAGGAGGTTATTCCATACTACCTTATGTTATTTGCCAGGGGTGGAGGAAAAGGACTTTCTTGCTTCTGAGAAGAAGGGTGCTCCTTCCATGGGGAAAATGCATGCTGGGTAAAATAGTTGGTATTGCCACAGACTTTCTATATAAATAGTTCATTTGCCTTATACCTTTTTTTATTACCGTTGTTGATGTTACTGTTCATTTTCTTATCTCATTGCTGTTTCCAGTAAATTGCTTTTATCTCAACCTGTCATCTTTGCCTTTTGTGCTTCTAACTAGAGGGGGAAGGGAAGCGAGTGCTGGCATGGTTACAGTGGGAGCACTAAACTGGGGAATATAATTCCTAAACCATGACAAGTTGTTCACATCCAAGTGCTTGAAGAGTCCATGAAGAATCTAAAGGATTCTTTGGGAAGGCTGAATAGAGAAGAGAGAGCTCTTAAAGCTTGAGAGAGAATATTGGGATTTTGCCAAATGACTACGTAAAAGGTACTGCACATCAGAAATTGTATGTTATGAATGAGGAGAACAATATTCCTTTCCTTCTGATTTTTTTCTTTGTCATATTCATTCAGACTCCTTTGGAAACATTTTAGAGATACTTTGATTGGAGGACAAAGTCTTTGGCAATAGTACTCTAGCTATTTGCATTCAAGATGCTGGCTGCACATTTAGGACACCTGTCATATGCAACTGACTAAAATGAAAAGATCTTCAGGCTGGTAGGTCTGCTCAGCAATAGGTCCGGGGAGGTGATTCTCCCCCTCTACTCTGCTCTTGTGAGACCCCACTGGGAGTACTGCACCCAGCCCTGGGGCTCCCAACATAAGAAGGATGGGGACCTGTTGGGACAAGTCTAGAGGAGGCCACGAAGATGCTCAGAGGGCTGGAGCATCTCTGCTATGGAGACAGGCTAAGAGTTGGGGCTGTTTAGCCTGGAGAAGAGAAGGGTCCATGGAGACCTTATAGCAGCTTTCCAGTACCTAAAGGGGGCCAACAAGAGAGCTGGAGAGGGACTTTTCACAAGGGTATGTTGTGATAGGACAAGGGGAAATGGCTTTAAACTGAAGGAGGGTAGGTTTAGATTAGATAGTAGAAAGAAATTTTTTACTAAAAGGGGGGTGAGGCACTGGGACAGGTTGCCCAGAGAAGTTGTAGATGAGTGTAGTGAGTTGACCTTGGTTCGGTGCCAAGTGCCCATTAACCCGCTGTATCGCTCCCTTTCCCAATGGAACAGGGGAGACGATAAGATGGAGAACAAACAGTGGGTGAGATTAGGGAGTTTTATTACAGTGAAAGAAAGAAAGAAAGAAGTGAGTCTGTGTGTGCATAAGTGAAGGGAAAAGTCCATCTCTACTTCCCATCAGCAGCGATGTTTGGACACTTCCTGGGAAGCAGGGCTTCAGCACTTGTAATGGTTCCTCCAGGAAGGCAAATATTGAAAACTCACAAATGCCTCTCCCTTCCTCCTCCCTCCCTTAGCTTTATATATTTGAGCTGACATCATATGGTATGGAATATACCTTTAGCTAATTTGGGTCAGCTGGCCTGGTTGTGTCCCCTCCCAGGATTTTGCTCACTCACATCCCTTTGATGGGGGAAGGAATGTCAGAGGGACAGCCCTGCTCAGCAGTAGCCAAAACACTGGTCTGTTAACACCTGTCCAGCTACTAATACAAAGCACAGCACTGTGAGGGCTGTGAACTTTTATCTCGGTCAGACCCAATACAATACTCCATCCCTGGAGACATTCAAAGCCAAGTTGGAAGGGGCTTTGAGCAACCTGATATAGTGGAAGGCATTCCTGCTCATGGCAGGGGGTTGGAACTAAATGATCTTCAAGGTCTCTTCCAACCCAAACCATTCTATGATTTCTTCAGTCTTCTCTTTTCAGTTTCTACGCTGTATTGCACTTGAGCTTATGTAAGGACCTGATAATAAGAAAAAATGCCCCAAAATTGCTTAGTCATTGTGTCTGCTTATCATAATCTCTTTTAACATCTGAAGACTATGTGCGGGATGGACCGTGAGCTGCCTTGAGGTCCAGAAAGAGGAGGGCAAAAACTGTGCCAAATCAGGAGGAGGGAGAGAGAGGGACAAAAACTCTGCCCTTTGCCTCCTCTCCCTGCTGTCTGCTAAAGCCTTTTTACAGCTGTGAAAACAACCTGAAGCCTCCTGGAGCTGAGATACTGCCAGCCTGGGGAACACCCCCCAGCCCGATCCTGCATCCTTGGAGTGACCAGCACGAGTGGATCGGAGCCACACGTGAGCTGTAGGGACCATGCATTGCATCTGCATTCCAGAAGACATTCCAGCTAAGCTGTCAACCCCAAGACCAGAAAACACAGATAAACTACTTCAAGCAGCAGGGGAAAAAAAAGGCAAAAAGTGCTTCCCCCCCCCCCCCCCCACCTCAGCAGAAAAGTAGCAGTGTGGTGGTAAACTATCCTATGCTTTTAAAACAATAATCTTAGCTTTTTCCAACTTTTCTCTACTGTTTCCCTTTCTTTCTCTTTGCCTCTTTTACAGTTAATAAAGTGAAAATATAATTTTTTTTTGTATCGGCATCTAACTTTGTTTGAGTTTTTATCTCATTTCAGGGAATATTCAAACCTGAAGTTCTTTCCGCAATTCAGAGAGCTCTCTCTGCTCCTCTGCAATTAAGTGGATTGTAACATCTTACTAATGTGTGCTGCTTCCTATTTCAGCTAGTTCATTTTGGCATGCCTGAAAATTCCTTCCTGGGCTTGCATGAAGCTAGTTTGTGGATAACTGCATTCATAGTGTAGGCATGCCAATAAAGTTATGTTAATAGGCCTTGAGATGGTAACTTGTGTGGAATGAAATAACTCAGCTAGGTTTTTGCTTATCAAGATACAGTCTTGGAATATGAGTATCCAAAGTGTATTTAGAAAAAGGCCACTTGGTTTTTGATCTCAAACCAACTCATCAAGCTGTCTTTCAGTCTTAGTTGAAAATTTTGAAACTTGTGCCACAGGGGTGGGAAGACACATTAGATAACATTCTTCAGTAAGAATTTGAACCATTATAAGATGTCTGATTTCTATGCGACTGTCTTGAAACTATCAGTCCTGAAAGAAGTAACCATATAGCGCAGAATGAAGATCTGAATTATTATCAGATATGTTTCATTTAAGAAATCCCCAAGAAGATTTTAATATGGATGGGAATATTGCTTGGTTACCTTCTGTATGCTCCCTCTGTAAATCCCCTGCTCTAAAAGGCTTGATAAAAATGGTGTCGGGGGCTGATGCTGGCCAATTGCCAGTGCACCCACGAAAAATCATTCACTTATTCTCCTCTGCTGTAGTTGAGCAGAGGAGGGGGAAAGAACAATTTAAAAAAAAGCTCATGGGGTGAGATAGCGATTAAGAGGAAACACTTTAAGGGCAAAATAGGCTCAAAACTTGAAAAGATATAAAGAAAAATTTATTAACAGAATTAAAAGAGGGTAATGAGAACTAAAATAAACCTTTAGAACACCTTCCCCCACTCCCAGTCCTTCTTTCTTTCCCACCGACAGCACAGGGAGACAAAAACACGGGGTTTTTAGTCAGTTTGTGACTTCTAAAAATATTTCTTCAGTTTGTTATAGGTAATAAATGATAAAGCTGAATTAATAACCAAAAAATAGGTTTTGATTTCGCGACCAAGATTCACTCTCCGATAACCACAATCCAAGAGGCAGCACATATAGAAACATAACCTCGGCTACTGAACATAATGTGAAAAACACTACCTTCTTTCACCAAGCTCTGTCAAACAACTGATCCCACCAAGACGCCTGGAGGATGGAATTCCATTTCTGGACTGGAACATGTGTCACCTTCTTAATTTCTGCCGCAAGGCCTCTGATTGTCTCCCCGTAATCATCAATTTCTATACAGCATTCGGATTCATTAAACTTTCCACAGACTCCCCCCTCTTCAGCTAACAAGTAATCTAGTGCTATCCGATTTTGGTACACAAAAGCTCACATTTGGGAATGTTGCCTTAATAATAACTCAAGGGCATCTGAAGTGTGATTTGATACAATCTCCACTACTGCCTGGAGCCTTATTAGTCTATTTAATAGATAAATTGAGGCCCTGTATCCCCAACTCCCATCTTGGGCCCATGTGGCAGGGCCATAATATTCTATTATCCTTTCTGCAGGCCATTCTTCTTTGCCCCATGTCTGGCTGCCGCCCACAATAGAGAATTTTCTCTTTGTTTCTCTCTTTGTTCTCTCTAGAGTTTCATATAGGGGTGCTCCTAATAAACTACTTTCACACCTGGGTAGTGTAAAGAAAATGGGTCGAATCATTCTTAAAGTGCACGATACCTTCTATTTTTGGGGTAACTCACTACATGCTTTTTTCCCACATATCCAATATATCCCATTAGGGGCTTTCCATCTAATTTTTGTGTTCTCTGGTTCATTCCAGTAATCCCTAAGATTTTCCAGGGATTGGTAAGGGTTAGCTCCAGACCCTTTGTTCCAACAAAGTTCAATTTTATCACTCCATTCGCATTTTGTTCCCTTCTCGTGACTCCAATACCCAGCAGGATGTTCTGGTTGCCAGACCTTGCTTTTGTTACTTGAGTTTACTGCTAGGGTGGATATACACAGGGTATATCCCACTATTTCAGTATATTCCTTTCCTTCTCTACTAATACAGATTGTTCTAATTATCCTTTGATCTAAAACCCATCCCTCAGGTCTCTGTATGGTTCTTGAGATTTGAGCATTGTGCCACTTTAGAAATTGCTTTGGAGTTAAACTCTCACCTTTCCAAGGCCATTTTTTTGCTGACTTAAACCCCTACAAATCCAACAATTAGACAATCCTAATTCACTTGCAATTTCCCGTATCAGGTCTATGAATAAATTCCTGTTTGGAGCAGGCAATCCCCAATCACTGTATTGTTTTTCCAGTTGGTCATATTTCTCGCTCAGGGTCTTTAACCTCTCTTGTCCTATCCTTCTTTTTCTCATTTCTGACTCTTGCCTTTTTAATTCTTGGGCCACCTGTTTCATTTTGCTTTCTGGGTCCACTCCTTCGTTATTTCTTGAAAAACAGAAAGTTCTGTCAAATTGTAAACAGACCCTGTCATCATCATCCCCCAGGAGATCAAGTATAACAGGCTCGTTATTGATGGCTAATCTATTTTCATATTTCAAATTTTTCCCCAGCCAGTAAGGTTTTCCACCCATCACAGACATCTCTAACTGCGTGTTGTCATAACATAGTTTGTTAACTTGGAAATAGGCTACAAATATTGACTTCATTTTTCCCCCAATCCACACCATGCGGTTACATTGATTACAAGTAGGAACAGGTATCTGCTCTGCATTCCTCTTATACATTTTATGCATGGGTGTTTCTGACTGCCCGTCCTTAGATGTCGCTTTTTGGATATAACATACTGTTTTTCCATCCAATTCACATATTCTATATCAAGTGCCATTTAAGGTACAGTACCCACTTTTCTTACCACTGCTGCAGTCTTCTGGGGCTGGGTATGCTGAAGTTTCTGCTTCTCCTTGTCCTTCCAGGACAGTCTGTAAGCATTGCCCGCACTCATAACCGGGACTCTGCTTCTCAGTACTGGGCGGATGTTCTAGGTGCAGACTAGTTGTCCTGCACACGACTAGGCTCAGGCCCATCAGGATTCCCCATAGGTGTATTCCTCTGCCCTTGCCTATGCCCACTGGGTTGCCACCAGCGGCGAGGTACACCATCTTCTCAGCAGCAAGAATATTCTTCTGGGGTTCCATACCCAGACCGAGCTGCATACCGCCTTTTAAAAGTGCCCCACTGCGATAGTTCGACCACATCGACTCTGCAGGGTACTTTATTTAACCTCCGGCACTCGACTGTTAGGATTTGTGCTTTTGAATCCAATTTTCCCCCATCCCGTTTTTAAACAAGTGATACCACTCTGGGGAGTCTAAATCTATTATGCCCAAATTAGTAGCTAATTCTAAGATACGTCTAGTCAGATACTGTTCGTCCTCTATACACCTTGTGCACAAGCCCTTAGGTCTATATCCTCTTTTATAATGTGTGGCCCAAATCTCGTGACAATATTCACACTTAAAATAGACAAATGGATAGCGTTCACAACCAGTCACTATACAACTTATCTGATCCCTCTCGGTCATTTACTTGGCCAGTGCAATTTTATCTTTAGGTCTCCAGGGGGTGAGGTCACTTTCCACTCAGGTGTCTCTTCCTGGTGTTTGATCTTTTTCACCCGAGATGCGTGTGTCCAGCCTTTTTCCGCTGTTTGAATTGCTGTGTCTGTGGTTAAAAGGACAAGAAAAGGACCTTCCCAGTGAGGAGTGAGGGAGACTTCCCTCCAGGCTTTTACAAGCACTTTATCTTCTGGTTGTATTGTATGCATAGCGAACCCTAAAGGGGTGCTCTGTGTTACTATCCCCTGCTTACGTAATTCCTGTAGATTTTTATTTATTGCTATTAGATAGCATTGTATTTGTCCATCTTCTATCTTAGGATGTCCTACTGGCATTCCATGTTCATAAGGCATTCCGTATAACATCTCGAAAGGTGATAGCCCTGTCTCAGAGTGAGGCATGATCCTGATGTTTAGTAAAGCTAAGGGGAGACATTTTAGCCGGGACATCTTAGTTTCTAGCATTAGTTTTGATAATTGGGCTTTTAATGTCTGATTCATTCTCTCAACCTGTCCTGAGCTTTGAGGATGCCACAGAGTATGGTATTCCCACCAGATTCCTAAGGCCTCTGCTAGTTGTTTAATGATTTTTGAGGTGAAGTGTGTCCCTTGATCCGAATCTATGTATTTTACTATTCCATATCGGGGTACAATTTCTTCTAGTAGGATTTTTGACACTGTCTGAGCTGTAGCCCTATAGCTTGGAAAGGCCTCTACCCAATGGGTTAGTTTATCGACTATTACCAATGAAAATTTATATCTCCCTACTTTGGGTAGTTCAGTAAAATCTACCTGGATCCTTTCAAAAGGACGGTACACTATTGGGCAACTTCCCAATACTGCCTGTCGTGCCCTGGCCCGATTAACCTTATGGCAGATCATGCATCCTTGAACCTCCTGCTTGGCTAATTCATAAATCCCCTTACATCCGAAGAATCTCAGAAATTGGTCTGCAAGGGCCTGGGATCCCCAATGAGTCTTCTGATGTAATCTCCTCAAATTTTTTCTGGTATAGTCCTTAGATAGTAGTTCCCTCCCGTCTGGCAAATCTCCACTTACCTTCTTCTAACTTCCCCCCTATTTTCTCATATCCTTCAATTTCCTTTTGGGAAGGATATGGGGGATACTCCCGGGCCTCGCTGTCCTCGACTTCCGGGGTACTTACCTTCAATAAAGCTGTGTTTTCAGCTTCCTTGTCTGCCAAATTATTTCCTCGAGTTCGAAACTGTATTCCTGCTTGGTGTCCTTTCATGTGTACGATCAAAATCACCTCTGGCTCCCTGATAGGTTCTAAGATTTGTCTTATTATTTCTCCGTGAACCAACCCTTGTCCTTGAGTATTAATTAGACCTCTTTCCTTACAAATTTTTGCAAAGGTATGGACTACTCCAAATGCATATTTTGAATCTGTAAAAATTGTTCCTTTCTTTCCTTTTAATCTTCTTAAGGCCCTTAATACTGCATACAATTCACATGCCTGAGCTGACCAACTAGCACTCAGAGGTCCTGGCTCTACTACTTCTCCCGTCTTGCCATCCACAATCGCATATCCTGACTTCCTTTTTCCCTCTATAACTCTCGCTGACCCATCCACAAATAATTTTTCTCCTTTTTCTAATTCCTCTTCCTCCAAATCCGGCCTTATTTTTGTCTACAGTTCCACTACCTCGGCACAATCATGAGTCGGCTCCCCTGAGGCTTCCCCAAACAGAAATTGAGATGGATTTTGTGCAGTAGTGGTTCGTAATTCTAAATCAGGTGAGTGGATCAATATGGCTTCATACTTCAAAAGTCTAGCATCTGTGAACCATTTGTCTGCTTTCTGTTGTAATATACTTCTTACGCTATGAGGAGTATAAACTACCAATGGAGCCCCAAAAGTTACTTTCTTGGCTTCTTCCACTAACAGTGCTACTGCCACAATTGCTTGTAAACAAGTGGGCCACCCCCTGCTCACAGAGTCTAAAAGCTTTGATACATACCCCACCGGTTTCTTAGCTCCTGCCCAATCCTGTGTTAATACTCCATGGGCAGTATGACTACTAACATCCACAAATAACTGGAATGGCTTTTTCACATTGGGAAGGCTCAATACTGGAGCTGCCATAAGCATTTCCTTTAACTCTTTGAATCCCTCCTCATCTTGTTCTGTCCATTTCAGCCTGTCAGTAGTGAGTTTCTCATACAGGAATTTCACCTTTTCACTATACCACTCAATCCACTGTCTGCAATATCCTAGAAGTCCCAGCAGCTGTCTAATGTCTCTTTTTGTCCATGGGGAGGGTAGAGCAATAATTCCTGCTACTCTTTCAGGGTCTAATTTCTTCTTCCCTTTTGTTAGCCAATGTCCTAGATATTTAACTTCGGCCTCAGTAAACTGTAGTTTTGACTTTGAAACCTTTAATCCTTTATCCCCTAAGAAATTTAGTAATGCTATGGTACTTGCCCTTACATCTTCTTCTCTTGGACCAGCTACTATGGATATTCTTGTTGCAGTGTGCAGCTACGTAAACGGAGCAAAAAGGCTTTGTGAATTTGAGATGGGAGTTTCTATTTCCTAAACCTAAAGCTGGAGTTTCTATTCTGTATTTGTACGTGTATTCATCCTTCCCCCTGGAGTTATTCCCATTGGATTTTACCTATAATGTATTCACACTGGGCATTGTTTTATTGGTCTCACCTTATCTCTTATTTTCCCCTATAAAACCTTTGTCTGGACCCCAGACCGGGGTCACTTGTACGTGCGGCGATCGGGCAAATACAACCTACTTTGGACTGCACAACAAGTGTCCAGTCTCTTGAGTCTCTTTATCCCGGTCTTGCTCGCGCTCTCTAAACAACTCTGTCCGTATCAGACGAACCCACAAAGGTGTTTGTTGCCTCTCTCTCTCTCCGGCGGCTCCCGGAAGCACCTGGCCAGCGCTCCGGGAAACTGTAACTGGGTGAAAACAAGGAAGTCGGAGAGAGGAGAAAAGAACGAAAAGCAACAAGTGGCGCCCGAACGCGTGGCTTTGATGCGGGAACTGTTTTCATAGCGTGGCAGATAGCGCTCCGGTTTGGGGCTTTTCCAGACGCGGGAGACACAGCTGCTGGCGCCGCCACCATTGAGCTGCCAGAGTCTGCCTGGCGGGAAAAGCCGATTGGACCACAGCGAGTCCAAGCGGGCTTCCGCTCCCTCCGCTCAGGTCCGCAGACCTATCGCCACTGAGAAACTCCTCTGGCTCCTGCTGGGTTCCGGGTTTCCAGCGGAGAGAAGACGCAGTTTCTGCACACCCCAGAAGACGTCTTCAGACTGGGAACCGCTGCTGTTTTTTGTTTTCTAAGGGTCGACGGATCGGTAAGATTCAATACTAATGCGGGAAGGCCCCGGTTAGTGGATCTGGGTGGAGGCAACCCCTGTTCCCGCGGAGGGAAAAGAGCACGTAAGCACGCTGCGTGCGGGGTAGCCGCCGTCAGGTTTTAGACTTTTTTAGGTTTTTTTTCTCTGTTTTTTCAGCAGCAGGCGGGTGAGGCTTGCTGGTGGGCAACATGGGTGGGAAGTTGTCCAAGCAGCAAAAAGAGATTTATTACCAAGTAAAAGTAACCCTGACAGAATCAGGAGAAAGTTTTTCTAAAAGTTTTGTGAAAAAGTTTATAAAGTGGTTGACTTTAAAGTTTCCAAACGTCTCAGCTCAGGATATGAGGCAGAAAGTTTTTTGGAAGGGGGTTGGCACAGTTTTAACAGAAGGCACCAAGAAGGGGGATCCTTCAGTGAAAAAGGGTTTCATGAGGATCTTTTTGTTAGTGTATGACATTGTTAAAGAGGGTGCAGACAGTCGGGAAAAGCGGGAAACTGAAAAGAGTCCATCTGCTTTAGTTCCCTCGTCTCCCCGACCCCCACAGTCTGAAAATGCTAATTGCTCTGTTGAAACTTCAGTTCCTAAATTTCCTTCTGCTTCTTTTTACAGTTGTGGCTGTTCCCAAAACTTCTGTACTCCTTCTAACCCCTTCCCTCACCCCCCACGGGACGAACCGCCACAAAATGGCGGTGGCCGCATGGCGGGGGTCTTTGTCTCATCACAAGATGGACAAAGAAGCGCGGCGGGAACTCCTTCTTCCCAGGTACCCCCCCCCCCCACACCAGTCCCTGACCCTCCTTCCCTTTGTCCTGACCCCTCCTCTTCCTCTCTTGCAGCAGGCCAAACCCCTCCAAAATGCTACTGCAGGCCTCCACCCACAGCACCGCCCCTCCAGATGGTTCCTTCAGCTCCACCCCTCGAGGTTGCACCATTCGCTCCCGCCCCGCTCCACACGGCATCACCAACCTCAGCCACTCCCACACAAACCTCCACCCCCGAGCCTCTGGACCCTGCCCCCGCTCCTCCTCTTTCCCAAGGCCCGGCCTCTGGTTCCCATGGCAACGGGAAAGGTGGGGAGGCCGAAGCTGGGAAACAGAAAGCAGGCAGAGATTCAAACTCCTTGTTTCTCGCGCCAGTGTTGTACAACGCGAGAGGGCAAAACCCCAGATGGGAACCACTTTCATACGAAAGCATAAAGGAACTCTGCAAAACAAAACGTGAATTTGGGCAAAAAAGCGAATTTGTTAAGAGCATGTTAAAAGCAACTTTCAATTCTAACACCTTAGTTCCCACTGATTTAAAGCGCTTGTTCAGTTGCTTGCTCCCTCCATCAGAATACAGAATGTGGGAAAGAACTTGGAAAAGGTTTGCAGGAGACCTTCTTCCAGAAATTTTGCAGAGTCCCGATTATGCAACAGATATAGAGGATGATGAGATCACCCTCGAACATCTTGTAGGTGCAGGGGTCTGGAATCAAGCCCAAAAGCAGGCAGCAGGGATTCCAAAACCAGTGTTAGATCTCACAAAAGACGCAGCAGAACGGGCATTTCTTAGTATGCCCTCAAAAGAACCTATAATACCTTATATCGCTCTCAAGCAATCTGTTTCAGAGCCATTCATGGATTTTGTTGATCGAGTGAGACACGGTCGAGAAAAAGGTGGAAGGGCAAGAAGCACGAGACGAAATCACATTTGAAATTGTCACCACAAATGCAAATGAGGCCTGTCAGCGAGTCATCATGGGTCTTCCAGCGTCACCTCCACCTACGCTGGATCGGCTCATTGAGGAGTGCACAAGAAAATCCACCCTGATGGCAGAGGACTTGGTGGAAAGTCCTCAGGGAAAAGTGGTTGCTCCGACATCAGCAACCCCAGAAACTCCAACATCAAGTTCTCCTCCTCCCAAACGCAGGTGTTATTACTGCAGTGAGGAAGGCCATTTCATCAGCCAGTGCCCCTTTCGGGGGACAGCGCCTCCTCAGGGGGGGAGGGAGGGGGGGGGGAGAATTCTCCAACCAGCAAAAAAACTAATTGGGGAGTGCAGACCTACCCTGCGTGATGATACAAATGGGGTGGGTCAAGGGGGTGTTGGAGATCCCACAAATGACGCAGTAGCGTCAAACAGGAAACGCCGCAAGGGAGGAAGAGAACCCTAATTCCTGTTTTTCCTTTATGCTGGCAGAATTTTTACAGTTAGTTTACCCTGTTGTATGGTTTCATTTTTCTTTCAGACTAGCAGGATGTCAATTCCTACGTTCCTGCTCCTCATTTGGCTCCAGAAAATGACCTTCTACCTGTCCACAGGGGACGCATGGATCGTCCCTCAACCACGAAAAAATGTGTGGGTCACCCTTGCCCAAGCCTTGAAACAAGAACACCTGTGTTTAGCCACTGCCTCAGCAGAAAATCCAATGTCCACATGCCTGGTAGGGATTCCGAGCAAGGGGCAAGAATTTCCAAAGTCCTTGATTCATTTGCAAACTGAGTTGAATGAAAACAATCCCCCGAATATCTGGGCAGAGTTCTACAAGCACAAGGATGTTGTAGAACGTGTTAAAATACCTGTTCAGAATCCCCTGCTCCTGTGGCAAAAGTTTGTTCTAGACTTGCCTGCTGCTGATGAGGAGCCCCAAGAATTAGAACTACTGGGCTCCACAAAAGCTGAATTTTGCGTTCAATTTAATTTTTCACCAGATAAAGAAATAAAACTATATGCACAGGTCAGACAATACAAGATGGAATTCAGAGCGGGCCAATGGTGCACAGCTGTTGCTGTTTTAGAGGTCCCTAGCACCACGGATTTCTATCCCCGCAAGCTGGAAAAGGGAATGTTTTTCATCTGTGGGGATAGAGCATATCCAGGAATCCCTTCTCGTCTGGTTGGAGGTCCATGCACTCTGGGGCGTCTTTCCCTTGCTTCCCCCAACATGACTCAAATTCCAATCGGGCAAACGAAAAGTGAAACAAAAATTACTAAACGGAGTGCAAGTCAATTTGATGAACATTATGATGCTGAAATTTACCATTGGGCAAAATCGAAAAGGGTTGCCGTCTCTGTGTTCCTACCATGGGTAGCGGCAGCCAAAGCATTGAGTGAATTAGGCAATTTGGAATGCTGGGTGATGAAGCAGGCAAGTTTAACATCAGCAGCTTTGAGTGACCTGCTTGCAGATGAGGAAATTACCAGGAAAGCCACCCTGCAAAACAGGGCAGCTATCGATTTCCTGCTGTTGGCACATGGGCATGGATGCAAAGAATTTGAGGGATTGCGTTGCTTTAACTTGTCATCAAAAGGCCAAAGTGTTCAATCATCCATCCAGGAAATGAGAAACCTCAATGGCAGCGTGAAGCAGGAGAATGAGGACTGGTTCAAGGGCATGTTTAAGGGCTGGGATCTTTCTGGGTGGGTGTTGTCCCTTCTAAAGGACATTTGTTATTTTGTAGTTGCAATCTTTTTAGTTTTGATATCATTTGGGATTCTCAAGCGAATCATTTTTAGCATTGCTTCCTCCAAGTTTGCAGCCTCCACACCTGTTGTAAATGCTGCTGCCACCACGGGAGGAGAATGGTGGGAAGATGGAAAACAAAACAACACTGCAGTTTGATAGCCGCAGTTTCTCCTTCCCCCAAAGCTCCGTTCATTTTATTAAACAAAAAAGAGGGAGATGTTGCAGTGTGCAGCTACGCAAACAGAGCAAAAGGGCTTTGTGAATTTGATATGGGAGTTTCTGTTTCCTAAACCTAAAGCTGGAGTTTCTATTCTGTATTTTTACGTGTATTCATCCTTCCCCCTGGAGTTATTCCCATTGGATTTTACCTATAATGTATTCACACTGGGCATTGTTTTATTGGTCTCACCTTATCTCTTATTTTCCCCTATAAAACCTTTGTCTGGACCCCAGACCGGGGTCACTTGTACGTGCGGCGATCGGGCAAATACAACCTACTTTGGACTGCACAAGTGTCCAATCTCTTGAGTCTCTTTATCCCGGTCTTGCTCGCGCTCTCTAAACAACTCTGTCCGTATCAGACGAACCCACAAAGGTGTTTGTTGCCTCTCTCTCTCTCCGGCGGCTCCCGGAAGCGCCTGGCCAGGGCTCCGGGAAACTAACTGGGCGAAAACAAGGAAGTCGGAGAGAGGAGAAAAGAACGAAAAGCAACAATTCTCAGTTCAGTCAGAGAGAAAAGGAGAGAGATTCTACCAGGCTAAGCCTGGGAAAGAGTTTGAAAGGAATGTAAATAATTTTTTATCTGTCTTGTTGTTCACATTGTTTATAGATATGTTCTGCCACTGTGCATCATTCACAGCGCACCAATGGTGTGAGATGCTTTTACTTTAAGACCAATGGAATTGGTCTGCCTGATGTTCTCTATAAAAAGACCGATGAATTTGAAATAAATCAGTTCAGTTCTCTTCTCGCCTTCTGACTTGGTGTCTTCATTATCCTGTCCTGCCTCAAGGGCGACAAGCTACCAATAGGTCATCCACATATTGTAATAATTTATTCCCTTCTCTTGGCACGAATTGACTTAATAATTGTTCAAGAGCCTGACCAAACCGATTTGGCGAGTCTACAAACCCCTGAGGCACAGATGTCCACCTGAATTGCTGCTTTCTGTTTGTCTCTGGGTCCTCCCATTGGAAAGCAAAATAGTCCCGGCTATCTTTAGCTAAGGGACAGGTCCAAAAGGCATCTTTCAAGTCTATCACACTATACCAAGTATCTTCAGGAGAGATATTATTCAACAAGGTGTAAGGATTTGAGGCTGTAGGAAATAGCATTTTAATCCTCCTGTTCACAGCTCTCAGGTCTTGTACAAACCTATAACTACCATCAGTCTTTCGTACTGCCAGGATAGGACTGTTATGCCTAGACATGCAAGGTTCCAAAGTCCCCTTTCTTATTAATTCTTCTATCACAGGTTTCAATCCTCTCCTTCCATAGGAATGGGATATTGCTTGATCCTAATAGGATCTTCTGGTTTCTCAATTTCAATATGGATCAGTTCCATTTCTATCCTTCCAGCTTCCCCTTGGGTATATCAGACTTTAGGATCTATTTTATCCTCATCTTCTGTGGTTAATCTATATCGGCTTGCCATAAGCTTGGATTCTTGCACGATCAGACTTACTTCCAGAGCTACCATTAAGTGTCTTCCTAGCAGATTATAATCTGCTTCTTCAACCAGTAGTATATTCCCTAAGCAAAACCTAGTTTCTGATTCTATTTCTACATTTTTAATAACCGGTACTTTGAAGGGTTCCCCCTTTGCCCCAATTGCCACCATAATATCCTTGCTTTTAGTGCACCCCGGTGGCAACTGCTGAACAGTACTCCGCTCAGCGCCTGAATCTACTAAGAATATCAGTTCTTGGTTTTGGGGTCCTATTTTTAGTTTTATCAAGGGCTCTCTGGATGTTCTGGACCCTAAATTAAAAAGCCCCTGACACCTCTAATCTTCCTGGAAGATTTTTTCATCTTTCATGCTCTTTTTGCACTCTCCTTAAAATGCCCTTTCTTTTTGCAATAAAAGCACTCCAGGATATTTTTCTGAGTACTTCCTTTGGGAGGGGTTCTGTCCCCTCCAAAGTTGATGGTTCTGTGTTGATTTTACTGGGTCTTGGGCCAGTTCCTGTTTTTGGGCTTCCCTAACTGCTGCTACCAACACCTTTGCTTGTGCTTTCTGCTTTTCTTCATCTCTCCTCATATAAACCCTCTGTGCCTCTCTAAGTAAGTCCTGCAATCCTGCAATCCTTTCTCCTGCCAATTTTCTATTTTCTCAAGTTTCCTCTGTATATCTTCCCATGACTTTGCTACAAATTGCATTTTTAACAGGATTCCCCTAATTGGGGAATTGGGGTCCGTCCCTGAGTACATCTGGAGACTTCTTCTCAGCCTTTCTAACCACTCGGTGGGTGTTTCATCCTTCCTCTGGCATTCCCCGAATACCTTGCTAATGTTCTGTCCCTTTGGTACCGCCTTCCGCACGCCTCGTATTACCATATTCCTTAGTTCTATCATTTTCTGTCTGCCTTCCTCTGTCTGGGCATCCCACGTCGGTCTCTGGTCGGGCCATCTCTGTTCACCTCGCCCTTCCTGGGGGTTTCTACGTTCCCAATCTCGTATCGCGGCTTGCCTTATCATTTCTCGTTCCTTGTTGTTGAACAATGACCTCAGTATAGCATTAATATCGTCGTATGAGTATATGCTAGTTCCTAGGAATTCATCCAGTCTATCTGCTACCCCTAATGGATCGTCCATCAGCCTTCCCATTTCTTTCTTAAAGGCTCTTACGTCCCCAGTATTAATCGGTATGTTTACATATCCAATGATTCCCGGGGCGGTTGGCACTTCTCTTAAAGGAAGGAGACTATGCTTATCTTCCTCGCTCCCACTATCATCATTACCTTCCTTGTTTTGTGCCGTGTCCTGTGGGCTGGGGGAGAACCGGTTTCCCTGGTGGGAAGGGTCTGCCCTCTGTTTTCTGTTGGCTGTGGTAGGGGTGGGGGCTGGGAATAATCCTGTGGATACTGTAAAGCCAAAGCCTGCCCTTGTAAGAGTGGGACATCTGGAGGCTGTATGGGAAGCGGGGGTGCCTGGGTTTGCATGATTTGGTGCGGGGGACCCGTGGGTGTGGGCAAAGGAACCTGAGCTTGCACGGGTTGAGGGGTGGGGTTAGATACAGAGGCAGGAGGTTATCTAAAGGTTCCCATGCTTCTCTCTGGGTCACAGCACCCTTGTAAGTTTTCATCGAGAATAACCCTGTACTAGCATATTCCCATAATCTGGCATAGTCCCTTTCCCCTTTATCCTGCGAATTCTTACTATTCACATGATTATGTAAAGCTTGGCAAGTCCATCTTTCGAAGGTGCCAAACACAGTCCAGACTAGATGTTTTCTAATTTCCTTATCTCCCCATATTTCAACGCAATAATGAATCATTTTCTCCTTAGATTTCTTTCTCCTTTCAGGACAATCCTCCCAATGTTCTAACATCCACCCCAACGAGCTGTCTCTCGGAATCTCAGGTAAACTGTTTTCTCGTTCCTTCACAGGTTTCTCCTGGGTTTTTCCCTGAGCTTTGCTTTTTCTCTGTCCCATCTTTCTTAGAAGTACAACAAACTATTTCACTAGCGTCTTCTTACCGTAACTCTGCGCTGAGTTCCAAAAAGAATCCTAAATTTTTAACCAGTACCATACTTATGCCTGATCTTTGTTCAGTATTACCAGCCTACTAGCCTCACAGCGAACCGATCTGTGGGTTTTTTTGGCTGATAATGAGCTCTCTATTACCTTTCCTTTTCTTCCCTTCCTGGACTTACCAAGTCCTGGATCAAAAAGGTTTACCAGTTCCCAAACACCAGAGAACGCACCTTCCCTTCTTGATCCTCTCCGTGACTGACCCCCGAACTCCCCGAGTTTCAGGCTTTACGCATGAAATGAGTTTTACCCCGTTGCGTCCGCTTCCCCCTTGACCGACCACTTCCCTCGCGGGAGAGTGGAACTGTGATCTTGGGGTCCACACTTGCTCTGTGATAATATCACGTCACACATACGCGCTCAATCACACCTCACTCAACCACGCGACACTCACGATCCTTTTTCCCGCGTGGGTTCTTCGTGCACGTAGAATTTTATGAGTGAAAAAAAAACTGCGCCGCGGCACCGGAGACCCTTCTCCTGGGTCTGTCCGAGTTGCCTGAGAGCTCTGGGCCAGTTTTTATCCCGTCTTTGATTGTGGCTCTGGCTTTTAGTTTGAGATCCGATTGGTTCCACGGGGTTTCCCAACCCGGTCAGGCTGCTGAAATCAGCGGGGCGCTGCCTGAACGGAGAAGGGGGTCCCTGGACCCCTAAATCAGATCACTTCGGGGTCACCAAGACTGTTATAGGTAATAAATGATAAAGCCGAATTAATAATAAAAAAATAGGTTTTTATTTTGCGACCGAGATTCAGTCTCCGATAGCCACAATCAAAGAGGCAGCGCCGTGCCCGGGATCGGCACTGGGTGAACACTGATCTGAACTCTACTGCTTCGGATCCCCTCTGTTCACCCATATTGTCTCTGTCCGGGTAGTTTTATACAGTTTTTTCCGCCTGGGGCAGACTTTCTCCTATTCTTTTAGTTGCCTCACATATTCATGTGGTCTCCTTTTCTCTGTGCTGGGCTGGACAAAGCTGTTTCTGGGAAGCGATGAATGCTGATCGCCAAGTTACGGGAACCTGGTATTGGGATGCACGCCCCTGATGACTCTATCTTGATCGTAGATATTCCTCGAGTATTCATCGCTTGGGTGTCTCCTGAATTGTCCCAGGAAAGGGCCCATCTCAGCACAGAGCCACGTTTTTTCATTTGTAAATTAGATCTTTCTTTCTGCTGCCATCTGTGGTTTTGCAATCTTTCCCTGTCTGCGGCTTATGGTCTTTTAAAACTTTAAGAATCTTTTGTACAAGCACAACTTATTTCATGTATATTTTACATAAGCATGAATTATTCCATAACATATGTTACAAATTCACTTAGGGAGAAGACTCTCTTCTGCTATGCCATGGGGTACTTCCCACGGGAGACAGTTGTCTGTGAACTTTTCTAACGTGGTTCTAATTTTCACGAATAGCAGTCCCACCCATATCTGCTGGAATGTGAAATCCCTCCCATAGGCAAAGCCATCTTCCCACAACTGCTTTTTTTTTTCGTGGGCCATTTAGTTCATGGGGTTTTGTTTTTAAGGATGATCTACTCTAGTATAAAAGCAAGGGTCTTCATCTTCTGTCTCTGGAAGCAAGGGTCCTCTCTCTGTTCAAGCCTCTCACCAGATCACAGCTTCTCAGCATCCACAAACTCCAGCACAAAAACCTTTTTCTCATGGGCTGCAGGTGAATTCTGCATCCCCCCATGCACTTCATGAATTACAGGGAAACTGTTGTATTATAGTCCTCACTGTGGCTTGCAGAAGAATCTCAGCTCCAACGCTCGGAGCACTTCCTCCTCCCCCTCCCTCTTTTGCACCGACCTTAGTGTCACCATGTTGTTCTCTTCATGTGTCTTCACTTTTTCCTTTTCTCTGATTCGGGAGACAATTGGTCTTTGTTCTCAAGTTCTATGAATTGAAAAGAGTTCTGCAGCACCGAAAAGTTGATCCTATCCGGGCTCTGCATTGGGGAATTGCTCGTCATGTCTCTCATTGCTGATCACGTGGTCCTCATTGGCATCATGCTAGCCATGCAGGCTGCCAGCTCCACTCCATGTTTTTCCTCATGTGGGGTGCTGAAAAAAGAAAAGCTGCCGCTGCCACCCTTGCTCTTCTGTTTGCAGCATGGCTGGCTAAAAGTGGCTAAGCAAACAAAGTTCATTGCGAGCCATGATGAGGTAGCCGCAGCTGCGTGGTGCTGCCCTGGCCGCCCCGATCTCGGCCACGTGTTCCCGGCCACGTGGCCCCAGCTACATGGCCGTTCCTGGTGCTGGTTTTGGCCGCATGGTTTCTCGCGGTGCTAGGATGGCCCCTGGCGGCATGGCCTGGCAGCACCACCGGGAAAGGGACCAGTAGGGTCCGCAGGGAAGGGGCCCAGTTGGCCCCCTCACCACTCCTTGGAGGTGAGGGAAAAAGAGAACTTCCTGTGTGTCGGAACCCAAGGTGTCCCTCAGACACTCTTGGATGTTCCGGGTCCAGGGCAGAAGCCTCTGAGACCCTGGCAGACAGCCAGAAACCCCTGTGGTTTTGAGTTTGACCCATGGAACAATTTACCAACTTTGCAGGAAGAACAAGAAATCACAGAAGTTTAGATATTATAATAGAAGTAATCACAAAGTAAAAGGTAGGATTTTTGAGTGCTGTACAGGGGGGTTTTAGGCCTTGTACAGAGGGGTCTGAGTTTTGTACATGGGGGTCAGAGGTTCTAAGATGGAGGGATTTGGGCGTGCCCTGTCCTCCTTCTTTCTCCTTCCTATTCCCCATGTTCTTGGTGATGTTGGCACTCACAGATTGGTTTAGAGTAGAAAGCCACTGTTCAATATAGGTAATAGGCATTGGGGAAAAACTATAAACATTTAATACGTAATGTGTGATATAAAAGATGGCACCAGCCCCTTGGGCGGGGGAGACGAAGACGAAGAGAGACGAAGACGAAGAGAGACAAAGACGAAGGGAGATGGAGAGAGATGCAGAGGGAGAAGGAGTCAGGGAGAATGTCAGGAAGTCTGTGTGCCTTGAGATAACATGCAATAAACTGCCTTGAGACCAGACGACTGAAGACTACTGAGTCTTTCTTTGAAGGCACGGGTTGGAGGAGAGACTTTACCACCACCCGGAGTCACCCCAATCTGGGGGAGATTCCGACGCCTGTGGTTTTGTCTTTCTTAAATATGTTATCATAGAGGCGTTACCAGCTTCTCTAATTAGCTAAGCAGCATGCCTATTCTCAAAGCCAGGCCAGCAATTGGTTCTGCCAGGCATGGAGGAAGCCCCCAGCAGCTCCTCACAGAAAATCACTTCTGTGGCTGGCTTCCTCCCTCCTCACCAAAAAACAAGCCATATAGAACCACCACAAATGGTCAGTGGAAGAGACAGAAAATTTAACAGATAATTAGAGCCTTGTACCTGTTTGGACAGAACTGCCAGCTTCATATTTTCTGAATGGCAAAAGAAATAATGCAAGTGTGTAATTTTTGCAAGTTTTCTATTCTTATGTGGTGGGTTGACCTTGGCTGGCTGCCAGGTGCCCATCAAGTCGTGTGTTCTGCAGAATGTATACTCTAATCTGTGAGCAGATTAGCATACAGGAAATCCAAGTGTCTGATACTGTGTTGACCTTTGTGGTATCCTCACTCTGTCACACAACTATATCAAAATATATTGATGCTGTGGGGGATCTTCTTGTAACAAAAAAATGTAGTTTACACCATTTAAATGGCTGGTTTTCTTCAGGCTTATGGGCTTTTAGGTAAAGCTTTGACTGTAAACTGTATTAGGAACTGGTTAAAAGTGTTAGAGATATCCAGGTATTACAAATATCAGGATTCTGAGAATGAAGAATGTTTTTCAGTCCCCAGTCTTTGTGTTCTACAAAGTATGAGAGTATGGTGGGACTTAGAGAAATGTGCATTTAAAAGTCAAGGAACTCTGAGAAATTGTTTTGTGAAGAATTCTCTTTTCTCATTACTTTATAGGAACTGTCAGATGCCTGATTAGTCTTTTACATAGATAAAATATTGTACTTTCCTTTATCTGTCTTGTACTTCACTGTATTTTATTTCTGAAGTTTATTTTTAGCGTTGTGTGAGGATTGCTAATAAAACTTTGGGGTTTTGGTAGCCCAAGTTATCTATACACTTGTGAAATGTATGTATAAAACAATTTTAACAAGTCCAAATGCATCTCTTTCTGGTATACAGAGATTAAACTGTATTATAAATCACCTTTTTTTTTTTTCTTTTTTTTTCTGATTTGCAAGTAGAAAAAATAACTGGCCACCTCTTCCTGAGAATTTTCCAGTAGGTCCATGTTTCTACCAGGACTTTCCTGTAGACTTTCCTGTAGAATTCCAGAAGACAGTAAAGATTATGTACTATTTGTGGATGTGTAAGTATTTTATTTTAAAGAAAAAGCAAAGTGCATATTTGAACTTGATGATACATACTTGCTACTTTGGCTTTTGCAATATTTGTAATGAGAATTTTTTTAAATTCAGAAGTCAAATGTTGAAATTAAATCTTTTTGTTAGCTTCAGTTTTAAATGTATTGGATTATTTCATAGAAATTTCCATAGGAAAAAAGAAAGATGATTACCCAATGCAGATTGGTTATGGTATAGTGCAGTTTTCTATTTTAAATATCCCTGTTTTTGTAAAATGAGCTTTGACCATTTATTAATCTAGAAATAATTTTATTGTTTTGAAAATCAGCTTATATATTAAAAAGTATAATTCACAATCAGTGTTAATAGACTGAGTTTAAGAAGTGTAATATCCATTTGCTTTATAATAACCATTTTATATGGTTTAACATCGTTTTAGGCTATAGTGGAGGCAATATAATTTTAGTCTGTTTTAAAAAATAGTGTAAATTAAGTTAGCTGAAGAATCAGTCCATATTACAACTGTCCTTTGTACACCAAAAATGCTCTACAGTCTTTGTAGGGTTCATTTTGCTCTCATTCAGGTGCTATGTTTTGACTGGAGAAATGCTGAATAAACCAAATGTACAAATGCCATGGCATTTGTTTCTTCTGCCTTGTCCAGTGTGATGAGCACCTAATAAATACTTTGAGACTGATGAAATTCCAAAGATTTAGGTGCTTTGATGACATTAACATATTTTTATCATAATTAAGGGGATGCAAATTTCAGAACTCTTCTGTATTTTTTTTCACATCTGCATAATTTTCCTGTTAATCTGGTAATCTTATTGCTGTGACTGAACCATGTAATTGAAAAACATAAAATGAGCAGTCAGCATTGAAACAAGTGGATTCCACTTCATAGTAATCCACAGCTTTTTATAGTCATTGTTGGATTATTAATCTTTAAACAACTGGATTCACTGTAGAAGGTGGGACTAATCACTCATAAATCTGACAGATTTTAAAGTTTTATATGAAATCTAAGATCAAGTACTCCAAAATTCTAGAATAGTTACTAATTCTGGTCATTTGCTGGACTGAATTCTAAAAAGTGCCGTATGTTTCAAACACAAGGTGAAGTTGGGCAGTGAGAATTGGAATATTAATAGTTTTTCTTTTTCCTACTTATGGCAATAAATAAAGGAAGCAGTGATATTATAGTATTTCAAAATGTATACGAGGTGTGCTCTTATACTAACATGACAGATTTTCTTCCAGGTAGACTGAGATTTTTAACTGAGTCCTCTTGTTCTTTTCCTTCTTTACCTTTTGTGCTCTCTGACTTAGGGATTGCTCAGGAAGGAAAGATGGAAAAGGGCATAATAAAGGAAAAGAAAGACAAAATCTATTTCAGGCTAAAAAAATAAAAAGACTGAGTATAGAACTTTGTGCCTTAGGGCTGGATGTTGACGCAATCCTTGTGATTTTTCTTTCAATGGGATTTGGACCATATATCATTAGAGTGGCTTTGCTTCCTCAGTGGAGGCATTCATTACCTTAGCAAACCAACCTGCTTCTCCTTGTTGATCTACCCTACATTTTATTTCCTCTTCCAGAACTTCCTAGATTTTGTAAAGTCTAGGGGTCAGTGAACATAATCATGTTTGGATAAATCTGCCTGCTCAACACTTTGTAAAGTAGGTTCGTTTTCCTTTTTTTAGCAGCCCTAAGAACACACCTTTTTATCGAATTTTCATTTTTTGGGTGTTGCTTTCATTGGTAGTAATTTTTATATCTTTAGTCTTGGTCTGTATGTATCTGAGGAAACTTGCCTGCTTCAGATCTAAATGATCTTTATCTCTGCTTCTATCCCTATTCTGTGAATTCATCCATCTTTTCTCTATTTGTATCTGAAATCAGAGTTTTCAGATTCCTTGATGTGGTTTTCTCTTTGCACAATTTTTTTTTCCCCTGGGGAGAGCTTTTCTTTTTTTAACTGACTGACTGCTCCCATGTTTTTGTGAACTACAGCAATCAATTAACAATTACTTCTGTCAGCTGCCAGTGGAGCTTTTCTATACTATCTTGCTTTTGCAACTATTGCTGTTCTAGTTGCTTGCAGATAGAACAGCAGTTTGCCTGGGTCTGTACATCAGGCACTACTTTTTCGATCTTTGTTTGCTGTTACTAAGGAAATGTCTCCTGACTGTTATCTGACACCAAATATTTTTTCGCTGAAAAGCTTGTTTTCCAGCTATTTTTTTGTCTAAGGATACAATCAATAGTACATATAACAGTCTGTTGATGTTTGCTTTGCCTGTTCCTGAAAACCTCCAAAAGGATGGACACTTCATAAACTGCCCCCAAGCCTGTTCTAGTGTGTTGTCATCTTTATCCTTAGAAAGTGTTTCCATGATACAATTTAATTTTTCCCTTCCTGTGATTTATATTCCCAGTTCTGTCCACTGTTGTTATGGAGATACATTTATGCCCGTTTGCCATCATCTTTTGTCTAAATTAGCATAGTTCTCTCAGCCTTTCTTTGTATTTCATGTTTTCTAGAGATCTGTTTTTTTGCTGCTCTCTTACAGATTTGACACTTGGTCTACTCCATATTATTATGGGATTTTTAATGTGTAGCATCAAGAACTGGAGAATGTGGACTATGTCAAATATTTTAGCTGAAGTCCTAATGTACCATGTAGAGTTAAAAAATACTTTCACATTTTTGGTAGTATGTCCTTGTGTTCTGTGCTGATCTAAGCTTGTTTCAGAATATTTTTTTTCTGATGAAAAATACTTGTGTCACTTGTAAGGTGTGTTTGCAAATGTCTTTCCCTCTCGACAAAGAGTAGAGCAGACAAGGAATAAAAGGTTAAACTACATTTGAAACCACTCTGATGTGCTTCAAGGTTGTGTGCAATCAAATTTCGCTAGCTTCGTCCTCACTTGCCAGTTTCCATGTGTCTTCAAAGCCCTCCATTTTGCAGGTATCCCATTCCCCTTGAGGCATTCCATTACAGGGTGACAGTCCAGCTGGTTCCTGGAAAGAAGCACATTCTTTTGTTGTGTACCCAGGGAGGACTTTGGTTTCCCAAGAATACCATCAATAAAACATTACTGAAATGAAACTTATTACAAAAATGTATTTTCATACAGTCTCAAATGAGACTACAAAATAATCATCTTGATAATGCAGATGCCTAATAGCATCAGTGCAACTTGTGATCTTTATCTACAATTAACTTTCAAATGTTAATGGATTATAAAGTGTAATTAATTAAGACAGGGAATGTATATGTAAGTAGGGTTCTTCTATACAAGGAAGCTTACACTAAGAAAAATGTTCATAGAATCATGGAATCCTAGAATGATTTGAATTGAAAGGGACCTTAAAGATAATCTAGTTCCAACTCCCCTGCCATGGGCAGGAACACCTACTAGACCAGGTTGTCCAGACCTCCATCCAGCCTGGCCTTGAACACCTCTAGGGATGGGAAAGTCTACAACCTCTCTGGGCAAACTGTTCCAGTGTCTCACCACCCTCACAGCAAACAATTTCTTTCTAATATCTAATTTAAACCTACCCTCATTCAGTTTAAAGCCATTCCCCCTTGTCCTGTCATTACATGCCTTTGTGAAAAGTCCCTCTCCAGCCTTCTTGTAAGTCCCCTGTAGGTACTGGAAGGCTGCTCTAAGGTCTCCTTGAAGCCTTCTCCTTTCCAGGCTGAACAATCCCAATTCTCTCAGTCTTTCTTCATAGGAGAGATGCTCCATCCCTCTCATTATCTTGGTGGCCCTCCTCTGGACTTGCTCCACCAGGCCAATGTCCTTCCTGTTTTGGGGGCTGTGGGAGACCCCTCTGGGGCCCCCTGCGTGGGACACCCCTTAATAAATGTTCTGTGCCAGGACTGAGAGAAGAACTGGACTTTTTTCAGTCTTCAGGTTGCTGTTTATTTTTATCAGAAGTTCTGTGTGCCATCTACACCAGACTAAACGTACACAGAGAAGAAAGCAAAAAAGGTCACAAGATGCACAGTTTCAAGGCCTTTTAAAGCTGTTTCATCCAATTAACTCCTAAAATGTACTTTATTTCTACTTTTCTACCAATACCTAATTATTTGTCCCCTACACAGCACCTGCATTGTGGCTCTTTCTAACCAATCACTCTGTGCTACCAACACTGCAGAAAATGAAGTAGATGAAGAAGAAGGAGGAGCCTATTTCACAGTCTCGTAGATTCTGATCCATCCCAAAGTTTTGGAAGCCCTCTCCATGGACGAAGGTTAAAAGCAGTGTTTTCCTGGGAATCAGGACCTTTCAGGACAGCCAGGGAAATATTCCCCGTGCCCTGGGTTCCAACAGGGGGGCTCAGAGCTGGACACAGTACTCCAGGAGGGGCCTCACAAGAGTGGAGTAGACAGGCAGAATCACCTCTCTGATCCCACTGCTCTGAATGCAGTCCAGGATATGACTGGCTTTCTGAGTTGCAAGTGTACATTGCCAGCTCATGTCCAGCCTCTCATCCACCAGCACTCACCTCCAAGTCCTTCTCAGCAGGGCTGCTCTCAACCTGTTCATTCCTCAGCCTGTATTGATACTGGGGGTTGCCCTGACCTGGGTGCAGCACCTTGTACTTGGTCTTGTTGAACCCCATGAGCCACTTTTTGAGCTTGTCCAGGTCCCTCTAGAGCAACTCATGAGTGACTTTTTTTATTGACCTCACCTGCTTCCACAGTTGAATTAGAATCAGGCTTTCTTAGATCACTTCACAGTGAGTGCTGTATTGGTATAGCTGTGAAATTATTGTCATATAGACATTGCATGATGCAGACTTCTGCTAAAGCCTTAGGTCATTTCAACTCTCACGTCATTTCAGCTCTCAGGTGGTCATTATCTCTAATAACTTGTATCACTGTTAAATTTGAAGAGACAAGTAGGTGGAAGGTATTTAAGCCATTACCCTGAACATGAAAACACCTGTGTTTTCATACAACCGCAAAGCTTATCTAGGTCACCTAGTGATGGCATTGGCTTGCAGCAGGTACAGAGAAGAGTGAATAGAGTGAAGGGAGACTTGTCAGTGAATTCCTGTCATCTGTAGCTTGCTAATACTCAGTTTTTATGACTGAGATTCTCTGTGACAGTAGTGAAGTAGACCCCTATATTGCCAGGGTTATTGTGCTAGTAAGTATCAGTAGTGGGTGAGACGTTTCTTCAACCCTCTTCTGCAGTGATGGTATTTGTTTGAAACTTGTCCTGTTTTTGTAACTGCAATTACAAAAAAAAAAAAAAAAAGCAATAATTTTGGAAAGGTCAAATATCGCGGCTTGGGGTCCCAGGGGTCCGTCTGGCCCCCGGGGCAGCAGCCGCCGTAGGTGTCCCGGATAGCACTGTGCTGATGAGGAGCAGCCTGTCTGGGCCCTCCGGCTAGCTCCAAGCCGCAGGCAACTTTAGCGAGCACTTGTGGAGTGATTTCAGCTCTAGTGATTTCAGCTCTCAGTGGTTTCAGCTCTGTGCTTGCAAAGTGCCTTGGCAGACGCAGGGATGGAGAGGGGTGAAGGCTATGTGGAGTTCTGAGGAGATGTCTTTATTGGCAGCTTCTGCAAAGGGTTGCATTGTATGTAAGGGAGAGGTTTGATTGTACAGCCCTTAGTGTTAGGGCTGATGTGGTTGAGAACCTCTGGGTGAGAATTAGGATGAAAAATAGATGTTGTAGTGGGTGTCTACTACTGATCACCCAGCCAGGATGTAAGCCGTGATGAGTTATTCTAGAGGCAATTAGGAGAAATATCTGGATTGGTAGCCCTTGTCCTTATGAGGAGATTTCAACTTCCCAGATGTCAACTGGGAATACTATATTGCTGTGACAAGCAAGCATGGGAAATTCCTGAAGTTCGTGAAAGAACTTTTTAACACAAGGACTCAGGCACCCCACTAGGAAAGATGCCCTCCTAGACTTGTTTGTGAATAGATAAGGACTCATGGGAGATGTGATGGTTGGTGGTTGTCTTGGCCACAGTGACCATGAAATGGTTGAGTTTAAAATTTTCACTGTAACAAGAAACAAGGTCAGCAGAGTTCTAAGCTATTCAGGGAGCTACCTAGCAGAGTACCCTGATTTTGAAGGCTTATGAGTCCACGAGTGTTGGTCAATTTTAAATAATCACCTTTTAAAAGTGCAGGAGCAGGCAATTCCACGGTGTCAAAAGCCAAGCAAGTGAGGCAGAAGAACAGGGAGCTCCTTGTGGAACTCAAGAGGAAAAAGAAATTGTATGATCTCTGGAAGAAAGGTCAGGCTTAGCAGCAAAATTACCCAGTCATGGTTCTCATATGCAACAAGAGGACATGAAATTACAAAGATGAGCTAGAATTGAAACTGGGCAGTGTTTTATCAGACAAAAAGGGCTTTTTAAAGTATGCCAATAGCAAGAGGAGGGCTAAAGAAAACATTGGACTGCTACTTGATGATGATGGTCACTTGAATAATATGGATAAAGAAAAAGCAGAGGCATAAAATGCTTTTATTGTCTTATTCTTTAATAATATTGAGTCAGAGGACTGTGAGTGTGGCAAGTCATTTTCCATTTGTGGACACTGAAATTGTGAGGGACTAGCTGTATCAGTTGAATGTTCACAAGTCTGTGGGGCCTTATAGGGTCTGTAGGGCTCTGATCCAGGGTATTGAAGGAGCTAGTAGATGTTTTGGTAGGATCCCTCTCAATAATCTACCAAAGATCTTGGGAGTCTGGGGCGGTCCCTGCTGACTGGAAGCTAGGCAATGCTATTCCAATTTACAAAAAAGGCGTGAGAGAAGACCCAGGGAACTACAGATGTGTTGTTAGTCTAGCCTCAGTACCTGGAAAAATTATGGAGATGATACTGGGTGCTATTGAAAGGCATTTAAAAAACAATGCAATCATCAGGCACAATGTGGGTTCACAAAGAAAAAGTCCTGTTTAACTAATTTGATCTCTTTCTATGGTAAATGTCACTTGCCTAGTGGATGAAAAGAAGGCAGTGGATGTAGTTTTTTCTCAATTTTAGTAAGGCCATTGATACTGTCCCTCACAGCATCCTTCTGGACAAGTTGTCCAACTGTGGGATGAGGAGGTTCATGGTGTGCTGGGTGAAGAACTGATGGAAGGGCAGAGCTCAAAGGTTTGTAGTGAATGGAGCTACATCTGCCTGGTGACTATTCACCCTCAGGGTTCAATTCTAAACCCAGTCAGTCCTGTTCAATATTTTTATCAATGATCTGGATGCAGGAGATGAATGCACCATTAGCAAGTTTGCTGATGATACCAAACTAAGAGGGGCTGTTGGCTCTCTTGAGGGACAATAGGCCTTGCAGAGGGATCTAGATAGGTTGGAGCACTGGGCAACCATCAGTGGCATGAAATTTAACAAGTCCAAGTACCAGATCCTGCACCTGGGATAGAGTCATGCTGGGCACAAGTATAGATTGGGAGAGGAGTTGTGTGGAAAGCAGCCCTGCAGAAAGGGATCTGGGGGTGCTGGTCAGCAGCAGGCTCAGTATAAGTCAGCAGTGAGCCCTGGCAGCCAAGAGAGCAAACCTCATCCTGGGGGGCATCAAACACAGTAGAACCAGTTGGTCAAAAGAGGTGATGATCCTGCTGTATTCAGTGCTGATGTGGCCTCACCTTGAGTACTGTGTGCAGTTGTGGGCCCTACAACTTAAGAAGGATGTGAAAGTCCTTGAATGTATCCAGAGAAGGGCAACCAAGCTGGTGAAAGGGCTGGAAGGAATGTCCTGTGAGGAGCAGCTGAGGAGACTGGGTTTGTCTAGTTTGGAGAAAAGGAAGCTGAGGGATGACCTCATGGCTCTCTACAGCTTCCTGGGGAGGGGAAGTGGAGAGGGAGATGCTGAGCTCTTCTCCCTAAGATCCAGTGACAGGACACATGGGAGTGGTTCAAAGCTGGGGCAGGGGAAGTTCAGAGTTGACAGTAGGAAGCATTTCTTTACTGAGAAGGTGGTCAGACACTGGAACAGGCTTCCTAGGGAGGTGGTCGATGCCCCAAGCCTGTCAGTGTTCAAGAGGCATTTGGACAATGCCCTTAATAACATGCTTTAACTTTTGGTCACCCTTGAAGTGGTCAGGCAGTTGAACTGGATGATCATTGTAGGTCCCTTCCAAATGAAAATATTCTGTTTGATTCTATTTATAGCTTCTACCATTGACATAGTATTTGTAGAAAATATTAAATTTTGTATTGAGCTGATAACAGTTTTAAGGAAAATTTTCATTAAATCTGTATCCCTTCATGGGCAGGTTAATAGTTAAGGGTGTCTTTAATATTAGGCTTCCTGAATGAACTTCATAAAACTATAGACTTAAAAAATCTTATGTTGCTAAGTGACCTGTAGTGTCTGTAATTGAAGTAGGCTGATATTCTTAAAAATTAGTAGATCAGGTTTGTATTGATTAAATTTCAGTATTTTTCCTAGTTTTTAGCAGTCTGGATTTTGAAAAACTTTACAAGCTTGACAGGTGGTATCTTAGTCTTGAAAAATAGAATGGTTGGTTTGACTGCAAAATTGAACTCTTTTTTTTTTTTTTTGTGAAAGTCAGCATGTAGAGATTCTAAATTCCCATTCTCTCAGAGTATTTTTTTTTAATTTCCTTTTCAGATTGAAAAGAATCTGGATGTTCTCAGTTTAAATGCACTATTTTTTTTTTTTAGAGATAGACTGATAGCCATAAATTGCAGTTGAGCATAACCTTTAGACTAAATGAGATGTTTCTTTTTGCTAGCCAGGAAGATATTGCTGTACCTACACATCTTTGAGGAATTGTATAGTCTAACTTGCATTTGCTTGTACACTAAATTCTTACATTCTTAAGGCTAAAAAATGAGAAGAGTATTTTTAATTTGCTAATCTAACTTTTGTTGATGACTGGTTACAATGTGGGTACAAATTGAAATAAATTAAAAATACAGAGAGTTGCCAGTATTTTAAAATTATAGTATTTCATTTTCATCATAAATATTGCATGTTCTCTCTTAGTAGTGTTCTTTTATATGAAATTATTCCTGATTTGGTGGAGTTCGGTGTCATGTTATTTTTCAGGGTTTTAGATTTAGTAAATCCTTAGCATTTCTTAGTGACTATTTATTGTTTGGAAAAGGAAAACTACTACTTGCACATTTAATTTTCAATCATTTGTTCAGCTGAAATAGGGTGAACTTGTTGAATAAATAGAAAATAACAAATTCCCTTCTGCAGAAAGACCTATTACTGGCAAATTTTTGTTCAGTGACTTAAGTGATCTTTAGTTCCTTTAGAAATTTTGTAGAAAGCATATCATGCAGTCATTAGTTTTCATAGTAATACATTGAGGTATTTGAGATTCTGCCTGCATGTTTATATTTAGGGGTTTTTTTACAGGCTTTTTGTCAGGCTAACATTTTAGTAATTTAAACAGTAAACATATCTTGTATATTTTGTTTTTAAACAACAACTGCTTCAGTATTCTGATCCACATTGTGTTTCAGTAATTCCATATTAGTTTTTATTGTTTCTTACAAGTAAAATATTTTCTTCCCATCATGCCAGCACTGTGAACTTCAGTCTAAAAGTAGAGTGGACTTCTGTTCTTTATGCATTGTAGCACAAGTTGTATGTTTAGTCTAAGAGGCTCTGCTGTGTGCTGAACAGAACACTAAGGAATAGTATCTTGCTGTTATTCTCACCTCTGTGAGATGTGCAAATGGCAAAAGTACTATATTTAAAAAGTAGCAACAGCTCATAAATAAACACTCTACAAAACCACAGAATTACTGTTACTTCGAGTCGCCATCAATAAAATATAAAAGCACATTTTCTTTAGTTAATGCAGAAAAAAAAATTAGATTGGTACTACAATATTTGTAAAAAGTAATACATTTCCTGGCTGCTTTAATTTCCTCCTCCCCCCCCCCCCCCCTTTCAGGAGTGACAGTTCATTCAGGTTCTTTGTGTTCTTCTTTGTATATATCTGTCAGTTTGCTGCACATGTACTTCAAGCTGCAGGATTTCAAAGATGGGGAAACTGGTGAGTATTCTGTTTTCTGTAGCATTGTACTGTCTGTAAGACAAACACTCATATTTGATATAGCAGCTGCAAACCAGTCCATGGTTTTAAAAGAAAAAATAATCTTGTGTTCACTGGAATTCTTACATTTAGCACTCAAGAAAAGCATTTTTGGAGTGCTCTTAGCTAGAAAAAGTATGTGAAACATATCCCAAGAGTGTGAGATACTTCTGTTATTAGACTGGTCAAAATTTTATCTTTCAGTGTAAGCCACTGTCATGGTTTGACCCCAACCAGCTCTCAAGGCACCCACAGCTGCTTGCTCATGCCCCCACCAGTGGGATCAGGGAGAGAATCAGAAGGGGAAAAGCTATGAAACTCCTGGGTTGAGATAAAGACAGTTTAACAGGCAAAACAAAAGCCACACACACAAGCAAAGCAAACCAAGGAATTAATGCACTGCTTCCCATGGAATCCAGCCATCTCCAGGAGAGCAGGGCCCCATCACATGTAATGGTTACTTGGGAAGACAAATGCCATCACTGCAAACTTCCTCCCCCTTCCTCCTTCTTCCTCCCACTTCATATACTGAGCATGATGTCACATGGTCTAGAATATCCCTTTGGTCAGTTGGAGTCATCTGCCCCAGCTGTGTCTCCTCCCACACACCCCCAGCCTCCTTGACAGCGTGGCAGTATGAAAAGCAGCAAAGTCCTTGCCTCTGTGCAAGCCTTTCTCAGCAATAAGAAAAACATCTCTATATTATCAACATTGTGTTCAGCACAAATCCAAAACACAGTCCCATACCAGCCACTGGGAAGAAAATTAATTCTACCCCAGCCAAAACCAGCTCAGCCACTTTATACTGCTCTTTTATATATTACCTCTTCTCTTTTAGTGGTGTGTGGAGATCTTATTTGTTCTATATTTAGGATAAAGAAATAAGCAAAACTTAGAAAAAAATGAGAATAATTTAGGCTGCAATAATTTACTGTTTGAATATTATTTTGTATAATTTGTTATTTCTAATGATATTAATATACTTACTAATATTGCTAAAATTGGAAAAATTTATCAACAATGTATTTGGGTGAATATAGTGCTATATCTTTGATATTATTTGAAAAGCTCATTTGTCCAAGTCAGCTTCTTATTCAGTAATAGTTGATTTTTCATTTTGATGCTTATAAGTATATAAGCTTTTACTTGAACCTTTTTATGTAGATATAGCTTTATTTATGTAGATATAGCTTTATTTGAAGCTTCAAGGTCTAATATTAAGATTTTACAAGGAAAAGCTATTGGGAATCACTCACCCTTCTTGGAAAAAAACAAAACAAAACAAAAGAACAAACTTGAATTAACCAAAAGCATGGCTGTAGTAGCCAGCTGATAGCATGGAGAGCTGTAACTGGCAATAATGTACCTGGGTAATGACATTTCTGTGTATCAGCAGTTTTCTGCTAACCTCCAAATGTACATAAGGCAGAAATAAACATCATTGCTTTAGAACTGGAGTATAAGGAAAAATCCTGGTTTATTAGTTTTGCTCTCAAAGCCACTATTTTGCTTTTTCATAGATACCTTGATTGACATGAACAAAGTAAAAAAGCAATTTTAGAGAACCAACTCTCCAAGTATGGCATGTGTACTTTTAAGGATACCTGGGGAAGTGGCATGAAAAATAGCCAGATCATCACCAAATGCTAATTGCAGTTTTGATTTTGGAGTTCTGTGCTAGAGGCCAATTGAACATAGAGGATATCAAAGCAATTTGAAACAAGTAGAAGAAAGTTTTAAGTTTGTTTGGGTTTACATAAATTTTTTGCTCTTTTTGGTGAAAGAATCTTTTCTATCTTAATGTGTTATTTTTATTAGGGCAACCTGCTCTTTGTGACTTCAAGTTTATGTTGATGTTTCAAATTTGAAGAAAGGGGAAATATTTGAAGTAATACTGATGTAGCAATCTGTTCTCTTAATTAATCTGGCACTACCTACTTTAAAAATTATATTAATCACAGCTGAGAAAGCATCACTGTGTGGTTACAGTGAAATTAATTTTCCCACATAAAAGCTCTGTGTGTGTGCCATATTTATTGTTTTCTTTTTTAAGAAGTTAGAAGCTATCCTTTTAGGGATGTTTTCTCTTCCACAAAGTCATGTAGTCTTAAATTATTCTGAAATTACAGTATGACCAAAAAAAAAACCCCAAAAAATGATGAGCAACTCTAACATCTCAATTTCCTCACAGCTCTCCTGAAGGATAATCATCTTTGCTGAAATTTTTCTTATAGTTTCGCTGCATGCATTGGGGAAAATGACAACTAAGCTGTAAAAGCTTATAGAAAAGAAATATGCTCATATATAATTTTCATGAGGTTTTCTTCAAAAATATTTGGTTGATCAGAACCAGGATATTATAAAGCTTCCCTTCATGTGGATAACTGTGGTTGAATGGTTCATGTGCTCTGCTAGTCAAGTTTTTATTTTCTTTTTCCTTCAGTGGGTGGATTTCGTCTCTTACTAGTCTTAATAAGAGTATCCCTGTTGGCATTATGATGACAATCATAGCTGCACTTTTCACAGCATCTGCTATTATTTCATTAGTTATGTTTAAAAAGGTAAGTTACCCTCTTCTGTTTTCTATGTTCTGGAGTTTGCTTTCCTGCTTGAGATGTACTCTCTCTCAAAGTAATGGGGATTAAATTATATTCTTGGGTATGTGCCTGTGCCTTACCTTTTAACAACTGTGCTTCAGCAGTACTTTTTGCTTATACTGTCATGGAGTTATGAAATGCTGTTTTTACAGTGCACTTATTTCTGCAAACTAAAATGGGGAAGGATAGCTTTGAATAAGAGAAGCTGGGAGGTGAGCCCACAATTAAAGGGTAGGTGAATGCACTGGACACTAAGGTAGGACCTGTAGATGCAAGGTTGCAATTTTCAAATCTGTGGTGATTAATCAGGCTGAGTGAAGCATGATTCAAATGATTACTAAGTTTCATCTCTTATAAAAATGATTTCTCATTAAAATCAATAGAAGGGTGAGATGCCTAGCACCTTGGAAAAGGATTTTCATTTCTCTACTTGGATTATTTTAACATTTTGCTATCAATTAATGATTGCATAGCATAAAACCTCAAAGATGCTGTGCTCCCTTAGTTCCTTTTTGTGAATTTCCATCCAGAAGGCCTAAGTTTAGATAGTAATGTGCTAGTAAGTTTTTTATGTTGTTTCAATTAAATGTAGCTGATAATTCTCCTGCTGATATGCTGGTAATTCTAATAATTCAACTGCAGTTACAGTTCCACTTAAAGGTCTTCATGTACTCAAACTCTTCTGGCCTATTTACAATAAGGTAGAAACTTCCTTTCTCCTTATTTGTTTTTTTCATAAATACTCAGGTACAGGATAAAGAAACAAATGAGAAATATGTATGGTGAGCATTTTTTACACTCTTTCTACCATATAAATCTGTATTCTTTTCAAAAAACATGTATACTCATATATGATCTGGTGACATTTATAACAATAAAAAAGTTACATGAATTTTCCTGCAATGCTTATAGAATCAAAGAATTATTAAAGTTGGAAAAGACCTCTAAGATCATCAAGTCCAACCATCAACCCAGCACCACCACCATGTTCACCACTAAACCATGTCCTCAAGTATCCACATGTTTTTTGAACACTTTCAGGGATAGTGACCCTACCACTTGCCTGGGCAGCCTCTTCCAATGCTTTACAACTGTTTCCATGAAGAAATTTTTCCTAATATCTAATCGAAACATCTCCTGGCACAACTTGAGGCTGTTTCCTCTTGTCTTATCCCTTGTTACTTGAGAGGAGAGATCAACTCCCACCTTGCTACAGCCTCCTTTCAGGTAGCTGTAGAGAGCAATAAGATCTCCCCTGAGCCTCCTTTTCTCCAGGCCAAACACCCCCAGCCCCATCAGCCACTCCTCGTAAGACTTGTGCTTCAGCCCCTTTTCCAGCTACATTACCCTTCTGTGGACACACTCCAGCACCTCAATGTCTTTCTTGTAGTGAGGGGCCCAAACCTGAATACAGGATTCAAAGTATGACCTCACCAGTGCCAAGTACAGGGGGATGATTGCTTCCCTGGTCCAGCTTTCTACGCTATTTCTGATACAAGCCGGGATGTCGTTGGCCTTCTTGGCCACCTGGGCACACGCTGGCTCATGTTCAGCTGGCTGCCAACCAGCAGCCCCAGGGCCTTTTCTGCCAAACAGCTTTCCAGCCACTCTTCCCCAAGCCTGTAGTGCTGTGGGGGGTTGTTGTGACCCAAGTACAGGATCTAATGCTTGGCCTTGTTGAATCTCTTATATTTGGCCTCAGCCCATCAATCCAGCCTATCCAGATCCCTCTGTAGACCCTTCCTATCCTCCAGCAGATCAACACTCCCACCCAACTTGGTGTCTTCTGCAAACTTGCTTCGGGTGCACTCAATCCCCTCATCCAGATCGTCAATAAAGATATTAAACAGGACTGGTCCCAATACTGAGCCCCAGGGAACACTACTCATGACTGGCCACCAGCTGAATGTAACTCCATTTACCACCACTCTGGGCCTGGCCATCCAGACAGTTTTTTACTCAGTGAAGAGTGCACTCATCCGAATCATGGGAAATCAGTTTCTCCAGGAGAATGCTGTGAGAAACAGTGTCAAAGGCTTTTCTGAAGTCTAGGTAGATGACATCCACAGCCTTTCCGTCATTCACTAAGTGGATCACCTTATCGTAGAAGGAGGTCAGGTTCTTCAAGCAGGACCTGCCTTTCCTAAATCCATGCTGGCTGGGCTTGATCGCCTGGCTGTCTTGCACTTGTCGCATGATGGCACTCAGGATGACCTGCTCCATGACCTTCCCTGGCACCAAGGTCAGGCTGACAGGCCCATAGCTCGCTGGATCCTCCTTCTGACCCTTCTTTTAGATGGGCATCACATTTTCTCACTTCCAGTCACCTGCGACCTCCCCGGTTGACCAGGACTGCTGGTAAATTATTGAAAAGGACTTGGTGAGCTCTTCCACCAGCTTTCTCAGTACCCTTGGGTGGATCCCATCAGGTCCCATGGGCTTGTGCAGGTCTAAGTGGCATAGCAGGTTGCTGACTATTACCTCCTGGTTTATGGGGGCTTCATTTTGCACCCTGTCTCTGTCTTCCAGCTCAGGGGGTTGGATACCCTGAGGACAACTGGTCTTGTTATTGGAGACTGAGGCAAAGAAGACATTAAGTACCTCAAACCTTTCCTCATCCTTTGTCGCTGTTTCCCGTCACATCCAACAAAGGATGGAGATTCTCCTTAGCCCTTCTTTTGTTGCTGGTGCATTTGTAGAAACACTTTTTATTGTCTTTTACAGCAGTGGCCACATTAAGTTCTAGCTGGGCTTTGGACCTTCTAATTTTCACAACATCCTTATAGTCCTCCCAAGCTGTCTGCCCCTTTTTCCAGAGGTGGTAAACTCTCTTTTTTTTCCTGATTTCCAGCCAAAGCTCTCTGTTCAGCCTGGCCAGTCTTCTTCCCCGACAGCTTATCTTTTGGCACATGGGGACGACCTGTTCCTGCACCTTTAATTTTCCTCCTTAAAGTACATCCAATCTTCCTGGACTCCTTTGTCTTTCAGGACTGCCTCCCAAGGGACTGTATCAACCAGTCTCCTAAACAGGCCAAAGTCTGCCCTCTGGAAGTCCAAGGTGGCAGTTTTCCTGACCCCCCTCCTTACTTCTCTGGGAACTGAAAACTGTCATTTTGTGATCGCTGTGCCCAAGATGGCCTCCAACCATCACATCACCAATGAGTCTTTCTCTGTTCAAAAACAGCAGGTCCAGCAGGGCTTCTTCTCTGTTTGGCTTCTTTATCAGCTGTGTTAGGAGGCTCTCTTCCACACACTTCAGGAGCCTCCTGGACTGTTTCCTCTTTGCTGTATTGTATTTCCAGCAGACATGTGGTAAGTTTAAGTCCCCCATGAGAACAAGGGCTAACGATTGTGAAACTTATCCCAGCTGCTTACAGAATATTTCATCTGCATCTTCATTCTGGTTGGGTGGTCTATAACAAACTCCCACCAGGATATCTGCCCTGTTGTCCTTTCCCCTAATTCTTGTCCATAAACACTCAACCCTATCATCACTATCATTGAATTCTAGACAATCAAAACACTCCTTAATATACAGGGTTACCCCACCTTCCTTGCCTGTTCCTTCTAAAGTTTTTCTAGCCATTCATTCCAACACTCCAGCTGTGAGAGTCATCCCATCGTGTCCGTGATGGCAACTATGTAATAGTTTACCTGCTGCACAATGGTTTCCAGTTCTTCCTGTTTGTTGCCTATGCTGTGTGCATTGGTGTACATGCACCTCAGTTGGGCTAATCACCCTGATGCCTTTTTTGCATGGAGATGCCCTAATTCCTGCATGACCATTCACAGGTGCTTCTGGGATTTCTAACATCAATAATCCCTGCATATTTGCTGCTGTACAGATCTTCACCCCCTGCCTCCACTGATATGACAGACCGAAGGACCTTGCTAGCACACTGTCCCTCTGAAACGCCAATGAAAAATCAACCCCACAAATCCTGTAAGGAGTTGTAGAGACGGTATGTTTATTGCAGCGCTGGATGCATGTGGGGATCGTTCCTCTTCAAAGGACATGCGTGCCCCTGAGAATTCCCGATCCTTTTTTATTCCTCCTTACTAGTTTGCATATGCATAGAGTTTCACAATAGGTTCATGCATATTCATTCTACTGATTTCGTGTTACACTTGCAGCTAGTTACACTTGTAGCTAGTTTTTTTTATCAGAAAGTACAGAAAGAACTCCTGGGTCACCCTGCCCTGTCTGTTTCAAAGTTTGAGAAGCCTCTCTTATCTCTTTAGCTTGGAAAATTGCATTCTTTCTCCTCAGGGGGGGCAGTTTTTACTAGTGCTGCAGACCTACCAGACTAAACAGCATATTTTACCTATGCTAGCAAGCTACAAATAATTCAAAGTGGCACATTTCATCTAAATCCAAATGGATTTCTACCCTGTTAAATTTTCACTCTGTTTCACCTCAAGCAGTGGTGTGCCACCCCCAGACTTATCTCTATTGAGTCTGGCTTTATCCCTGTCCCTCTTCCAATCTAGTTTAAAGCTCTCTCAAGTAGCCCTGCTCACTGCTGAGCCAAGATTCTTTTTCCCTTTTGACACAGGTAGACCCCATCTGTTCTCAGCACGCTCAGGGTCATGTAAACCAACCCATGATCAAAACCCACAAAATTCTGCTGGTAACACCAGTCTCAAAGCCAGGTATTCATCTGCATGATCTTCCTGTTTCTTGCCTCATCATTCCCTTCAACTGGCAGGACAGAAGAGAACACAACTTGTGCTCCAGGTCTCTCAACCAGTCATCCCAAGGCCCTGAGGTCCTCCTTGATTGTCCACAGACTTCTTGTTGGACTTCATTGCTGACCACCTGGAAAGCCAATAGTGGGCCATACCAAGCTGGGAAATTTCTTAGTGATGTCCGTTACCTGGGCCCCAGGGAGGCAGCACACTTCCCTATGGGTTGGGTCCAATTGGCATATCCATCCCTCTGTTCCTCTCAGAAGGGATTCACCAATGAAAACTACCCTTCATTTCTTAACTGAGGTAGTTGTGATGCCGGGGGTAGGCTGCTCTGCCCTAGGTGACCCCTCCAACTTGGAAGAACCTTCATTCACATTTTCATTTTCCTGGTCCTCAAGTTGCAGAGGGGTATTTAAGGCCAAACATGCATCTAGCATGTCTTGACCCTACCTCCTCTTGGAATTTCTGTCTGAACACCGTTGGAACCCAGGAGGTGGTAGCTATGTTTGTTCTTTTCTATATATATTCTGTCTTTCTTCTTCTTCTAATTCCTTCTTCTCAGAATTTTTGAGTAACTTCAAATCAAACGGGCTTGGAGTTTGCTACGTTGAATGGGCAAAGTTAATGCTTTGGGAAGTGTTTCATATTGATTGAATGCTGCTCTAAACTTTTTGCCAAAGTTCTTTGATTTTCTACAGTTGCCAGTAGTTTTTTTTTGTTTTGACCTCTTGAGAATATCTTGTTAGTATTTCTCCCATGTCTCTAACTCCGAGTACATGAACAACCACAAGCCCTTTTAAAAGTCTCGTTGAGCAAGATTTTTTGGGGCCTTATATCCCTCCAGTTTATATACTGGGCATACATTCCATGGTATGGAACATCCCTTTGACCAGTTCAGGTCACCTGTCCCAGCTATGCTCCCTCCCAGCTTCTTGTGCATCTCCTCCCTGGCAGAGCATGAGACATTGAAAAGTGCTTGACTCAGGGCAAGCACTGCTCAGTGACAACCAAAACATCAGTGTATTATCAGCATTATTCTCATACTGAATCCTAAACACAACACTGTAGCAACTACTGAGAAGAAAAATAACTCTTCCAGCAGAAACCAGGACAAATGTTCAGTCATAACTTAATAGGTACTTGCAACCATGTCAATTAGTAAAATTAAGATTTTTAAAACTGTATTATATAAAAAAGTTTGCTAGAATGTTATTGACACAGTATATTCAAAAATATTTTTTCTTTTTGTTTCCTGCTAATGAATTGTGGTGAAAAATCAAAACCCTACAAGTCCAATAGATTTGTAGGGCACGGTATGTTTTTATTACAGCGCTAGACGCATATGAGGGATCTTTCCCCTTCAAAGGACATGCGTGCCCCTGAAAACTCCCGATCCTTTTTTATTACTCTAGCTAATTTACATATTCATAGAATTTCACAATAGGTTCATTCATATTCATTCTGCTGATTTCGCATTACACTTACAGCTAGTTACACTTGTACTCAGTTTTTGTCAGAAAGTACAGAGAGAACTCCTGGGTCACTCTGCACTGTCGGTTTCAAGGTCCGAGGAGTCTTTCTTATCTCTTATCTCTTTAGCTTGGAAATTTGCATTCTTTCTCCTTAGCTGGGGCAGTTTTGCTAGTGCTGCAGTTACCAGACTAAACAGCATATTTTACTAATTTTGGCAAGCTCAAAGCAGCACATCTCACCTAAATCCAAATGGATTTCTACCCTGTTAAATTTTTACTCTGTCTCACTGTTACTTTTACCATGCACACTTAGCATGTGTTATGCTAAGGATACAGCCTATTTGTGTATTTAAATGTGTTGTTTCAGACAGTAGATAGCACACACGTAAACTTGGAAAAAGGTACAGGCATCCTACAAAGTGCATGCACAGCAGGGCAAGCAGAAGTTGTAGAATTTGTGGGGGGAAAAGAAATTCTGTTTATTCATTTTCGGATCCTTCCAAACATATGAACAAACCAGATTATTCCACCACACGACTCTACTTCATGTTTGAGACTTTGCTATTGCTCTACTAAGAAATGGAAGGTTCAGCATGCTTTTTTACTGCTTTTCCACCTCCCTAGGTTCACTGTCTCTACCGCACTACTAGTGCTAGTTTTGAGAAAGCGCAGCAGGAGTTTGCAACAGGAGTGATGTCCAACAAAACTGTACAAACTGCTGCAGCCAACGCTGCATCAACAGCAGCAACCAGTGCAGCTCAGAATGTGTTCAAGGGTAACTGAATGTAGAGAAATATAAAAAATCATGACAGTTCTCTTCCATTGTACTCTATTTTCCAGTCACTTCTTATATTCCATGAAAACATATATCAGGATACACACAGCCTATTTGTTTCTTCTGCAGCAGTGCATAGGTAAAATGGGAAATGTTTGTTTATTTTATAATAAATTTATTTATTTTTACAAGATAACCATTCTCTGTGCTTATTTAAAATGTTGCATTTTGGAATAATAAGCTTTCCTTATTTAGGGAGGATAAGTAATTTCAACAACTGAATGAGAATGAATTGTGGTATATATTGATCAAATATAATATATTAAGAATTTGGAGGTTTTTTTAGTGGTTCACCTTGGTGGTTTTTTTAAACTTCAGGAAAGGACTTTGGCTAAATTGTTTTTCTTTGTAAGAACTGTTTTCCCTATTTCTGCTATAAATGGGGTAGACTGAGAGATGTAGAAGGTTAGGTTTGGCTATGCTTTTGCAATTTCAGCAGATGCTGGAGGACAAATACAAGTAGGATAGATATAAATTATTTTCTTGGGTTTTTTTAGGATGTCTTTTGATATAAACCTGTAATTTTGCATGAATACTGTCATCTGTACTTGTTTAAATAGTGTTTTGGTCCAGAATTTGCCTGCACAAAGTTATATAATTTGTTTGTATCTATTTTCATGGAGTATTCTCTACCTGTGAGAAATTACTACGATGCAGAAACATTCTCTGTAATAGAATGTGCAATGCACCGTATAGTTTAAGGAAGTTAATTGATGGTTTCAATCACATATCTAAATTATTATATATTTTCTATTTTTAATTTCAGTATTCATGTCTTGGGGTAGTCATTTTGTTGGAAAAGAAACAAATATTGACCTCTAGAACACTAGTTTCATGCCACACTTCCCTCTTACATGCAGTGGTATTTTTGTTGTGTTTGGGATGTGCAGATTTGTATTTAACAGTGGTAGTAAATCTCCTGCCTTATCAGTCACAATGTTTACTGTTTGTCCAAAAATCTAAATATACAGTATTTCATTTCCTAAAATCAAACTTTTTAAGCAATGGCATTTAACAGATACATGCTTTCATTTTAACTCAGCTATTTCTGTGATTTCATTTAAGATGGAAGGAAAAACAGCTTTTAAACTTTTGAATTAGAAAAGTGAGAAATCTTCATCTTTCACAAAGCTAATTTTAGCTCATTGAACTGGAGATCTAAGAGGTTAAATTGATGCTGTGGAACTGAACAATCCATAATGGTGCATGCTATCAAAATATTCTAGAAATTAATCAAGTCTTTCTATAAAGTGACGTTTCTCTCCTTTGAAGGCGATTTGATATTCTTGGATTGCCTCACGAGTCTTATGCACAGTACTTGGGCTTTTTTTTAAAACTCTGTTTTAGAAAATTAAAACAGGAAGGGACCCCATCCCACAACCTGTATAAGTACACACTGTAGATGAAATTAATTCAGCTCTTAAGGTGTATTACCTTTAGTAAGACTATGCATAAAATTCTAAGGCCCCTCCATGTTCTGAATGTGAACAGACTTTGATAGATTCTTTTTCACTGCAGTGTATTTATAACAGCATAATAGTATTACAAAAAAGAAAACCTGTTGATCAGGACCGTACTGTTATAATGAAGTCCCTACTAGTATCCTTTATTTTACCAGTTTCTTTAAATCCATCTTGAATTTGGATTAATGCAATAGTTTCACCTATGCTGAAGTTTACATTAATGAATATACTTGTTTCTAAATATTCTCTGCATCATGAAGTTAAAATTAATTTAAATATTCTGTGTAATAGGGGCTCTAAAATTCTATGCTAACACTAAACTTAAATTTGGGTGGAATGTTATTAAACACTTTCCAGACAGAAGTCACAATTTTCTGTTAAGATCAGGCATCACACCTCTAGCAGCTGTATATCAAAATTGTTCTTTTCATAATCTTTTTTATTTAACTTGAGAGTTGTATCTAGGAACTCTATTATGGATTACTTTTGAGTTGAATTTAAGAAATTCTCTTGGATATCTTTTGGATATGAATCCCAGGGACATCATACTTGCAATTTAATTTAATTTCTAAGATTGCATAATAGCATACATTACCAGAATATATTATGAAAGAAACATTAGGAATAAAACCTGAATTTGACAGGTAGATTCCCCCCTCCCCCTCAAAGTTTAACTGTTCATTGGGAAAACATATTTAATGTTATATATATATACAGGGTTTGTTGATTTGTAATGTCATGGGTTGAATGTACAGATTTTAACCTCCTAAGTGAAATTCAAGGTTCAATTACATGTGAATTATTTAAACCAGAAATCTCTGATGCTTTGCAGCCCTAAAAGGAGGGAGATGTTTGAGTTTACCTTTGACAACAGAAGGCTGATATTTGTTAGAATATTTTGTACCTGACTAAAACTATATTTTACACTCTTATTAATTATTCAGAGTATGGTGCCCACTTAAGTTGTCATTTTGTAGTATTGTGGCAAATTAAGTTCATAGTATGAAGTTTAAACATTGGAATGTCTGTAGTCATTGATCTGTAATTTAGGAGTTGGTTTTATTTATCCGGGGGATGTTTGTATATTTTATAAATTACTAACAATGCTCTGTCATCCTGTTGAATGTCATAGTTCTCTACAAATGCACTTCTGTCTTTCTGTTGCATGTCTGAGTAGTTCAGAAGCTTTGTATATTTATTGTATTAACCCAATGTCATGGAATAAAAAGATTTCTTTTTCTGAATGTTTGATCTGTATAGTTTTGAACAATATAGGGATTTTTCTTTTGAAAGTCAGCATAACATGCAGGGCGGATGATCTATGTACAAGTGCTCTCAGGCACATGGTGTGATTCTTGGGGTGTTTTGCACAAGGCCAGAAGTTGGACTCAGTGATCCTCATGGGTCCCTTCCAACTCAGGATATTCTATGATTCTATGAATTATAAAAACCAAGTGAATAGAATATTCAGTAGGAACAGAACAGGACCTGTACATTTATTTTATATGTATACCCACAAAACAATAGTTATAATTTCTGGAACACTACTGATCACGTAAAACAGAGTTAAAAGACTCAACAGTTTATAGTAAATACAGGGATAATTTATTTCCTATATATTGTGTAGAGACATAAGAACACTGCAGTTTCTGTGGCAGATGTTTGAAAAAGTTTTTCTGAAGTCTTGGTTTATCATATCTCATTGTCTACATACAATCCGTGTCATTAGGGAAACATGACTATGACATAAGAATAAAATTACTGCCTCTGGCTACAACAAACTTAGCATTCTATGTCAGAGAAGCTCAAACTGTATTTTGAATTGCTAGAGTCGACCTGCATACATGCAAAGCACATCTGCTTTCAGTGAAGGTACAGTGTAGTGTCCCTTGCTTTTCTCTGCTACTACAGTATTTCATTTCTAATTACAACTTTGGGTAACCACAATAATTTAACACAGCATTCACAAAGAACTATCCAGGAGCATTGATTCTAGCAGAGCTACAGGTCAAAAAGACTCTGGAATTTGCCTGAACTATCAGGATCAAATTTCAGGTTTACCACCTTTACGCATTCATAGTGCAGGGAGCATTCTTCTTTCTGCAGCATTAAAATAGGCTACTGACCCAAACTAAAAGGACCATCTCTTTATGCTTCTAGTGTCCTGTAGTTTGTTCTTCTGTTCTCCCCCATGAAAAATCATTGATGAACACTAGTCAGGAAATGGGAAGACAAAAAACGAATATACAAATATTTTACAAATGATTTATGATATTTCCATAATAAACTTGATTTATTTATTCCCATGGTTAGTGCACTTTAAATATGATTCTTACATTCCTAGATGAATGCTTGGAATTTGTGTGAATAAGGATGGTGACATAGGTAGGCAAATGAAATATAGTCTAAGACACATATGAATAAAGAAATTGATACCCCAAACTGTCAGATATGTGAACATCAGACTCTTGAATGGGTCTAAATTTGGAGGAAAAGAACAGCAGTATAAATAAAGTATCAGCCCGAATCTTATTCAAACCCAGGCAAATAGTTTTTACCCCTAGAGTACACTGTTAGTATTATCAAGCCCACAGCAGTTTGCATGACACAATCAAAAACCTAAACCACTATGTTATTTGTTTAGAATCATTGTTATAGATATGTAATGTGATGGATTGGCTCTCACAATTAAGGGATGAAAATTGTATATATGTTAAAATAAGTTTTATTGATATGTAGTTATGTTATCCTAGTCTTCTTGTTTAGACATCCTCTGTTCTCCCCATAGTCCCCTTCCCCCCTCGATATTGTTGCCACCAGACAGCCTTGGTTGTGAAAGACTTGTGAAGGGAGGGCATGTACATGTGTCCCTTGCATGGGATGGGAAAAACTTGTTGCTAGGGGGCACGGCATGGAAACACCTCACCTCCAATCAAGTTGCACAAAAGTAATCTCCACCAATGGAGGGAGAAGAAGAGTTGACAGACAGACTTTAGGAGGGGCCAGGGTTGGCTGATGCAACCCCCAGGGATATAAAAGGCAGAGCAGCCATTTTGTAGACGAGCACAAGGCAATTTGGTTCCATGCTCCCAGAGCTGCAATTTTTCTTTATTCAGTCTTTTGTTGTATTTTTGTTAAGGCTTAATAAACCTTTGAAATTTTAAAAGTGAGTGTCATTTCTCACAAATGGGGACTCATCCAGGATAAACACCTCATCTCCGTGGCCCTAGGAGATTTTGAAAGAGAAGCACACCCAGACACAAGTTCGGCGGCTCAATCGACTTCTCCTGGGACCATTGGTGGTTGCAGGTTGACACCTCGGGGGCAGTGAAAGACTGAATAACGAAAAAAGAAGAGGGGGAAGGAGAGTACCATCCTCATGATTGTTTTGGCCAAATTATTTGTCCATAATCTGGGTTTACAAATGTCAGCTCCAGGCAAGTAGTACATGGGATCTGTTCTGGGAGTCCGTTGGAGCTTAAGGGCAATTGGGCGGTTAGACATATAGGGTGGGACACGTAGTAGAGGAAAGCAGGGACCCATATATGGCAGGACGTGTGTGGAGAAGGGGCAGAGAAGCTGTGGGCGGGATGTGTAGTAGAGGAAAGCAGGAACCCGTGGACGGCGGGATGCCAGATTGAGGCTTACCAATTTTAGGGCAGAACTCAAGAGCACCTGGGAAGGTCAGGTTGAGAGTTACCAAGTTTAAGGGTGGGACATGGAGTAAGAGGAAAGCGGGAGGACCGCAAAATGGTGGGATGCAAGTAAAAAGGGCAGAGAAACTGCAGGTAGGACGCAGAGAAAAAGGGAGGTGGGAGACCCATGGTTGGCAGGACGTGAACGAAAGAGGGGTAGGAAAAGCTGCAGGCAAGATTGCCAGGACGCTGACCAGAAGGTAGCCATCTTGGCTACCAAAGGCCCAAAACAACAGGCCGTGCCAGTCAGCCGGAAAACCCACTCTTCTGTCAAGAGGCAAGCTTCCTCTTCCAAGGAAGAGAGTGAGGGCTCATCTGAGTTTGAGGATGAGTCTGAAGACCCATGGCAGAAGATGCAGAAGGCAGAAATCAAGGAGCGGGATTCGGAACTGGTATCAAAAATCCAAGTGGTACCAGTGTGATATCACAGGGGAGCTAACCGAGCTAACCTGCGATGGGAATCCATCTCCCACAGGGAAATGAAGGACCTTTGTAAGGCTGCAAAAGACCACAGGAGGAACTTGCCCTATTTTAACAACCTACTAAATGCTGTGTTTGCGGCCCATGTTATGGTGCCCCATGACTTAAGACACTTTATGCACATCCTACTCTCCCCCACTGAATTCATCCTGTTGGAGGGAGTAGAGAAGAAACAACTACAGCAACTATTAAAGGACTATGCCCAAGAAGATGGGCGGGCACATTTAACATTATACCATTTAGCCAGGGAGGGAGATTTCACAAAGCCGGGACATCAGGCAATAGACCTCCCCTGAGCCATGTTAGAAGACATAAAAGATGCCGCAAAAACAGCATTCTTACAAACACCGGACAAGACAACAGCAAACATTGGCTTTACTGACATTCATCAGGGACTGGATGAGACTTTCATAAAATTTTTGACCACCTTACACAGGCAATAAACAAATAGAACGTCCAAAAGCTTGGCAAGAGCTACTTCTACACCTAGCTGAAGCCAATGCAAACACCAAGTGCATAAATATTCTATATTCTCTTCCCCTCAACCCCAAGCCAACCATCTCTCAGATGGTCGAGGCTTGCACCATCAGAGTGACAGCAGACCGAGATGTCACCTTAGTCAAAGCTGCCAGTCAGGGAACTGTAGAAGCGCTCATTGCTGCACAAATAATCCCCCACAGACCCAATAAGAACAGGGAAAAGGGACCATGCTTTAACTGTGGGGAAATGGGAGACTTTAAAGGTAACTGTTTTAATAAAGGTAATAACCAATCCCAATCCTAGGGATGCCCTAAGTGTCAGTGTCCTAAATGTTGCCAACATCGAAGCGCTTACCAGCACCCACAAAACCACCAGCCCTCAAGAAACTCCTGGCAGAGCGTGGGACAGCCTCACTCAATGACACCAAATGCAAGGCTGCTTTGCTCCACTCTCCCAACCATCGTGGAGAATTAGCGTGCCGAGCTTCTCCAGTCTATTGCGACAACTCCATCACCGCAGAGGAGCTCGATATGTGGCAAATCCAGACAGGAACCCAGAGGCCACTGGTAAGTGTTCTTTCCATTCAAATTGAAGATACCTTTGTACGCCACCTTCCAACAGGCAAATATGGGCCCAAGGATCGACCTAGGGATGTTTTAGTAATTTGTGACACCAGAGAGGGGATGGAAGGACTCACCATCCTGAATCATTAAAACCAAAAATCATGGACAAAGACTCTCTAACTACTTAAAGTTAGAAAGTGATATGTTTATTACACCGGCGGGCAGCACTGTGAGGATCGTCCCCAAAATGCGTGACCGCACCGCACAAGGATTTTTGCTTCTATTTATTTCCTAAAATAATACATAAGCATAACTCCAGCACCTCCCATCCCCACTTTGTATTAAAATGAGGTTATTAGTCTTTCACATGTGCACAATTCTTCTTTTGACTTGGGTCGGTGGTCTCGAATTGGGTCAGTGGTCCCAGGGATGAAGTCAGGAAAGTCTTCGTCAGGTATCTGTGACCCTCTGGCAGAATCCAAGGTCCCCTGTTTCGTGATGGATTAACATAGAGTCCAGGTGCTGGGCATTGTTCTACTTGTTTCAATATGTTCTTATAATGGTTCATTTGCTCCACTTCCTTCTAGAAATAAGCTCATAATATAACAATTAGCTTTAGCTTAAGCATCTAATAATCATTAACCTATCATTGGTGTATCTAACTTCAATATGAATTGGTTCTAACCTTCAGCTAAAATCCTAAACTTTTAAAATCATCATTCAGTCCTAACTGAAGTTTTAACAGTAACATGCCTACAAGAAATCATGGTCCAAGTACTGTGCTTAAACCCCCCTATTTTCATCCCTAAAGGGACAATTATTGCCCAAGCTTATTTATTACCAGACTTTACCACTGTCCTAGGGTGACGTTATGATGCTCGTATCCCCAGTCGTGTGTTCTGTTTATGGTGGATATTATATTCTGTGCCTTCAAGACTGGCTCTGAGAGCGAAGGTGGGGAGAAGAAGAAACACAGGGTTTTGTTATCAGCCTGCACTCACTCCTCCACAGTCTGCTGGAACACAGAACTCCACTGTGTTGTCTGGGCACGGATGGGGCAGAACACCGTGCTCCTTTGCATTTTAGTTAGTTTAGCTAGCTGAGGCAGAGATGTTTTCCCTGGACTGGTTTTCTTTCCCTTTTCTTGGATCCATTTGAACCTGCTCTGGACTGGGACCCAGGGAAACACCGAGAGCTCACACTTTGTGGCCTACCGGGGCCTACTCTGGGCAGCATCCTTTCTCAGCACTGGAGGGACTGATAACAGAGTGACCACCTGCAGGAGAGACTTTCTGAATTTGTCATCTCTTCAGAGCAGCAAATGAGTTTTGTCACCTGGTATTGTTCATTTTTTGTGCTGGGGGGTGGTTTGCCTGTTAAATAAACAGGTTTTTTCCACTCCTCGCTGAGGAAATTCTTCCCAAACCAATTGGAGGGAGGGGCCATGTGGGTTTGCTTTCTGAAGGGGGACCCTTTTTGGAGGTTTTCTCCCAAATTTGCCCTAAAGCAGTACAACCACAACACCTGCTCACCCACTAGTAATATGGGCCCAAATTCTAGGCCGCAACAGACCTGTGATAGAGTATGTGCTGTCCCAGAAAGGAAATAAGATCCACCTTTCAGGACTGTTGGACACCAGAGAGGATGTCACCATCATTTCCTGCTCTGAGTGGTCAAGAGATTGGCCCCTTGTCCCAGCAGCTGGGGTCATCTCAGGCATCGGGAGAGCCACAATCAGTTTCAGAAGCCAAAACAACATATGCTTTGAGGGACCTGAGGCAGAATTGCCACGGCAAGGCCTTTTATAACTCGGGCACCTGTGACACTCTGGGGCAGGGACCTTTTGTCTCAGTGGGGGGTGAGACTAGAAATCCTAACAACACCACAGGATTTCTAGTTGGGGCCACTGAGCAGCATGCCACCCTCCAGCTGACTTGGAAGACTGATAACCCGATATGGGTGCATCAGTGATCCCTTCCAGAGAAGAAATTAAAGGCGCTGCAGTCCCTCATGCAAGAGCAGCTATCCAAGGATCCTATAGTACCATCCACTAGCCATTGGACAGTTCTACCTCAGGGCATGAAGAACTCACCCACCATCTGCCAATGGTTCATGGCTCAAATTCTCTCACCAATCCAACAGAGACACCAAAATGCCATCATTTTTCACTACACAGATGACATTCTTATTTGTGCGTATAAGAGACGGTCCCAAGTTCCTCTCATTTTTGCCTCACGTTTGCCGCAATGGCAGAGACTGAGATCCTGGACACCCCGACTGGAGTTCTGGCTTGGAGAGGTGGATGATTATTTTTGAAGGTGTATTTGCTGTACCATCACGGACCACTGCTTCGAGCAGGGCTTGGCAAAGACCTGGCAAAGAGCGGCTTGTTCTACGTGCTTACACCTGCTTCACAATACCTGCTCGACCCACGAATTTTCCCACCTCTTGGCCAAATGAACTTTCTGGGGTAACTCTGGTGATCTCCCACAGAAGACCCCTTATCAGCCTCATGACCACCGTGACAGATGGAGATTGAAGCCCCCTCCCAAGGACTGAGACTGAGACCCCTACCACAGGGAGGAGGGCTGGCCTGATCAATGTGAGATGTTTGCCCAGGTGTGGTCATTGGACCAAGAAGACAATGGCTCTCACTTACTGCTGATAACATGACCTGTTCCCCCTCGGTGGCTTCAATGGACTTATTTCTTCATTGTACCTGTTCCCCCTCAACGATTTCAATAGACTTTCATTGTCTTTTGCCTGTTCCCCCCCTTCAACAGAGGACTATAAAAGACCCCTGAGATAACCAGGACTTTGAGATTCTCCCCCACGCGACAAGACGGATCTTCATTGTCCAGACCAGTGAGGATTTTGTCTGCGTTGGTAGCTATAATCCCCTTTCCCCTCTTTTTCTTTCTATCTTTTATCTCCTTTTCTGATCCCTCTATTGCATTTGCTGTTGGCACTCCATAATAAAGGTGCATTTGTTGTGATTAAACTGATGGTCCCCTGCTGTTTGCCTTTTTGCACTTTTGGGATCGGTAAACAAACCATCACAACACCCCGCTCCTCCGAGCAGATCGTGACAATCCCTCAACCTGCCCACAACATTTGGGTCACCCTAGCCAGAACCTTGAAGCAAGACAACGTGCCTGTCTGTGGGAAGCCCCGATGACCCACTCTCTACATGTTTAGTGGGGATGCCCATCAATGAGTGGCTGATAACCATGGATGCCATTGATGGAAAGCAAGGTCGCTCCCCCATGAACATCTATAAGGAATAGAACCCGGCAGACAACTGGGATCGCTGGACTTTTAGGCTGGAATATGCATTTGAAGAGCCCTAAGAATTAAATCTATTGGGGACTTCAAAAATGAATTATGGTGTGAGATTCTATTTTAAGCCTAAGGTAGGGGAGTGGGGAATTTTAAGTCCAGAAAAAGAAAAAGCTATCCCTAGGAAGGATGTTATCCCCCACTGTGCCATCTATAGAAACCCAGAAAATTGGTGCCAATACATCTCACTCATTGTATCAGTGTCTGGCACATGTCCCAAGAGGTTGCCGAAGGGTGTATTCCTTATATGTGGGGATTGAGCATAGAATAGGATCCCAACATTCCTAAAAGAGGGTCCTTGTAGCATTGAATGGCTTGCTATCCTCACTCCCAATATTACCATAATTTGTGACTGGAAAGATAAATCAGGCCACCAAAAGAGATCACTTGATAAATTCAGCTAAAATTGCGATGACCAAATTAAGAATTTGAGTTATGGAAAGAGAGTCGCAGCCTCCATTTTTCTACCCTGGGTGGCTGCAGCAAAGGCTCTCAGGGAATTAACCCATTTAGAGTGCTGGATTAGCAAGCAGTCCAATGCTATATCCATCACTTTAACCAACCTGCTTGAGGACAAAGAAACAATTTGACATGCTACCATGCAAAACAGAGCAGCCATTGATTACCTGCTGCTCGCCCACAAACATGGCTGTCAGGAGTTTGAAGGCATGTGTTGCTTCAACCCGTCAGATCACAGCGAGTTGATACACTGAAGCATCCAATTCTTAAAAGACCAAGTAAACAAAATCCAAACAGAAGGCGACAATGACTGGCTCTCCAAGCTATTCAAAGACTGGGGGCTCAAGGGATGGCTTTCATCTTTAGTTAAAACTATTTTATGGACCTTGTTTGTCATTGTTGTTGTGTTGATTTTGTTGCTGTGTTTTGTTAAGTGCTTGCAGAGGTCTATAGTGGAAGCATTTTTAGTAAACAAAAAAGGGGGAGTTGTGGAAGCTCCAAGGCCTACCACTGAGGCTATAGCACTTCAACTCTGGAGGGGCAGAAACAAGCTAGGAGAAACACCCCTTTAAGGTCAGGGTGAGAAAAGCCTTCCTCCCATGGGCCTCTGCAGGCACATGTTAATGTTTCAAGTTTCATTGGTTCTCCCAGTTGTTCCACCCCAGTTCAGCCCCTGTTTACCATATATGCATATCCCCTAGAATGTTCTCCCCTTTCTCAATCCCTATTTTGCTGCAGTGTTCCTCCCCTGTTATCCCATTGGTTCTCCTAGTTTTCTGCCCCTCCCCTGCACCACTTTTCCCTGTTCCCATTGGTCCTTGACCCTCAGATCCACCCCTTTTTTTTCCATATTTAACCCTGTGCCCTCCACCCTGCTGGGTCTTTGTCCCTGGACCCTCTTTGAAGCAATAAACAGTCTTCAGATCTCAAAACAAAGACCCATCCTTCGCCTTTCATTGTTAGCTCCTTTTTGCAAGCGTACTCCAGGCCCTGAAAGTGCAGGTCACTTTCAGGGACTTGTTGAAGTGCATTGCTTCAAAAAGATTCACAATAGAGTTACCTTATTAAAGCTATGGGATAAAAAGGCTAGCAAACAGGCAAAACTAGCACAATTCTGTCTGATTTTACAGTGGAGTTTTGTGTGCTAATTATATCTAATTCTCGAATAGCTGCTGCCAATAAGGCTCAGGGGTTGCCTTCAAGTGAGCAAAGGAATGCCTGATTTATGACCCAGCTAATTGCTCCCAGTAACTGCTATGAATCATGCATTGTGCTGACTCCGGGCTTGAAAGTTAATTGCTGTTCCCTTAATATCCACACAAAAGATGTCTGAGCCATGCAGGACTCATGGTAATCTGAGAACCAAACCATATATTGTGTCATAGTTAAGACCATTTTCATTATGTTTTTCCAATCAGCAGGTGTGAAAACGTAGGCAGCACTTATGGTCTCTAAGTAAGCTATAACATGTTGAGAAGACACACCACTTTCCTTCACCAGTCTCCGCAATTCTCTCACAATAGTGTAGTCTATGTCTGTAAGCTGCTGGTTGACCTTCATAGATAACCGGGCACGCAGTAATAACTGAGGGGTCTCAGTCCTGTTTCCATGTAGAGTATAACTGTATCGCTTGGACGTTATTAATATGTGCTGGGTCTGAAGGATAGGCTGATTCAGGATAGCTATCCAAGGTAATCATCTCCTCAGGGGGTGGCATGTCCACAGAGATATCCAGCAGCTTTTAGCAAGTCTTAGGCAGGGAGGCTGTTTCATCCAGGGGCCCCAGAGAGACCGGGGGAACTGCAGCATTCTGGGAGCCAAGCAAGGACAGGGGGTTACAAAGAGCCAGGGGGGCATCCATGCCTGGGGGGCCAATACTGGCTGAGGTGGCTGCCGCTAGCAAAGTAGACATGGGGGATGTTGTGCCAGGGGGGCAGGCGGCGAAGGAGTTACTGTGGGAGGAGCAGGCAGCGAAGAAGTGGCAGTGGGGGGGAGGGGGTGGGCAGTGGAGGAGCCGCAGAACCCTGCAGAGCCTCTGATGTGGGGGAGGCATAATGCAAAGGGCCCCCACCGTGGGAAGCCAGTGCTGGCAGACAGAGGTCCAAGGGAGGCAGCCTCTGAAGGCATCTGAGAACACGAGTCTGTGTGAGTTTAAGAGTTGCTATAATAATTCCCAAAATTGTGAGGTGCCTGGATGCATTGGCATCACCAGCGCTCGCAATTTCAAAAAGTTTGTGTCCTACTACCTGCCAGGAGTCTAGCTGAAATATGCTGGCTGAGAGGAAGTCTTTTACATGCATGGAAATACAATCCAGCAAAGCAAGTAATTGAGCATCGGGAATGTCTCTGTTCTGCTGTTGTAAAAGCCACTGTAAATTCTCTAGGGTCTGCTTTTGCTCAACTGACAGCTTTGCTCCCATGATCTACCCCATTGCTCACCTTAAAGTGATGAATGCGCGAGCTTAGATTTCGTAAGGTGAAGGTGAAGGTTGCTCGGAGTGTCTGGGTCTGCCGTCTGAGTCCACTATCAGGATGCATTGCCTGGGTCTGCTGCCGGGATCTGCTGCCAAGGGGGGCTCCTTGGGTCTGCAGAGCTTTGGTCTCGGTCACAGTCTGCTCTTCACTGTTGGTCAGTCTTCCACATTCAGGCGCCAATTGTGAGTGAAGGTCCAAAGTGACACAGAGTCCCCCAGGCAGGTGCAAAGGAGAGATGTTTCATTGCAAAAATTAGGCCTTTTTAAGCAGTTAGGGTTTTATCAGTTACATAGTTTTAAATCATAACAAACATAATTCAACCAACCACCATACACCATGATGTGAACACATGATGGTTATATAAGTTGTTTTTCTACCTCTAATTCATCCAAGTCACTTTCCAATAGTCCTTTTCTACTTAGCCGAAGTAACAGGCCTGAGCCGTGATTTTACAAGGCCTTCCTTTTGTAAGGTTTTACCTATATGCAATAGTGAACTTTGAAGAAAGCAACAGGCTTCAACCCATGTATTCCTTCCTGACAACTGGGGATGCTTAGTGTTGTGATGGTGACCATATAGATATTGGTAACAGGAATCAAGTTTATGAAAAACATTTTCACTTTCCTGTGAAAATTCAAAAAGTTTAATAAAGGACAATAGGAGACAAAGACAGTAAAGCAAAGATTATGGCTGGGTGCGTCTTGGCACTCAGCCAAGAGAACACTTACCTTTAAGGATACCCCTTAAATACCTTTTCCATTACATCATCCCATTGCATATTCATAGATCCTTATGCATATCCATATTTTTCCATAAACTAGTTTATATATTCTAGGAACTATTTTGTATGGTCCCTCCTTGGGTCCACCTTTTTAGAGCATGCGTGTTTCTTGGCTGTGGTTTTGGCTCCTTCTCTTTATCACTTACAGTTTGGGCCTTGGTCCATACGTTCTTCAAACGGCAGATGCTAATAGTTGGCATATCAATAACAGGGTCCTCATTGCATGTTCACTAGATGTTATCCCAACCAAACAGACAGTTCACTCATATCAGCTACTGCTACTACCATGTCTAAGTTTTTGTTAATAGCAGAAATAGAAGCAAAGTTATTTTAACATTACACATATAGCATTCATCTTAATATTTGCAAAAAGCCAACAATATAATATGTATGTCTTTGTTTGAAAAGACAGGTGTCTGCTAAGGAAGGTAGGAGCCTCCCCTGAAATGGAAAATGTAAACCCCCTCCCTCCGAATTATTATAATTTTGTAATCTCAGGCAAAGATATGGAGGCAAGAATAACAGTTCTTTATTAGGAAATAAAATAAAATAAAATAAAATAAAATAAAATAAAATAAAATAAAATAAAATAAACAATGCAGTAATACAAAACCACTGACAGAGTCAGAATACAACCTGACACCCTGTGGGTCAGGGTGTTGGTAGCAGTCCAATTGAAATGGTGGCTGCAGTCCTCCTGGAGTGACAGATGTGGTTCTGTTGAAGTAGTGATCCTGTAGAAGGGTGTAGGTTTCCTCTGAAGATCCAGTGGTGGTGTAGATGGACCTGGTCTTCTGCTGGGAATCCAGTGGGAAAAGGGCTGCTCTTCTGGGAATACAGTAAAAAAGGCTGCCTGTGGTGTTCCAAATATCTGATTATATCCAGGTAGGAATTCTTGGCTCCTCCCTCTGGGCGAAGCTTCTCACAATGGGATGATGTAATTTTATCAGTTATGCAGGGAGACTCAATGGTCCATTAACAGAAGGTATCTCCCCAGAGGGAGGATTGGTTGTGGAAGAGATAAAGAAAACTTCCCAATTAACAGAAGATAACTGCCCCACCTCTAACAGATAGGAACAGAATACACACCCCCATTTCCAACCTAAGACATGTATTGATAACAGTGTTTGTATTGTGAGCCAACTATATGTTGCAATTGCTGTAGTGTGTTTGCCCTATGATTTTCCTATGTTGCTGTGTCACTCTGCTAAATAAAAAATCCCATGTAATGTCAAATACCTACAAATAAGGGCATCCCCAGAATGTTTCTCCGGTGAGACTCCCTTATCCAAATGAATCATCACAGGAACAGACAAGTTCCTGGCTTTCCAGGTAAGAACATTCCTTTTAGGTTTGGTTATGTGATATAAAATTTCGATAGCCAAACCGAATTTTATTTCTATATCTTTTATTTTAAAGCAAGCAAGGAAGCAGCACTGGGTGGCCGAGGAGTCACTGCTCCACTAACGGCGCACACCACTTACAAGTTTGGCAAAGTATATATACTGTTTTTAAGCCTACAAAGCATTTTCCGGTGTGCTTGTGTTAGTCCGAATCAGCAGATATCAATGAGCTGGGATCAGCAATTTCATAATATTTCCAGGTAGTCGTTGGCTTCCTGTCCTGTTTGTGGTCGTTTGGAGGGAGGCCCTTCACCAGTGTCTGCTAAATAATTTTAGTCTCGTACAAGTGCATTAAGCTTTTTATTATACATAAGCATTTAGTCGCTTTGTTGCAATATCCCTTAGCTTTACCACAGCTTCCTCTATTTTATTCTAAGCATCAGTCATTTTAGCCACCTCATCTCCTGACTCCACTATACTTCTTCTATTTTCTTTTTCGATGCTTTACTTGGCTGTTTGGTCAGAAAGTTTCAAAACCATTCTTTGTAGTTATCCCAGGGAACATGTCCACTTTTGACACAGCAGATACAAGCATTTGATGATTCCGTTGCCAATTGACACCAATCACAAAAACATTTTTCACATTATGTTATAGATGAATAATGAGATGATTGGCTCTCGCAATTAAGGGATGAATATTATGAGGAACTTAGAAGATCCTCATAATCATTTTGGCCAAATTGTTCGTCTGTAATCCGACTGTACAAAAGCCAGCTCCAGACAAGTCGTACACAGGACTGGCTCTGAGAGTTTGTTGGAGCTTAAAGACAAGGGGGGCGGTTAGACATTTTAAGGCGGGACGGGTAGAAGATGAAAGCAGGGATCCTGTAGAAGGTGAAGACCCTGTGGCTGGCAGGATGCATGTGATAGAGAGATATTAGAGTTATGGAGACCCAAGAGCATCTGGAAACATCAGATTGAAGGTCACCAGATTTAAATGGTGTTAGAAATAGCACTCGTATCGAGGCGGGCGGTCGCAGCACATGAGGAGGGGAAGGAAGCTGCATAGCTACTCCACGTGGCGGAGTGGGGTGCACAGGGTTCAGTGAGGTGAGCTTCTGGTGTGGGAGCAGCGCAATAACTTCCAGACCTCACCAGCCGAGGCATGCGCCTGCCTGTGGTGACTTGGTGGCGGCCGGCGCCGGCGGGGTTGCTGCTTGGGGTGGCCCGAGTGCACAGGGTTTCCCGAGGGGGCTGTGGGAGAGGACAAGCGGGGTTTCCCAGGCCGCTGCAGTAGTTCTTGTGACCCGCGGGTGAGGAGGAGGCTAGGGACCAGATCTGTGTGAAGAGGCGTCTGCGAGTTTCCGGTGTGCACTGACCCAGCGGGGAGAGGGAGGGTGCGGTGGGGGCCCGGTGGTGAGATTACACGAGGCATTGCTGGTGGTTGGGGACCAGCCAGGGTGCAGGTGTCCCTATGCCAGGGTGCGGAGTCTGCTGCGGCTCCCATGTGAAACTCTCCTGTGTGGACCCATGGGATGGGGGGAGGTGGGTGGAGGCACCCAGAGGTGGAGGAGGGCCGTGGGCGGCAGGGGGGCTGCCAGCGGAGACTGAGACAGATTTCACTGGGTGCGCAGGATTTCCAGGCTGGAGACCTCGCGAGCCTGCGTGGGTGGTGGCGGGCCAGGGGCACCCAGAGGGGTGACTTTCGGTGGCTCCAACCTGACTGAGGGTGGCCCTGGCCATCGGAGGCACTAGAGGCCAGGGCTGCCAGTCCGCCGGTGCAGGGCTGCTGGTGGTAGGAGCTGCGCTCATAGACTGGGGGAGTTTAGAGGCACAGGGCCACTAGTAGGGGCCGTGGGCAGCAAGGGCCTTTGTACTTGGCGCTGCCGGAGATCAAGGGCTGTCTCTGTTGTGCGAGGGTTGCCTGACACGGTGGCTTTCGGCCGTCCTGAACCAACGGGGGTGACTGCAGCAATCGGAGGCCCTGGAGCCCAGAGCCGTTGGTCCGCCGGTGTGGACTGCCAGCGGTCAGGGCCGCGCTCGTGGACTGGGAGCTTTTGGAGGCGTGAGGCCATAAGCAGCAGGTGCGGTGGTACACAGGGCGCGTTGTGCATGGCGCCACCGAGGGTGGGGGGGGTCAGGCTCCATTGTGCAAGGACCTTGTGGACCACAGAGGTCACTAGCCTGGCGGCAGTGCTGCGGGACACGATCTGCGTGGAGATTGCTGAGAGTCAGGAACTGCTGGTTGTGCGGGGGCTTCTCCATGACCAACCCATATGAGGCTGAGCAGACACATAGTGGGGACATGCAAGGGCGCAATGCCAACTTGACAGGGAGGAGGCAGCGGCTTGGGGTGCAGGATTCAGTAGCGTGCGGCATGACAAGTGGTAGATGCCTCTTGGGGGGTGACCCCGGCGCCGTGGGCTCATCTGTATAGAGCTGCCTGCGGTCACTCAGGTATGCCAGGGGCAGTTGTGCCGGGTAGGGCTGGCCCTGGGGTGCCGGGCTGCAGAGACTCCCCTGCAGTGTTCACCAGCATGAACCGCATGAACACGGGGGACCATGTGAGCAGCTCAGCAGTTGCTTGCGCTGGTGTGGCGAGAGTAAATTTCCTTCTTGTTTTGCAAGAAGGAAAAGCTTCTCTTTATTTCTCTTTCTCTCTCCTCTTTCTCTTTCTATCTTTCTTTCTTTTTCTTCTAACTGTTATGTGCATATGGGATAATTCGTGCAGATAAAAATTGTCATATATATTTTATATATGTATTGGTAAGAAATACCCTTATAAAAAATTTTTAAGCACGCAAGTCAGTGTCAAAACCACCTGGACAAGAGGAAGGAGAACTTCATTTACAAAGAAATTAATGTGGCCAGCCCGGAGATGGGTCGTTCCTCAAGGTGATCCGAGGAATGCTGGGACGATGAATATGTGATAAATATCTAAGATTGAGACAGTCGGAGCCATCGGTGAGATACATCTCAATACCGGATTCCGGGAACGTGATCATGGATGTTCATCACTCCCCAGACATGGTTTTGTTCAGCTCATCACAGAGAAAGAACTCCACGTGAATATGTGCAGTCCTGAAAGGAAAAAAAAGGGACTCTACCTTGGGCAGGAAAAATTGTATAAAAATTACTCGGGCAGGACAGTCAGTGTGAAACATAGGGGACCCTATGCTGTAGTGGTCAGACCTGTGTCTCACCCAGCGCCGACACCCGCACTCGGCACTGACCCTTTTTGATTAGATCGTGGCTTTTCCTTTTTTTCTCTAAATTTATACTTTGATCATCTAATAAATTTTCTTTAATTAATAAATTGGAGCATTCATTTATAACATAACTAATCAAGGAGGCAGGCTCTGTCTAGAGACCCTGTAGTTAGACTAATTAAGATAAGACTGAGACCAAGTAAGTCAAAACTCTGCACCCCACTCTGTCCAAACCAACTGCTGGGCTCAAGAAAAACACTAAGTTAGAATGTGCTTTGTTTTTCTCCTCCCTTTTACCACTTCCTGCCTTCTTGTCTCTATCTCTCTGTGAATGCTAATTCTGCTCTTGTAGCATACTGTCGAGAAATACTGGTAAGTCATTACTGTAGTCATTTTTCTTAATTCTGAACACTTAAGTTCTCTCTGAGGGGACAGGAGGTTAGCAAAGCTTTTCTAAGCTTCTGGTCTTCCCTCCTCTCCATGGAAAAAAACTGAGTCCTACAATGCACTGAAATGCTCTGTTGCCCTCATGCAGTTTAGTTTGTGTACAACAAAACACCTGAAATCCGGTTAAAACCATACATTGTAGCTGCTCTCCTTACAGAGACACCTTTAAACATGTTTACTCTTATTACCAGTATGAGAGAATTTTCAGTAATTTTTGCAGTTTGTATTTGTGTGCTTCAGTAGTGTTCATCTAGTCACACTTCATATAGTAATATAATTCCCAAAAGACAAACATTTAAGGTTTTGAACTAAAGTATTTGTATATTTTGCATTCTTTTGTGTGTCAGAAAAGATTTGAGCTTAAAAGATAAAAATCTCTCTCCATTAAAAACAAAGAGAAATTTTCCCACCCCTGCCGAGAGGCCTGGAGCTTTTCTTACTGTGTGTGCCTTATTCCCAGAGAACTGTGATCTGCCCTCCACGATAATAAAGACCACAAGTACCCCCCTTTTAGTTAAAAAGTAAAAAGTACCCCTTGACAAAACACAACAGTGTAGCTGTGTGAGGGGTAAGAAATGCCATATGTGCTATACACATATACTAACAGTGATCCTCAATAAAAAATCCTCTCCTTCATGCTGATTAAGCCCCTACGAAAGACAGAAGAACAAAAAGGTACTCAGTTTTGTGCTCTCCTGCCATTGTAGGGCAAGAGGCAGGAGACAGGAATCCAACACAGTCTTTCTTTGACCTTTCCTTTAAGACAACACTGTCTGTTCCCACCCCAAAGTCACAGAGAGTAAAATACTGCCCAGAAGTGGCGGGGTGGTAACAGGCAGTAGATGTCCCACTACTCTCTTTCCAGAAGAGCTCTGGGGAGTGCTTTACACATATGTGCCAGTGTGTGTCTACATGCACATGTATGCCAGCATGTGTGAGTCTACACATAAAGTACCTGTGTATGCCAGTGTGCACAGCTCTGGGTGCACACACAAGTGCCAAGGTGTACAAACAAGGTGTGCACTGCTATTTACACATGTATTAAATTGCACACTCTCAAGTGTGAGTGGGTCTGTACACAACTCTGTGCTTGTGAATAGGCACAGGTTCTGCAAGTGTGAGCATAGCCCTGTGTAAAATATGTGTGTTGATGACACTGCACATATTAGTGTGCACAGATTTGTACACTTGTGTTAATATACACAAGTTTAGCGTACAAGGAAGTCTTGTGTTTGTGAGCACATGTGCATTAGTAGAGACTACATAAGTGAATGTCTGTGCAGCACATGTGTACTGGTGTATGTAAGTAGAGCGTGCACAGCTCCATGTGTGTGCAAGTGTGTACTACTGACAAGTACTGCTGTACACTAGGGCTCTGTGCCAGTAAGGAAGTACCTGTGTGTGTGTATTAACTATAGACATACCCCTGGGTGCACACATGAGCTGAACACGCCTAGAGACACAGCTCTGGATGCACAGCTGTGTGATTCCGGCTGCTGTCCCACCTGAGAAAGCAGTCGTGTATGTGTTTGTGTGTGCCTATGTATATGTATCACTACTGAGCTCTACTGACCAGAGTAATCCCTAACTCCCTGTGTACACTCTATTATAATATGTAGAGTTCAATTTAGTATATAACAGAAATACAAAGTGTGGCCTCCTGACACCAAAATCAAGAACCAAAAACATTTTTATGTCTCTACCACTGACTACAAAGTGAGAATACACACAACCCACCAAAGAGCTCCAAGGAAACAGAAATCTTAGAAGTTCTGCAAAACACCAAAGACTAGGTACAGTGTTAACAGATCATAAAGAAGACAAATTGCTTCCACTGAGCCATTCAAAGAAGACAATAATCCCTACAAACAAACCCATTCAAACTGCTGTTATTTATATTCCCACCTCGTGCCTTAATTATGTTATAGACTTGTTAGAACTTTCCCCTGGTTTAGGGCAAATTTGGGAGAAAACCTCCAGAAGGAGCCCCCCCAGAAAGCAAACCCCCATGGCCCCTGCCCCCACCTGGTTCAGGAAGAATTTCCTCAGAGAGAAGTGGAAAAAAACCTGTTTATTTAACAGGCAAAGCACTCCCAGCAGAAAAAAAAAAAAAAAAAAAAAAAAAAAAAAAAAAAAAAAAAAGAACAACACCAGATGACAAAACTCTTTCACCACTCTGAAGAGATGACAAATTCTGAAAGTCTCTCCTGGGAGCGGTCGGTCTGTTATCGGTCCCTCCGGCGCTGGGAATGGCTGTTGCGGGCCACAAAGTGCAAACTCTTGGTGTTTTCCAGGTCCCAGTCTGGAGCAGGTTCAAATGGTTCCAAGAAAAGGGAAAGAAAAACAGTCCAGGGAAAATTTGGACTGCCTAGCTAAACTAACTAACAAGCAAAAGCAAGAGCAAAAGCAGGAGCAAGAGCACAAGAAGCAAAAGCCAAAGAAAAAGCAAAAGCAGCACTATGTACTGCGCCATCTGTGTCCAGCAGACCGTGGGGGAGTGAGCAGGCTGATAACAAAACAAAACTTTGCTTTTCAGAGCCAGTCTTGAAGGCACAGAACATAATATCCAGCATAAACAGAACAGACAACTGGGGATACAAGCATCATAACATCATCCTAGGACAAACTTATACATATGTAAACTCATTCTTGTGGATTGATAGACTAACGTTGTCCCCTTGTTACTGTACTTTGTAAAAGACAAGTGAAAGCCTCACAAAGACTACTCTACATGCTTTAGATAACTGTTCAAGTAACATTTTGAACAGACAATTTAAATTGTATTAGCCATTAATATAATTGTCCTATGAAAATTACAAGTATCAAGGGGAGGAGCAGTGAAAAGCGTTAAAATGATTTGCTTAAAACTGAAGTATGGTGAGAACCAGAGGGCAAGACCAGCTTGGCCCCTCTATTCACCACCAAGAAGATTATAACCCTGCTGCAGGCAGCAACCCTGTAGGCATGGTAAGTGAGGGTAAAAGCCATACTGGACCTCTGTTACTCCCTTTTCTCTGCTCAGACCAATTCATGTCACAAACTCCACCAATCATTTTGCTTAAAACCCTTTTCCACTGTCCTCACCCACATCAACAGATGCTAATATAACCAATCCAAAATCAAACTTGACTTAAGAAAAACATGAGTAGTCCAACAAAATAAAAAAAAAAAGAGTAAATTGCTTGAGCCAAATAACTTATAAAAAGGAAAATGGGGGTTTGTAATAGATGGATAATGAGATGATTTGCTCTCACAATTAAGGGATCAATATTGTGTGAATATTGAGAGAAATTTTATTGATGTATAATTATGTTATTGTAGTTCAAATGTCCTCTCTTCTCTCCATAGTTCCCTTCCCTCCTCCGCTGTATTGTTGCCTATTATAGTTGAATCCGCTATGTTTGTATGTCTGAGATGTAACACACGACAAACTCCCTTTGGTCATCAGTAAACAGCTTCATTTATTGCCTACGGCACCTTTTATAGCCCATTCAAAACTCCCGGGTCGAGACAAGTCATTGGTCTATCTCTATGCCCCCAGACTCTGAACCAATAAGATGCCTACATCCTAGGAGAGCTCCCATTGGCTGTGAGCTTCTGTCAGTCAGCTCAGAGGCTGCTTCATGGAGCTGAGCTGGGCTGCTTATTATAACTTGATTAATACTACTGCAACAGTTGCCATCAGACAACCTGGGTTATCTAGGACAGGTAGAAAGAAGGTGTGTACATGTGCCCCTTACATGGGGAAGTTGAGAATGGAAAAGTTTGTTGCTGGGGGGCCGCGACATGACAACACCTGACCCTCCAATCAAGTTGCAAGAAAGCAGTCTCCACCAATAAAAAGCAAAGAAGAGTTGACTGACAAACTTTGGGAGGGGCCAGGGTTGCCTGATGCAACCCCCCCCTCCCTGAGGTATAAAAGGCGAAGCATCCATCTTGAAGATGAGCCACGTGGTAGGCAGCCATGAGGGAAGCTCCCAGGCCTGTTTCTCCTCATTTAGTCCTTTTGTTGTATTTTTTGTTAAGGTTGAATAAACCCTTTAAAATTTTTAAAGTGAGCAGTCGTTTTTCACAGTTATGACCAGTCATGGGGTGCTGTCCTCAAGCCATAAAGTGTAAAAACCCAAGACAGCAGCATGTGTCTGGCTGCTAGCATTTTAAGACACACATTTGCATTTGGTATTTGATTCAGTTCTATTTGGAATGGGGTCTTCTGATTCTGGGTTAATGTTTTTTTCAACTCATGGACTTGGTTTTGGACTTTGCAAAGTTTGTATTGTGATCTGTATTTGGGTATATTGTTCCTTTAAATCCACTATTAGCTTTCCTAGCACTGTATGCATATGTGTGTGAATAGACAGTGCAACCATTGTGCGTATGCTGTATCTGGTGTGTATATTGTTATAGATACATATTATAATATTGGCTTTTCGCAAATATTAAAACAAATACTATATGTGTTATGTTGGAAAGTTATGCTGTATTAATCTCTTTTAAGTAATGTGGTAAATATAGTTTTTAGGCTATAGCATAACATTAAAATAAAAACTATGTGATGTAAGATACTTTTTGTAACTAGCTCAAGGAATGGATAAGGTAACCAAGAAACTCCTCGCATTATCATATCTGGATAGAGATAACAGCAACAGACACCAAGATTCCAAGAGAAGAATTATTGCCTCCTTATCGGGAAAGCTCAGGTTTCGAGGAACAAAGAAGGTTGATTTACAAAATGGGGGGGGGGGGGGGGGAAGCTAAAATTAAGCAGAAACACCCTAGTTTGAAAGGAATGTTTGAATCATGTATGAGATATATGAATATGCAATAGGCTATTGCTTTTAAGGGGTAATCCTTTGTCACGATCTGCTCGTACAGGGTGTCATGATGGTTTGTTAACCGATCCCAAAAGTGCAAAAAGGCAAACAGCAGGGGACCATCAGTTTAATCACAACAAATGCACCTTTATTTAGGTACCAACAGCAAATGCGATAGAGGGGACAGAAAAATGAAATAAAGAATAGAGAGAAAAGAGGGGAAGGGGAATATAGCTACCACCAGCGAGACGAGATCCTCAATGCTCCAGCCACATAGATTCACCGTTGTCCATGGGGGTTAACCAAAGTCTTCCCAAAAAGTTACAGTTTATATAGTCTGTAGCCAAAGCGAGTGGCATCTGGCCAGAAGGTGGGGAAGATTGATGGGCCATTGTGTAGAGCCCGTTGGTCTGTGAAGCAGGTGCAGGCATGCAGGTACAAGCCACCGCTTGTGACAACCTGTTCAAATGCAGTGTTCTGTAGAAGCACAGCGAGTGCACTTGCTAACAGTCACTTGGCAAGCGTCCGCATCCACCTCAGCCAGGCCAGAACTCCTGTCAGGGGTCTTCAGGGTCCTTGCGATGGTCGTGAGGCAAATGAAGGGAACTTCAGACCATCTTTCACATCCTTTGTTAGCAAGGTGTGTCTTTTGGCGGAGTACCAGGCACCCGGACGTCCATAATTCTTTGCTTTTTATTGTCTCTTATTGTCCTAATTTCCATTACTATTTTCATTACTATTCAACTTCTAAAATCTTAACAAAAGTGAATGGTGTTTTTCAGAATTGGAGGTCCTACCGAGATCTAACACCTCGCGTCCGAAACCTCAGAGGATTCCGAGAGAGGGATGCGCGCACTGTCAAGTTTGGCTGCCTTGCTCTATTTCTTCTGGCATGATAGGCAGAAGCAGGTTTCTACCCGGTAGACAAAAAGAGACAATAAAACAAGGAAAAGGGAAAAGGCTCCCTAAAACTGTGGTAATTGGCCCCCTAAGACTAGTGTACACGAAGACCCGGAAAGGAAAAAGGTTTGTAAGTTCTTTCTCGGGGGGGTGGATACGGGGGGTGGTTGTGAGGTGTGTAAATTGTCGTCTTTTGTTCCCACTTGGCCTCCGTCCTTCCCGGTGCCGGCCAGTGGTTCACCGTGGGGGGGCCGGTGCTAGGCAACACACACCGCTGCTCCTGGGTCTCTGCCGAGAATCCAGGTAGCAGTTGGTTTGCTGCGATACAGGCTGCACTGTTCTAAGAACGCTACTAGGACCAAGATAAAGAGACCAAGAGAGGACACCTGTGTGCAGTTCGAAGAAAGTTGTATTGCTTGAACGCCGCAGGGACAAGTGACCCTGGGCGGGGGTTTGGTTACAGTTTTTATAGGGAGTATAGGTGATAAGGTAAAACCAATAGAGACAGTGTCCAGTCTGAATACATTAAAGGTCAAATCCAATGGGAATAGCTCTAGGGGGAGGGATGAATACACAGAAAAATACAGAAATGAAACTCTCTAACTTCAGATTCACAAAGCTTTTTGCCCTTTTGCGTATCTACGCACCACCACATCAATGAGACGTGGGCCGGCTACTCTGGACCTGCGAAGTGATCGTGGAGTTTCTGAGTGCTGCGGTTCCATTATTTTGTGAGAAATGTGGCCAGCGAAGAAACAAAGTGAATGAAAAAGGAGTGAGAGAGACCTCCAGGGTGACTGGGACGGAGTCCCAGGGAGGGGTTGGACCCCTCAGAAGAAGGGAGCAGAGGCGTTTCCTAGCACAATCCACTAGGAAATGGGACAAAAGGGAGGGGCCCCTAGAAATTTTGCCAGGTTGAGGGTCTAAACCACACAAGAGACTCAGGAGTGCCAAACTCAAGAACATCTAGGCTTAAAAGCTGCTAGGCTGAGAGTAGACATACTAGAGACTCAGGGGTGTGGGATCCAAGAGCACCTTGAAATGGCCAATAACATCTGAGATTTTAACAAGTGATTTGAAAGTAAATGGTACCTTATTGTTGTCTTGTTGTGTGTGAGAGTGAGTGAGAAATAAAAGTGAGTAAATGTAGATGAATGAAAGTATATATAATGTAGATCATTTATTTTAAGCTTCACTTTATCTCCTTGGAGGTAGGTGTATTGTATTGAATTGTATTGTGAGAGAAAGGGGGTTTTGTGTAGTGGGAAGAAGGTGGTATTCAGGTTGTTAGAGAAAGTAGGAAACAGAGGCAGGGGATTAATAGATAAGATCTTGAAAAATGGGACAGAAAACCAGTAAGTTGGGCACAGGGAAAAAAGGGGTTAAAAGGGTACCAGCAGAGATACCCCAAGATAGCCCTCTGGGAGTTGTATTAGCCAACTGGGATAAAAATCCTTGTACAAGGAGAAAGGACAAGGTAAAGATGATCCAATTTTGTATGATAGAATGGACAAAGAAGGAAATAAGATCTGACCACGTTTATTGGCCTAGATATGGCTCTTTTGAAGTTTGGATTTGTCAGGCTCTGAATTTATTTGTAAATTCAAACGAACCAATTAATCCAGAAGAAAGAGAATATGCCACATGTTGGACAGGAGATTGTAGGAGAATAAAAATCTTTAAAATATCAGAAACCTCCGAGATGAAGCAAGAAAATAAATAGGGGAAAGAAAAGGGCTGGGAACAAGAGGAATAAAAGAAAGAAAAAGATTGGGATCCTTTACAAGTATTGCCTCCTCCCTTCTGGCTTGTTCCCCCACTGTTTGCGGCTGCACCACTCGATCCAGCCCCTGTGCTGGCTCCGGCCCCACCAGTGAATTTGTCTGCCCCAGTCCTAGCTGCCTGGCCCTCAACCTCTCTGCCGGCCGTGCCGGGGGTCCCATTTGTTCTGGCCCTCCATCCTCGACTGCTTCTCGTGCAGCTGTCCCCACTGCCCCACCCCCGGGTGATCCAGGTACCCGTCCAAAATTGGGAACCAATGTTAAAAACTAGCTGGTAAGGTAAAGTATTGGGGATAGAATGGTGGAAGAAATTTGTCTTTTTCCTTTTATGTGTTACATCTGTTTTGATATTTCTTCCTTGTTTAATCCCCTGTTTTATTCGACTAATTACCAATGTAGTCCAAAGTGGTGCAAGTGGACAAGAAATATTGCTCAAGCCAAATGATTTCTAAAGAATAAGAGGGGGGGATTGTAATAGATACATATTATAATACTGGCTTTTTTGCAAATATTAAAACAAATTTAATATGTGTAGTGTTTAAGTAACTTTGTTATAAAGATATAGATTTTATTTCTGTTGTTAATTAAGCTTAGACATAGTAGTGAAACAGCTGATTGTCAGGTGGAGTTCCTATGCTTGAGGCATAACATAGGACAGACTCATATGTGTTTCCTCAGACAAACATCCTCGTTTATTGTCTCTGGCACCTTTTATAGCCCATTCAAAACTCCCAGGTCGAGACAAGTCATTGGTCTATCTCTGTGCCCCCAGACTCTGAACCAATAAGATGCCTACATCCTAGGAGAGCTCCCATTGGCTGTGAGCTTCTGTCAGTCAGCCCAGAGGCTGCTTCATGGAGCTGAGCTGGGCTGCTTATTATAACTTGATTAATGCTAATGCCACAGCTGATATAAGTATGCTTGTGTTAAAATGCCTGCTTGGATGGGATAACATCCAATGAACATACGAAGAGGACACCTGCTACAGATATGCCAACTATCAATGCTCACTGTGAAAATGTTTTTGTGATTCATGTCAATTGGCAATGGAATCAGCAAATGCTTGTATCTGCTGTGTCGAAAATGGATGCGTTCCTTGGGATAGCTACAAAGAACGGTTTTGAAACTTTCTAAAGCCAAATAAAGCATCAAAATAGGAGAAGTATAGTGAAGTCAAGAGATGATGTAGCAAGATGACTGATGCTTAGAATAAAATAGAGGAAGTTGTGGTAAAGCTAAGGGGATTGCAACAAAGCGACTAAATGCTTAGGTATAATAAAAAGCTAGATGAACATAACAAAAACATGTAGGAGACACCGGTGAAAGACCTCCTTCCAGATGACCACAAGAAGGACAGCAAGCCAATGACCACCTGGAAAGATTATGAAATTGCTGATCCCAGCTTACCGATGTTTGCTGATTCGGACTAACCAAGCACATTGGAAAATGCTTTGTAGGCTTAAAAACAGTATATATACTCTACCAAACTTGTAAGTGGTGTGTGCTGTGAGTGGAGCAGTGGCTCCCTAGCCACCCAGCGCTGCTTGCTTGCTTTCTTTAAAATAAAAGATATAGAAATAAAATTCGGTTTGGCTATCGAAATTTTATATCAATTTGGCGACCCCGACGTGATGCCCTTGGCTCTCTCGCACTGAGGCTACTGCAGGGGTGGCGCCCCACTTTTGTGATCCGTAGATGCCAATAGCCCTGGGGCTAACGGCACCACAAACCCGGTAAAGAAAGCAAGCAAAGAATTGAGCTCCCTGAGAAATGCAGTTTAAATCACCTGTAATTCGAGTGCACGAAGCTCCGGACGAGAACAGCAGGCTGTGAGTATCATTCAGTTGGGTGGACATGACAGTGTCTGAGTGAAAGTGAGTGACTGAGATGCAATATTATTGCGAAACAATTGAGGAGTCCTTCTATCTGCGCTTCCATCACCCCGCGAGGGGCTTGGCCAGTGAAGTGACGAAGCGAGTGGTGTGAGACACTGATCATGATGGGTCAGGGGAATAGTAAGACCTCTGGCTCAAGGAACCCTCAAAGAGCTTCAAAGGGCCCCAAGAGAGGCTCAAGGTTATGGGGCCCCCAGGGAGGGCCAAAAAATAAGAAAGGGAGCGAATTACCAGAGATACCCCCGGACAGCCCCCTGGGGTTAATGATTGCACACTGGAATGCATTGCCCTCTGTTCTGGTTTGAAAGCAAAACCAGTGAGAGACTCTAAGTCAGAAATATAATTTATTGGGAAAAGGGAAAAAAAAGACAAAAATACATGCAATGATACAAAAAGAAGACCACTGACAAAGTCAGAATACAACCTGACACCCCTTTGGCCAGTGTGCTGGTAGCAGTCTAAATTGGAGTGGCTGCAGACCTCCTGGAGTGGCAGATGTGGTTGCTGTGTCTTCTCGGAAACTTGTGGAAAGGCTGCCTTTCTGTCTAGAAATCCCTGGATTTATCCAGGTGGGAATGCTTAGCTTCTCCCCCTGGGCGGAGCATCTTACAATGGGTTGATGTTATTCTGAGTCACAAGGTGTGTTCTTAATCACCTGTTAAACAGAACTGGCTCCTGGAGAGTGTTATCTCTGAGTCATGTGGCAAGACATTGATGGGCCTATTATCAGGAGATAAGGAAAACTGTCTAGATGGTAATAGGAAACATCTTGGTGCTCAGCCTTGGACACCCTCTCAGAAGGGAAAAAGTAAAGAAAAGTTGGTACATTATTGTATGGTAGAGTGGACTGAGGAAGAAATTAGGCCTCATCATTTATATTGGCCAATGCTTGGGTCCTTTAATGATTGGATGTGTCAAGGTTTAAATATTTATGTAAATAGTATGGAACCCTTTGATCAGGAGGAAAGTGATTATGTGGCACTTTAGAGGGGGTCCTCTGTAGCGATAGCATTATACCCCATGAAAAATAAAGAAAAGAGAAAGGCGGAGGAAAAAGGAAAAACCCTGGGGACCATTAGACAATTTGCCTCCTCCCCTGAGAGGCCCCAGATCCCAACGGCCCCACCACTATCACCACCATCTAGTAGGACTCTGAGCAAGAGGAGAGAACAGTGCGAGGAAAATAATTCTAGTGGGGAGGAGGAAGACCAAAAGAAGAGACTATTCCCCCTTAGAGAAGTACTTATGAGAGGAAATGAAATGGGAATAGGGTGTGTAACAGTCACACTTAATAACAGGGATGTAAGAGAATTTAAAAAGGAAATGGGGCAGCTGCTTGAGGACCCTTTAGGGGTTTCCGAGAGGTTAGACCAATTTTTAGGCCCAAATGCCTACACCTGGGATGAGCTTCAAGCTGTATTAGGAATACTATTTACTACTGAGGAAAGGGAAATTATTAGGCAAGCAGGAATAAGAGACTGGGAAAGGAGACACCAGCAGGGTCCACGTGGTGATCAAAAATGGCCTAATCAGAGACCGGATTGGAATCACCAGAACAAGCAGGACAGACAAAATATGAGGGACTTTAGAGATTTCATTATACAAGGGATATGGAATGCCATACCTCGAGGGCAAAATATTAATAAGGACTTCAGTGTGCACCAAGAAAAAGATGAAGCACCTACAGATTGGCTTGAGAGGCTCAGAAAGAGCCTGAAAATGTATTCAGGAGTGGACCTAGATTCCCCAGTAGGAGCTGCATTGCTTAAAACTCAATTTGTGGCAAAATCATGGGGAGAGGTATGAAAAAAGCTAGAGAAATTAGAGGATTGGCAGGACCGGGGTCTCCAAGAGCTATTGCGGGAAGCCCAAAAGGTGTATGTCAGGAGACATGAAGAAAAACAAAAGGCAAAAGCCAAGATATTTGTAGCAGCTGTGAGGGAAACTCAGAAGGGGGAAAAGAAAGTGTTTAGAACAGAAGGACAAAGACCTAGGGGAGATTATAAGAAACCTCCCCAAAGTAGAAACCCCAGGGATGGTCCTGCAGATTATCATTGCTTTTACTGTGGGAGAAGAGGACACACAAAGTGAAGCTGTAAGCAAAGACGAAAAGATGAAAAAATGTTTGAAGAAGACAAATAGGGGTGTCAGGGGCTATACATCTTGGGGACCAGAACATCAAAAGAGCCCTTGATAAAACTAAAAATAGGTCCCAAAGGGGAAGAAGTTACCTTCTTAGTAGACACTGGAGCAGAAAGATCAACTATACACCACCTCCCCAAAGGATGTAAAATTAGTAAAGAAACTGCTCTAGTTGTGGGAGCAAAAGGGGAACCATTTAAAGTACCCATACTTGAAAATGTTGAAATAGAATCAGAAAATAAGATTTGTTTGAATGATTTGCTATTGGTACCAGAAGCAGACAATAATTTGCTAGGAAGAGATTTGATTATAGCTTTAGGAGTAAATTTAGAAGTGAAACAAGGAGAACTACAGGTACAACTTTATACTTTAATGTCAGAAGATGAAGACAAAATTAATCTGAAGGTGTGGCACCATAAAGGGGAAATAGGAAAGCTAGAGATTGAACCCATTAAGATAGAAATAAGTAATCCAACCATTCCCATAAGAGTATGACAATACCCTGTATCTTTGGAAGGAAGAAAGGGATTGAAGCCAATAATTGATGATCTGGTAAAACAAGGGACCTTAGAACCCTGCATGTCACCTCATAATACTCGTATATTGCCAGTAAGAAAACCTGATGGCACATACCGGCTAGTGCAGGACCTAAGGGCTGTAAATCAGCGAACCATAACAAGGTTTCCAGTAGTAGCCAACCCCTATACATTATTAAACCAAGTATCCCCAAAGAATACCTGGTATAGGGTAGTAGATTTGAAAGATGCTTTTTGGGCCTGTCCTTTGGAAGTAGGAAGTAGAGATTACATTGCATTTGAACAGGAAGATCTAGAAACCAAACGGAGACAGCAACTTAGGTGGACTGTGCTCCCACAAGGATTTACAGAATCCCCAAATTTGTTTGGTCAAGCCTCGGAGAAACTTTTACAAGCTTTTGAACTTCCAGATGGAATTAAGTTCTTACAGTATGTAGATGACCTATTAATAGCAGGAGAATCAGAGCAGACTGTCCTGGAAGGAACCATTAAGTTGTTACATTTTCTTGAAGAAAAAGGGTTGAAAGTATCAGGATCAAAACTGCAATTTGTAGAACCAGAGGTTAAGTATTTGGGGCATTGGATTAGCAAAGGGAAAAAGAAACTCGACCCAGATCCAGTATTGGGTATTATTTCATTACCCGCATCAACAACAAAGAAACAAATTAGGCAGCTATTAGGACTATTGGGGTATTGTAGACAGTGGATAGAAGGATATAGTGAAAAAGCTAAGTTTTTATTAAAAAAAAAAATTTACACTAATTTTTTTTAAATGGAACCTAGACGATGAAAGATGGCTTGAACAACTGAAAGTTGCCTTAATGACAGCCCCAGTTTTGAGTTTGCCTGATGTCAGTAGGCCATTTCAATTATTTGTGGATATGTCAAACCAAACCACTTATGAGGTACTGATCCAGGATTGGGCAGGAAGCAAAAAACCAATAGGATACTTTTCTAAATTATTGGACCCCGTAAGTAGGGAATGGCCGACATGTTTATAAGCTTTAGTCACAGTAGATTTAAGTAGAGGAGGCTGGAAAAGTCACCTATGGCAGGTCACTAACCGTGCACACTCCTCATGATGTGCGAAGAGTATTGCAGCAAAAGGCAGAAAAATGGCTCACCAATAGTAGAATATTGAAATATGAGGCAATTTTGAGAAATTCACAAGATTTAGAGCTTAGAATGACTGGAAACCAAAATCCAGCCCAGTTTTTGTTTGGGGACCCAATGAGGAAAATAGAGCATAATTGTGTAGAAGTTATTGAGCTACAGACTAAGATCAGACCTGACTTAGAAGAAGAAGAATTAAAAGATGGCATGAGACTGTTTATAGATGGATCCTCAAGAGTGGTAGAGGGAAAAAGAAAGTCTGGATATGCGATTGTAGATAGGAAAAGGATGGAAATAGTTGAATCCGGGCCACTTAGCACAGCATGGTCGGCCCAAGCATTTGAACTGTACACCTTCTAAAGAGCACTGGAAATACTAAAAAGAAAAAAAGGAACTATATATACTGATTCAAAGTAATCCTATTGAGTAGTACATACCTTTGGGAAGATTTGGGAAGAAAGGGGACTTGTAAATACCCGAGGGAGAGGACTTGTTCATCATTAATTGATTGTAAGAGTATTAGAAGCTTTGAGGGGTCCATCAGAGATAGCTGTTGTCCATGTAAGAGGACATCAGAGGGGAACGGATTATCAGACTCATGGGAATAATTGGGCTAATGCAGAAGCACAAAGGGCAGCAGTATGCTTACCCGTGTCTTTAAATAATTTGAATGAAAGTGAGGATGAGATAAGGTATCAAAAATGCTCTACCTTAAAGGAAATACAAGAGATGGAGAAACTAGGGGCTAAGCTAGAAGGGGATAAGTGGCTTTTACCAGATGGTAGAGAAATACTATCTAAAAGTTATGCTAGAAGAATAATTCATCAGTTACATCAACAAACTCATTGGGGAACACGAGCACTAAGCGACCACTTTTTAAAGTTTTTTGGGTGTATAAGAATATTTGATATAGCAAAACAGGAGAAACAAGGATGCATTATTTGCCAGAAAATTAACAAGAAGTCATCTAGACAGACCCTGCAGGGAGGGAGAAAAACTGCATATAGGCCTTTTGAAAAGATACAAGTGGATTTTACTGAACTACCGAAAGTGGGAAGATGTAAGTATTTGTTAGTACTAGTAGACCAATTAACTCATTGGGTAGAGGCCTACCCTGCGGCACAAGCTACAGCACATTTTGTTACAAAGATTATTTTAGAAGAAATAATTCCACGATTTGGGATGATTAGAGTAATTGATTCGGATCAGGGTTCCCACTTTACCTCGAAAGTGTTAAAAGAAGTAATGAAAGCTCTAGGGATCTCTTGGGAATATCATACCCATTGGCACCCTCAGAGTTCAGGGACAGTAGAGAGAATGAACCAGACCCTAAAGCATCAGCTAGCAAAACTAATGATTGAAACAAAACTATCTTGGATTAAGTGCTTACCATTGGTGTTAAATAGTCGAACAATGCCGAACTCAGAGCATGGGATCTCCCCATATGAGATGTTATATGGGATGCCATATTCTTGAGAGATTCCGGTGGGAAATCCTATAGTAGACGATATGTTGATCCAAGGTATGTCATGACTTTGGGAAAAAATGTTCAAGAACCTCGTAAGAAAGGAATAATGAATCAAACTCCTCCCCTAGGATTTGCAATTCATAAAATACAACCAGATGATCAAGTATTGATTCGTAGTTGGAAAGAAAGTAGCTTGACTCCCTGTTGGGATGTATCTTTCCTTGTGCTCTTGACCACAGATACGGCAATCCGGACAGCAGAGAAAGGGTGGACACACATCTCCCAAGTAAAAGGACCTATAACAACAAAGGATGCAGACTGGAAAATTACCTCTCAGCCAGGAGAACTGAAGGTGAAAATAACACGAAAATCAGATGCCAGGAGATAAAATAACCTGTATTGAAAAGGATTTGTCGTGGGGACAGGACATTTTCATGCACATTATCCCAATCGTGGTTTCTGTTCCCTGTTCTCAGTTTGTTTTGTCTTCCTTCCCCCCCCCGGCTCGCTGCTGGCTTGCTGCTTGGCTTGCTTGCTGCTTTTGCTTGCTGCTGGCTGCCTGCTTTGCTGGCTCTGTTTTCCTATCTTTTTTCTCTGCTTTTCGCTGGCTTGCTTTTTTGCCATTTTTTTTCCTTTTCCCCGGTTTCCGTTGTTCCCTTCCCCCCCCCCCCCCCCCCCGCCGAAGACATCAGACCTACTCCAGGCAGGAGCTCCCCCAGGGTCTGCGAAAGAAGCTTCGTACCCTCTGCGGCGAAGAGAGATACAGCTCAACCCCCTTAGACTGGTGAAAACATCTGTAGTCATCTCAGACTATTTTTCTTGTGCTGGGGAGTGTTTTTTGTTGTTCCTTAATAAACAAGTTTTTTCCACTTCCCCTCTGAAGGAATTCCTCCCGAACCCGGTGGTGGGGGGAAGTTGCGGAGGGTTTGGTTTCCTATAAGGGGCTCCTTTGGAGATGTTTCCCCCGTACGGGCCACCAAATTATTTGTCCTGGTTTAGGACAAATTAGGGGAAAACATTGCTCTCCCTTTGTAAGCACTGAATGCAACTATTGTAAGGAGAGGTGGTATTATCATTGTCACAGGGGTTATCCTCCAAGTGGGTTGTATCCAGAGTGTAAACACGCTGAACAGATTTTAACCGAATATATTTTAAAAAAGAGAATAGAGGAAGGATCATTAGAACTAGATTCTCATGAGTGGTGGATGTTGTGGAAATACGGATTAAGAGGGAGACTATCAAGTGAGGCAAATATTAAAATGATTGAATGTTGCAAACATAATCCAGTCCCTTGCGGATCCGAGCCAGTCAAAGCAAAGAATTGGGAAGTATTTAAGAAACTACACAAAATCCAGGAAAGCTCATACGGAAACCCTGAAGAATACCCTTGCTGCCGAGAAGATGGTACCCCTCGCTGCCGGATGCACCCCTGTAGGCGAAGGAGGCAGAGGGATAATAAAACTCTGGGGCCTTATGGTACTGTTGAGTCTTCCATGAAATGGGATAACCGATCCCTGCTTGAAGTGCTACTAAAATGTGAAGTATGGCTGGACCATGACCCGAGCGATTGCAGCACACACTCATATTAATGCAGGATGTTATGAGCCAGGAAAACTTGAAACCTGTACAATAGGAGAAGAGAGTTACTGGGTGGCAACAAATTTAGGAATGGGAAGACAGGCACCTTGAAACTATCAATTTTGTCCCCGGGGCGAACCATTCCCCTGTTTTACCAAAGGCGGAATGTGGGGATACTCAGATAAAGGGGGAGTACAAGATAAATTCAAGGAAGAATTAGTGAAAAATGTCACAAAGAATTTAGGGGAAATTCAACCAAAAAAAAAAAATAAAGCAAGAGCAGGAAGTGACCTGTATGAAAAAATTAAGAAAAGACTCAGTGATTGGGACCTCCCCACATTAGGAAAAATATTTTATTGTTGATCTGATGCAAAAAGTAGCTAAGGAATTGAATGTGACTAACTGTTGGGTTTGTGGGGGATCCCAAATGACCAAGAAATGGCCATGAAGATGATAAGGGGTAGGACCTGATCAGTTGATATTATGGAACAGGACACATAGATCTAATGAAATTCGACCTGAGGGGTGGATATTGAGTCATGAAGTAGTAGGCCAAATTTGTATTTCCAGGGAAGGAAACAATTTCACTACATACGTAGGACATACCCCCTGCAAGATGATATATACCACCAACTCCACTTTTACAACCTAGTGGCCGGAACCACCAACAGGTTATTGGTCTATCAATTGTACCAATGGAACTGTTTGCTGGAAAAGTGTAACACATGCTAATCCTTTTGAGGAGGTAAAAGATCTTAAGGGATATTGGGAAAATTTGGGGCAAACGAATGAAAATTGGAAAGCTCCAGATGGATTATTTTGGATATGTGGTAAAAGGGCATATAATGAACTATCAAAGAGATGGAGAGGTGCCTGTACTATTGGAATTATACAACCTGCATTCTTTTTGCTACCGAAGAGCAAAGGTGAATATTTAGGACGACCTCTTTATGAAACTTTACGTAGAAGAAAATTAACTGAAATAGGAGGAAAACAGACCTGGAATAATGAAGAATGGACTCCCCAATGGATCACAGATTGCTATGATCCTGCCTCCTGGGCTCAGGATGGCAGCTGGGGTTATAGAACCCCTATTTATATGCTTAACTGAATTATTAGATTACAGGCCATTGTAGAAATTACTTCTAATCAAACATCAGAGGCATTGAAGCTTGTAGCTAGACAACTAACCTAGACCAAAGCAGTAGTATATCAGAATAGGCTAGCCCTAGATTTTTTTATTAGCTGAAGAAGGGGTTTTTTTTGGAAAATGTAATACATCTGAGTGCTGTTTAGAGATTGATGACAATGGAGAGGCTATTACAAATTTGGCAGATGAAATTAAATGAGTTGCACATGTTCCAGTGCAGAAATGGAATTCCATATTAACTGACAATTGGTGGAATAATTTGTTTAAAAGGAGCCTGGTGGAAGAAGTTGGGGTTCATGTTGCTTTGTTCTGCATTAGGCCTATTGTTTATACCTTGTATGATTCCATGCTTTATTAGGCTAATACATTTAGTGATCCAGAGAATGCAAATTTCATCAATGCCCATAAACCCTAAAATAAAAACCACGGGAGAAAAAAGTCACTCCCTTAGGATAGTCAAGGCCAAAGCAGAACCAAATAGAACTGCGACCCAAAAAAATATTAGCTTGATTTGAAGCAAAGACATGAATCAATAACATAAAGAAAAACGGGAGGGATTGTCAAAAATGTTTTTGTGATTTGTGTCAATCAGCAATGGTGAAACGTGGATGAAAAATCAAAACCCCACAATTCCTATAAAGATTTGTAGGGACGGTATGTTTATTGTAGCGCTGGGTGCATGTGTGGGATCATTCCCCTTCAAAAGACGTGTTCCCCTGAGAACTCCTGATCCCTTTTTATTCTTCCTCACTAGTTTACATATGCATAGAATTTCACAATAGGTTAATGCATATTCATTCTGCTGATTTCGCGTTACACTTGCAGCTAGTTACACTTGTAGCTAGTTTTTTATCAGAAAGTACGGAAAGAACTCCTGGGTCACTCTGCCCTGTCTGTTTCAAGGTTGGAGGAGTCTCTCTTATCTCTTCAGCTTGGAAATTCACATTCCTTCTTCTCAGCTGGGGCAGTTTTACTAGCGCTGCAGAGTTACCAGACTAAAGAGCATATTTTACTTATGCTAGCAAGCTCAAAGCGGCACATTTCACCTAAATCCAAATGGATTTCTACCTTGTTTGTGAGTTTTCAGGCCCCATGTCGGGCAACTCCCTGAGGGCTCCCCTGGCAGGGGGAAACCCTCTTGAAGCAGTTCTTTGTCAGGAAAAGCAGACACACAGGACTTTTTCAGTCTTCAGGTTCTTGTTTTATTGTTATCTTATCAAGACTTCAGTACACTGTCTGCACCCAGACCTTGCATGCATGAAAACAGCACAAAATGGCTAACAAACTCGCGCTGCAAGGTCTTTTAAAGTTTAATCAAAAACTAAACTACCCAATTAAGAAGTGACACCTAGATTATTTTGCTTTCTAACCCAATAACTGACCACTAAAGACACGCAATGCGGATTTTTCTACCCAATTACAAGATACCACCCAAACCCAAGAAGAAGGAAGAAGAAGGAAGAAGAAAGGAACTCGAGACAACACCCTGTATCCTCCATCTTGCACCCATCTACAATATGCTAAAAATCCTAAAATCTAAATTTCTCACCCATGTGACGTACTAAACTACTCTCTACAGTCCCTACAATCTATTTCACACTTTTGTGGTCTCTAGTTTACTTTGAGGCTTAGGAGGCCATCTCCATGAATGAGGGCCAAAGTCAGTGTTTTCCTGGGAGTCAGAGCATCCCAGGGCAGACAGGGGGATATTCCCCTTGCCCTGGGTTCCCACACCTGTTAAATTTTCACTGTGTCTCATTGGAATGTGCAAATGCTTCTATCTGCTGAGTCAAAAATGGACGCGTTCATTGGGATAACTACAAAGAATGGTTTTGAAACTTTCTATAGACAAATAAGGCATCAAAACAGGAGAAGTATAGTGAAGTAAAGAGATGACATAGCAAGACGACTAATGCTTAGAATAAAATAAGGGAAGCTGTGGTAAAGCTAAGGGGATTGCAACTGAAATAGAGATTTTTGGAATTCACTTAAGTTAACAAAATTTATTAAGCATTTATATTTTAGCTTGTAGGGTTATGTGCTGAATTTTAACCTTTTACTTAAGAAACCTCTGCCTGGTACAAAGAGCATAAGAAAATGCAAATTTCTGAAGCTTCTTGCATAAAGAACAATACCAGAGGAGGCAAAGAACCCTGATAAAGAAGCTCCTCTGTCTCCAAGCCTATCAAGACTGACAGACGTACTCAGATAAGCACCAAAGGACTGAAAGCGCATGCGCAGAGGGGAGAAGTTAAAAATTTCAATCATGAGGAAGACCACAATCTTCAGCCTCAGGACCACCGAGAGACCCCCGTACGACCACCACATCAAACCACGCGTGCCCAGAAGGGCGTGGACCTATTTAGCTTGAGAGGCGAGGACAGGCGGGGCCAGGAGTTGAATATGCATGGAAAAGTTGCATAATGTATTGAATATGGAACACGTTTGTGAATAAAGGTGTGGGTCAGACTGAGGCTCGGGGCACAAGTTTTGGAGAGCTATCTCACTTGTGCCGGGCGCTGACATACATACCCACTTCATAACTACCCCAGGTTGTGGAGTCTATTTATTTATTCCACGTATCGCTTCACAACAAAGCGACTAAATGTTTATGTATAATAAAAAGCTTGATGCACTTAACAAAATCATGTAGCAGACACTGGTGAAAGGCCTCCTTCCAAATGACCACAAGAAGGACAGGAAGCCAACAACCACCTGGAAAGATTATGAAATTGCTGATCCCAGCTTATTGATATTCACTGATTCGGACTAACCAAGCACATTGGAAAAAGCTTTGTAGGATTAAAAACAGTATATATACTTTACTGAACTTGTAAGTGGTGTGTGTCGTGAGTGGAGCGGTGACTCCTTGGCCACCCAGCGCTGCTTGCTTGCTTGCTTTCTTTAAAATAAAAGATATAGAAATAAAATTCAGTTTGGCTATCGAAATGTTTTATCATCACCATTTGAAGACACTGTGGACCAAGGCTAAAACTAAAGATGATGATAAAAAAGGACTAAAAGCACAACCAAGGAATACATATGCTCTAAAAAGGCGTATCCGAAGAGGAGATATGCTAAACAATTCTTGGAACATGTAAACTAGTTTGGGGAAAAAGTTTGCTACGCATAAGAGTCTTTGAATATGCAACAGGCTGATGTAAGGAAAAAGGTCTTTAAGGGGTATTTCCAAAGATAACAGTGTGGTCTTGGCTAAGTGCCAAGATGCACCTGGCCATAATAACCTTTGCTCTATGGTCCTTGTCTCCTATTGTCCTTTATTAAACTTTTTAAATTTTCACGGGATAGTGAACGTGTTTTTCACACTCAGTTTTGGTTTGCTTCTTGTTTCAAGGTCCAGGGGGCCCCTCTTATCTTCCTCTAGCTTGGAAGTTCACATTCCTTTCACCTTGTTTGAGGCAGTTTTGAGAGCTACAGGCTTTTGGAAGCACAGGCTTTTTATGAGCACAGCAAATTAACAGACTCTAGACTAAACAATTCAAAGCAGCACACTTCACCTAAATATGAAATGGATTTCTAACCCAAGTTATTTCCTAACCCCATGTCTCAGGGAGGAAAGAGGTTTGTTAACTTGCAGGGAAAAGCATTCGCTCATGAGAGCTCAATTACTCACTTGTTGGAGGTGGTGAATTTACCAAAAGAGGTAGAAAAAAGAGCTGTTAAGGACCATCAGCCAGGGAACTCAGAAGAGACAATAAATAATCAACTGGCCAATGGAGATGTTCAGAAAGCAGCACTTCTGCCAGAGGTCTCCAGGATCCTCCCTTTGCACCCTGTGGGTCAGCTGTTGCCAGGGAGAGGAGGAAGTGGTTGTGGTGGTGCTGTCTTTTCCAGCAAAGCAGTTGGAGATAATTAAAGGTCGTGGGGCAGAAGAAAGAGGGGAAAATTGGTTTACAAAAGACAGGAAACACTGGATGCCAGGAGCTTTGACCCTGCAAATATTGGGATGGCTCCATGGGGGGAGTTGTTGGGACTCCCAAGGAGTTAAAAACAAAGATTCTACAAGCATAATTAGGGAAGTATTTTCATCTATTGGTTTCATTTGGCAGAAGTATGTAATACAAAATAAATAAAAAAAAAAAAAAAGAAAAAGTGCATATGTGTAGAGAGAGTTGTATTGGGTTTATGTGGTGAGGTTTTAGTAGTGAGGAGACTGCAGAGGCAGCTTTCATCAGAAGAGACATGGGGCTTCTGCTGTGCTGGACAAAGCCAGTTCCAACTGGCTCCAAAATAGATTTGCCACTGGACAAACATGAGCCAATCAGTGAAGCTGGAGCACCTCTGTGATAACATATAAGAAAGGCTGTGCAGCAGTGTGTGTATGTGAGAAGGGAGGGAGGTATGAGTAAGAAAAATGCAAGAGAAACAGCTCTGCAGACACTTAGGTCAGTGAAGGAGAGGTGGGAGGTATTCCAGGTGTCAGAGCAGAGATTTCCTTACAGGCTGTGGAGACCACTCCAGAGCAGATAACCATCCTGCAGCTCATGGAGGGCCTCATGACAGAGCAGATGGATGTGACCTGGAGGAAGCTGCAGCCTCTAGAGAGCGCACCTTTGGAGAGGAGGAAGTTTTCTGTCATGAACTGCAGCCCCTGGGGGACCCACACTGGAGCAGTCCATTCCTGAAGGACTGTACCCCATGGAGAGGACACATGCTGGAGCAGTTAGTGAAGGACTATCCTGTGGGAGATATCTTATGTTGGAGCAGGGGAAAAAGTGTGAAGAGGAAGGAGTGGCAGATAAGCTCTTAAGAACTGACTGCAACCTCCCATTCCACAAGGGGGTTGGAACTAGAAGATCTCTAAGGTCCCTTCCAACCAAAATCATTCTATGATTCTCTCCCTACCCCTGAAGTGGGGGGAAGAGGTAGAAAGTTGGAAATGAAGGAGTGAAAGTGAGCCTGGGAAGAAGGGGGTTGGGGGAGGAAGGTGTTTTAGTTTTGTCTTTGTGTCTCAGCATCCTCCTTTATTTTTAATTGGCAAGAAATGAATTTGTCAGTCTAAGTCAGGGAAAAGGAAAAGAGTTTGTGTTTCAGAATAGATGAGGACAGGAAATAACACTTCTTGGTAGCCTAAACTTAATACTCTGTTCCTTTTGCTTTATATTAGTGGTGATGAATAAGATTAATGTCTTTCACACATATAAATCAGATTGAGTAGTTCTGGGTTTTTTTTTAATTAAAAAAAAAAAAAAAAAAAGCTCACTTGAATTGTATTTGGCTAAATAAACTTACTTACAAACTTTCAGTTTTAAGAGCTTGGCATTTAGTGTCTGTTACTTCTATTCGTTCTGGAAGGGGCTCTTCAAATACATGACCTTCCTTGGACTTCTTGTTTATTAAGATAGGGTGGACTGTCATCTCAGATGCTTTTCAAAGACCTTGCAGGAATTAATATTTTTTTTGTTTTAATGGGTTAAACTTTTATTTTGCTCAAAATAATACTGTTTCCTGTTGGTTTTTAATTGGGGGATTGTTAAGGCAGTTTAATGTAATGAATGCCCTCTAAATCAGCAGTGATAAATTATCCTCTCTTTGGTCCTTTATCAGCATAGACCTTATACAGGGGTCTAAATGCTCTAACAGTGCTTTTGCAGCATGGCTTGTAAAACTGTCTGTAATGAAGTTTCTCTTCCTAGTGCCTTGTATAAATTAGCTGACTTTTCCTAGTTGTGTGTTCCGATCAGGGGGGCCTTTTCTTAAGAGGTAAGCTAGTGAAGCTAAACCTAAGACTACTGAAAAGAGCTAGTGACTCTGTGACAGAACATTTGTTTTTAATGTTTGCCAGTGATGTTTTTCTTTAAGTCTATCTCTCCTGTCATCTCCCCAAAGCATACTCCGATTTTATTCCATAGACATTTGTCACAAATGAGTGTGTTAGGCCACTCAAAGAATCACTGGCAACGATATCAGGTTTAATATAAAAGCAAAAGCACAACAAAGTTCATTGTCAAGGTTGACTTTACTACTTACCAGATGGTTAAAGTACACTGAGAAAAATTGGACTAAAATCTAAAATAAATCAATCTAAAACTAAAATCAACAAAAAATTATGTATGTGGAGGTTGGGTAAGAAGGAATGAGGGAGAGCCTCCCATTGAGTCACAAGGTTCAGAGTGGACCCCCTTGCTAAACTTAGCCCTGGACTTGACCAACAGTTTAGGCCTAAAGGTTTAGCAGCACTTAAACTTAACAGCACCTAATTGATAGCTTAATTTAAACAAATTAACAAAAGATTCTATAGAACTTACTATAAGCACAACAGTAACTCACTTATAAGCCTAACTTACAAATCTAACGTGCTTAAGAATCTAGGAGAGCAGCATTCCTGGTACACTTGCTCTAGCATATTCACACTCACATGCACACAGACATAAAGAGTCTGTACAAGCTACCTGTGAAAAATTCCCCTTGAATTCAGTGAAGTACTGACTTTGGATGCACTTGCATCTTCTCAATGGGCAAAGGGTTGAGCCTTGAGGAGTGGGGGTATCAGCCCAGGATCCATCATCATTTGGCAATCCTCCGACTATGGCAAACTTGAGAGTTCACTGGCTCTGAGATGCCCCACTCAGAGGGAGGTTGCTGGTCATAGCATGCAGCGATCCAAGAGAGCTCAAAGGGTCTCATTTTGGACTGGTGTTTATAGGGCTGCAAGAGAGTGGGCTTTAGTCATAGTAATTTTCCATCCTGGCTGCAATTCGGGTCAGTAACTTTCTTTGAAAGTTTGATAACAAAAGTGTTATTCCATTTGGGTTGTAATTCAGGCAAGAAAAATAATTTTCCAAGGCTGTTAAAAAACAGGAGCTTATTAGACAGCACAAGTTCCTGGGAGCAGACAGTGTTTCTGATAAGCTCAAGAGGAGCTTAGTCCAGGTGCTGTTCATCAAGGCCAAGGCCTAACCAGCATTTCTCAGATCACAGTGCAGCCTGGGGGGGAAGCACCACCACAACTGGGATTTGAAAAATTAGCAGGTACAAGCAATTATTTCTTGGTACTCTCAGTAAGCTATCTTGCTTTTCTTGTAAAATAGTTTGAAAATAAATATTGTTTTTGTGGATGTCTCTTAAATTGCTTTTAAATATGATGAGAATATCCAGGGACAGTATCAAACTTTCATACCAAGTCAGATTTCCCATATGCTGCTGTACAAATGCAACTATTTGACTCAAGGGCTAGGGGTGTGAGAAGTTTATTTACTACATATCCTGGAAGATGGTCTCTGTAGCCTTTACATTGGTTTGCTAACATACATAAAATTATAATTTTTCATGTAGAAAACCCATCCTGAGACCATGCTATTCACTCTTAGTATATATTCCTGCAGGCCTAATACAGTAGGTTAGCACTGTCAGTTAACTTCAGCATCATTGCAGTAATTTGTTTGCATAGTAGAGAAGTAGTCTCACTTCAATAGGATTGAAGAGGTCATTCTTGCTTTATCCATCACTTTTGCGCTTTTTTTATTTTTTTTCCATGGTCCCGTGATGGTCCTGTAACTGTATGGTACAATCTCATGCATTCCTGTCTTTGTTTAGTGTTGTTGGTTTTGGGCTTGGTTGTTGTTTTGTTTGTGACTTTTTTTCTAATTGAACAAAGTACAGTGTATGTAATGTATGGTTTCTTATTTCAAGAATATATTTTATCAAATAATGCTGTTTCAATTTTACTGGGTTTTATATCTATAATGTAAAAAAATTGTTTGAAGCATGGAGAAGGAAGGCTTATATGACATGCTTGAAAGACTGACTTACAAATGCAGGAATTCTATTTTGGCTAACAGAATTAAGTATTTAAAAGAGCAGAAATGCTCTTCAACAGCAAATACTGAATATTCCCTTTCTGTATACATGATATTAACAGCATCTTTATTCTGTAGCTTAATTTGCCTTGCCCTATTGTTTTAGATCTAGAGTTTATAATTTCTGTTAATGTTTGGCCTCTTGGAAGCACATTGATCAATGAAGGAGGGGAAGCAAATGACACCACAGGATAGAGTTGGTTGGAAGAGGGCAGCAATGCAAGAGCAGAGTAAAGGGAAGACATAATATGAAAATTGGGATAGGGTAAATTAACAAACACAGGTGAATAGTAAATTAAAATTAAGTCTTGTATGTTGTCTCTCTCTCATTATATGTAAGGTATGCATGGTTTTTCTACCAGTCTTTGGAGTATATTCAGAAAGGGTGAGGGAAAACCAGGAAGGTTGTAATTTAAGCTTAAGTGTCTGAAGATTGCCTCCTACCTTCCAGTTTCAAGTAGGTTTTTGGAAAGAGGGGGAAAAAAAGCTGGTTGTATTGTACACAAACTCTCTCTTTTAGGCTACTTCAGGTGTCCACAACAGGATGAGTGTGGTGTCCTCTTTCACCTTTTGCTGAACTGTTTCAAATAAAAGCATCTAAAGAAAAGGCACTGACCTTGGACTGTACAGGAAGAGAAGGGGGCAGTAGATTAAGTACTTTGCTTGTCTTTTTATGTAAGAGGAACTCTGGAGAGCAGAGGATCATAATCGCTGACTATATGAGATTATATTTATGTAACAGCACTGGCTAGCAGGTAATTATGACAGCATTTTGAGTCTTTGGTTGAAGAAATATTTTAGTTCTAATGTTCCTTGCATCCTATAGGTAGAGATACAATGCCAGAATCTCAGTAATTAGTAGTGCCAGCTCAAGGGATTAATCTTGTAAGAGGTCAGTGGTATTATTTTGTGTTAATAGGCATTACTCATTGTGAAAAAAGTTAGACAAATTATGGACCTGTTGTGGTTTAACTCCAGCGGGCAACTAAGCACCACACAGCTGCTCACTCACTCTCCCCTGGTGGGATGGGGGAGAGAATCCAAAGAGTAAAAGTGAAAAAAACTCATGGGTTGCGATAAATGCGGTTTAATAGGGAAAGCAAAAGCCATGTGCACAAGCAAAGCAAAGCAAGGAATTAATTTACCACTTCCCATCAGCAGGCAGATGTTCATCCATCTCCAGGTAGTTGGTGTAGTTGGGGTCAGCTGCCCCAACTGTGGAAACCCAGGGCAAGGGGAATATTTCTCTGTCTACCCTGAGGGGTTCTGACTCCCAAGGAAGCACTGACTTTGACCCTCATTCATGGAGAAGGCCTCCTAAGCCTCAAAATAAAGTAGAGACCACAAAAGTGTGAAATAGATTATAGAGAGTAGTATAGTATGTCACTTGGGTGAGAAATTTAGGTTTTAGGATTTTTAGTATGTTGTAGATGGGAAAAAAGATGGAGGGTATAGGGTGTTGTCTCATGTTCCTTTTTCTTCCTTCTTCCTCCTTCTTCATGGGTTTGGGTGGTATCTTGTAATTAGGTAGAAAAATCCGCATTGCGGGTCTTTAGGGGTCAGTTATTGGGTTACAAGGGAAAATAATCTAGGTGTCACTTCTTAATTGGGCAACTTAGTTTTTGATTAGGCTTAAAAGACCTTGCAACACGAGATTGTTAGCCATTTTTGTGCTGTTTTCCTGCATGCAAGGTCTGGTGCAGACAGTGTGCTGAAGTTTTGATAAGATAACAATAAAACAAGAAGCTGAAGACCGAAAAAGTCCCATGCATCTCCTTTTCCTGACACAAAACTGCTCGAGGAGGGTTTCCCCTGTCAGGGGAGCCCCCAGGGCGAGGCCCAACGTGGAGCCAACAAAGCCATATCTGGTGCCCCATTGTCAGTGAAATCCAGCTCTGAGGAGATCATCCCACAAAGTCCCTGGAACGGAGCCAGATCCATCCAAATTCCTCTGGAGGTGAAAGAACTCGGCTATCAGACATCTCGAGTCCTTGTCGCCAGAGGATTCGGATCCCATGCTCTGCTGGACGGAAAACGGGACTGATAGCTGAACTCCTAATTCGGTACACTCTCGAGGGGACCAAAATGGGAGGGAATCTCGCCAAAAATTATCTAGATGCTTTTCAAAAATTACAACTCCTAGTAAAACAGCACCCAGCAAAACTGCAAAAAAAGGATTTGGAATCCCTCTTACTTTGGGCAAAGAAAACTTATCTTTCTCTTAAAGAAAAATATTTCTTTCCACCCTGTTTCTGGGCCGATGATAGCATAAGGTTATATGAGTGCATTGCTTCCCAAGACCCAACTGCAGGGGTGTTGTTGGCGGCTTGTAGAGCCCTATACCAAGTTACATATGACGCCAAATACCCAGAATCTGCTGCACATCTATCCTTGCAAAATCCTCAAGCAGCTGAGAGTTTTTCCCTGGAGGCAGAAGGGCAGGAGCTCGCTGCCCCAGCAAGCGAATTTCCAGAAAAATCCCCTGAAACTCATGACCCCCCATGCGGCCCCCCTCAGGTAGAATGGGAGTTTTCTGAGGAGGAGGGTGATGAGGGAGAGGAATCGGGGGGGGGGGGGGGGGGGGAGGAAGATAATAGTGTTATGTGTATATGGGATAATTCCTGCATATAAAAATGTTATATATATCTTATATATATAGGTAAGAAACACCCTTATAAAAGATTTTTAAGCACACAAGTCAGTGTCAGGGATTGCATCACAGTGTCAAAACCACCTGGACAAGAGGAAGGACAACCTCATTTGCAAACGAATGAACATGGCCAACCCGGAGATGGGTCGTTCCCCAAGGTGATCTGAGGAACGCCTGGACAATGAATATGTGATAAATATCTAAGATTGAGATAGCCGTAGCCATTGGTGAGATAAATCTCAATACCGGATTCCGGGAACGCAATCATGGATGTTCATCACTCCCCAGACATGGTTTTGTTCAGTTCGTCACAGAGAAAGAACTCCACATGAATATGTGAAGTTCTGAAAGGGAGAAAGGGGACTCTGCCTCGGGCAGAATAAACTGTATAAAAACCGCTCGGACAGGATGGTTGGCGTGAAACATAGGGGACCCCATGCTGTAGCGGTCAGACCTGTGTCTCACCCAGCACCGATACCCGGGCTCAGCACTGACCCTTTTTGATTGGATTGTGGCTATCTCGGACTGAATTTTGGTCGCGTAATAAAAATCTATTTTTATTAAATATTAAATTTGGCTTGATTAATTTTTACTTATAACAATCTTGGTGACCCCAATGTGATCTGATTTAGGGGTCCGGGGACCCCCCCTCTTTAGTCTGGGCTGCGCCCCGCTGATTTCGGCAGCTGGACAGGATTGGGGAATCCCGCAGAACCAATCAGATCTTGAACTCAGGGCCAGAGCCACTATAACAAAGGGGATAAAAACGGGCCCAGAGCTCTTGAGAACTTGGAGCGGAATCTCCAAGGCCGCGGTTAATTTTTTTCACTCCTAAAATCTACATGCACGAAGAATCCACACGGGAAAAGGACTGTAAGTACCGCATGGTTGAGTGAGGTGTGATCGAGCGTGTGTGTGAGACATGACGCTGTCACGAGGCGAGTACAGCCCACAAGATCGCAGTTCCACTCTTCCACAAGGAAAGTGGTCGGTCGCGGGGGAAGCGTACGGAACCGGGAAAACTCATCTCACACGTACAGCCTGCAACTCGGGGAGTTCAGGGGTTCAATCATGGGCGGATCGAGGAGGAAGGGTACATTCTCAGGTGTGCGAGAACTGGTAAACCTCTTCGGTCCAGGACTTTGGAAGTCCGGGGAAAAGGTAAGAGAGCTCACTATCAGCCATAAGTCCACAGATCAGTTCACTGTGCGACTAATAGGCTGGTAACATTTAATTGGAATAGGTTAAAACCATGGTAACAACTAGGATTGCTTTAAGGGCTTCGTTTGAGGAATTAAGGTAAGAAAGCTTTTGAGAAATGGGACAGAGGAAGAGTAAGATTCAGGGAAAAACCCAGGGTAAACCTGGAAAAGGGCAAACGGGACTGCTTGCCTGAAATCCCAAGGGAGAGCCCATTGGGATGGATGCTAGAACATTGGGAAGACTGCCCCGAGAGACGGAGGAAATCTAAGGAAAAAAGTATTCACTATTGCGTGGAGGTATGGGGGAACATGGAAATTGGGAAATATCAATTTTGGCCTATATTTGGCACATTTGATGCAAGGATGCGTCAAGCATTATCTGATTGTGTATATGAAGAAAGTGGGCCAGAAAGTGAGGAGAGAGACTATGCCAGATTGTGGGAATATGCCGGTGCGAGGTTGTTCCCAGTCAGAACTCACGTCAGTAAGGTAAACCAGGGCGAAACTTGGGATCCTTTGGACAATCTTCCACCCCTGTACCAGATTCCTCCTCCCCAGGCTCAGGGCCCCATGCCTGCACCAGCGGGACACCCGCCTCAACCCGCATGGGTACATACAGCCTTCGGCTCTGGCAGTGCCGAACCCACCGGGCCCCTCCCAGCCCCCACCTCCGCCACAACAGACAGACCATTTCGGGCACACACCTCCCACCAGGGAGACTGCTTCTCCCACAGCCAGCAGAACACAGCGCAAGACACGGAGACAAAACAATGATGATAGTGAGGAGGAAAGAGATAGACCCAATCTATACCCTCTAAGGGAAGTACCAACCTCTCCTGGAATCATTGGGTACGTAAATGTGTTGATCAACCCGGGGGATGTAAGAGCCTTTAAAAAGGAAATGGGAAATTAATGGATGACCCTCTGGGGGTGGCAGAGAGGCTGGATGAATTCTTGGGGAATAGCATGGATTCATATGATGACATCAGCTCTATTCTGAGGTTGTTATTCAACACCGAGGAACAGGACATGATAAGGCAAGCTGCAATAAAAGATTGGGAACACAGGAACCCCCAGGGAGGGACTGGCACCGAGAAATGGCCTGAGCAGAGGAGGACCGGCAAAAAATTATAGGATTAAGGAACATGGCAATACAGGGTATCCGAGGGGCTTTACCAAAGGGACAGAACATTAGCAAAGCATTGGGGGAATGCCAGGGGAGGGATGAAACACCCACCGAATGGTTGGAAAGGCTGAGAAAGAGCCTCCAAATGTATTCGGGGACAGATCCCAACTCCCCCGTAGGGGGAATTCTATTGAAAACACAATTCGTTGCCAAATCATGGGAGGGCATACAGAAAAAGCTAGAAAAAATAGAGAATTGGCAAGAAAAAAATCTGCAAGAATTGCTCAGGGAGGCACAGAAGGTTTGCATGAAAAGGATGATGAAAAACAGAAGGCAAAGGCACAGGCAAGGGTATTGGTGGCGGCAGTGAGGGAAGCGCAGAAACAGGAGCGGATACAAAATCCCGGAAAAATGGAACAAGCACAACGGCCCCAGGGAAAGCCTAACCCCTCTCAGAAGAAAGGCATAAACAAACAGGTAAGCAGCCCTGAGTGAGCCCTGAGTGCTTTTACTGTAAACAGAAAGGTCACTTCAAGAGAGAATGCAAGAAGAGAATGAAGGATGGAAGGATCTTCCAGGAGGATTAGAGGTGTCAGGGGCTTTATAATTTGGGGTCCAGAACACCTGGAGAGCCCTTGATAAAATTGAAAATTGGACCCCAAAACCAAGAATTTGTATTTCTGGTCGATTCAGGGACAGAGAGAACTATGTTTCAGCGACTGCCACCTGGATGCACTAAAAGCAAGGACTCAATGGTGGTCATCAGGGCTAAAGGGGAACCTTTTAAGAATGTGGAGATTGAATCAGAAAATAAGTTTTTCCTAGGGAACATTTTACTAGTGGAAGAAGCAGATTTTAATTTGCTGGGGAGGGATTTAATGGTAGTCCTGGGGATAAGCCTGATAGCACAGGACTCCCAGCTCATGGTAAGTTTATATAAATTAACCGCTGAGGATGAGAATGAGATAAACCCTAAAGCGTGGCACACTCAGGAGGAGGCGGGAAGGTTAGACATGGAGCCAATTCACATCGAGATCGAGAGACCAGAGGATCTGATTGGGATTAAACAATACCCCATTCCCATGGAAGGTAGGAAAGGACTAAAACCTGTAATAGAAGACCTAATAAGGAAAGGCACACAGGAACCGTGCATGTCAAGACATAACACACCTATCTTGGCAGTGCAGAAGATGGATGGTAGTTACAGGCTGGTACAGAATTCAAGGGCAGTAAGAGGAAAAAAACTTTGTTTCCTACAGTCTCGAACCCTTATACACTATTCAATAACATATCTCCGGAGGACACCTGGTACAGTGTAATAGATTTAAAGGATGCCTTCTGGACTTGTCCATTAGCCTGGGAAAGCCGAGACTATTTTACATTTCAATGGGAGGATCCAGACACAAATAGAAAACAACAACTAAGGTGGACATCCTTGCCTCAGGGCTTTGTAGATTCACCAAACCTATTTGGCCAGGCCCTTGAAAAACTCTTAAGTGAGTTTGAGCCAGTTGAAGGGACCAAATTACTGCAATATGTAGATGATCTATTGGTAGCCGGTCCCAAAGAGGAGAACGTGCAGGCAGGTACTATAGCACTATTAAACTTTTTGGGGGAAAAAGGATTGAAGGTCTCGAAATCTAAATTACAGTTCACAGAGCCTGAGGTCAAGTACCTACGACACTGGTTAACAAAAGGTAAGAAGAAATTGGATCCGGACAGGATAGCAGGTATCATTACCTTACCCCCTCCACAAACAAAAAGGGAGGTCAGGCAGCTGCTGGGACTTCTAGGATACTGCAGGCAATGGATCGAGGGATACAGCGAAATGGTAAGGCTTCTTTATTAAAAGCTTGCCACGGATAGGCTAAAGTGGACAGAGCAGGATGAAGAGGGTTTCAAGGAATTGAAGGAAACCCTCATGGCAGCTCTGGTGTTGAGCCTCCCTGATGTAAAGGCACCCTTTCAGCTGTTCATGGACGTCAGTAATCACACTGCCCATGGAGTTCTACCTCAGGATTGGGCAGGGGCCAAGAAGCCGGTGGGGTATGTATCAAAACTTTTAGATCCTGTGAGCAGGGGGTGGCCTACTTGCTTACAAGCAATTGTAGCAGTGGCAGTATTGGTAGAGGAGGCTAAGAAGATGACCTTCATGGCACCATTGATAGTCTACACCCCACACAGTGTAAGGAGTATTTTGCAGCAAAAGGCAGACAAGTGGCTGACTGACGCCACACTTCTAGAATATGAGGTTATATTGATCCACTCGCGGGGTTTGGAATTGCGAACAACCTCGGCACAAAATCCCGCTCAGTTCCTGTTTGGGGAGGTCTCAGGAATACCTACCCATGATTGTGCAGAAGTGGTGGAGCTGCAAACCAAAATAAGACCAGATTTAGAAGAAGAAGAGTTAGAAGAAGGCAAAAAATTGTTTGTGGATGGGTCAGCAAGGGTCATAGATGGGAAAAGGAAATCAGGTTATGCAGTAGTGGATGGCAAAACAGAGGAAGTAGTAGAATCAGGACCCCTGAATGGTGGTCAGCACAAGCTTGTGAATTGTATGCAGTATTAAGGGCCCTGCAGAAATTAGAAGGAAAAAAAGGAACGATCTTCACAGATTCAAAATATGCATTTGGGGTGGTACACACATTCGGAAAGATTTGGGAAGAAAGAGGGTTACTCAATACTCGGGGAAGGAGATTAGTGCATGAAGAAATAATCAGGCAAATCTTAAAGGCTATAAGGGGGCCAGAGGCAATTGCCATAGTCCACGTGAAAAGTCACCAAACAGGAATGCAGTTCAAGACCCGAGGGAACAATTTAGCAGATAAAGAGGCCAAAAGCGCGGCTTTGATGAAGGTGAGTACCCCGGGAATAGAGGAATGGGAGGTTCAGGAATATCCCCCACACCCTTCCCCGAAGGAAATCGAGGGGTACGAAAGGATAGGAGGCCAGCTAGAAGGAGGTAAGTGGAAATTGCTAGACGGGAGGGAGCTGTTGTCTAAAGACTATACCAGAAAAATCCTGGGGAGATTGCATCAACAAACACACTGGGGAGCCCAGGCCCTGGCAGAGCAATTCCTGAGATTCTTCGGGTGTAAGGAGATTTATGAATTGGCGAAACAAGACGTGCAGGGGTGTATGATTTGTCAAGAAGTTAATTGTGCAAAAACACGGCAGGTGGCATTGGGAAGTCGCCCAGTGGCATATCAGCCTTTCGAAAGAATTCAGGAAGATTTCACCAATCTGCCTAAGATGGGGAGATATACATTTTTATTGGTAATAGTGGACAAACTAACCCACTGGGTAGAAGCCCTCCCAAGCTCTTGGGCTACGGACTGAATTTTGGTCACGTAACAAAAATCTATTTTTATTAAATATTAAGTTTTTTTACTTATAACAATAGGGAGATTGAAACTCGGGAGGACCCCAAAATACAACAGCTTCCAAGTTTTAAATTACTTCTCAGTAAAGAGGAGGAGAATGACATGGTTTTTTTCGAATTCCTTACATCTGTGCATGTTCCTGAGGTGGGGGAGGGGAGGGTTGGAAAAGCCTCCCTGCTCCCCGCCCTCTTCCCCACCCTGGGAGGTGTCATAGGCACCCGAGGCTTTGGTGGCAACGCCTTCTGTTTTCGGCGGGCCGCCTACAGCCTCTGTCACCGACGAGCCTCCAAAACAGTCGTCATAAGGGCACGCCCCACTCTGTCGCTCGGTTAGAGTGATACCAGGGCTGGCCGACGTCATCCAGGTCCCACCCATCCCCGTCCCTGAATCCCGAACAGTGGCACGGAGGGCGGAACCCACGGTAAGTGGGTCTGACGTCACACGCCCCTCCCGCCGGTCTGTGCAGGCTCAGTCCCAGACAGGGGTGGCGTACGCTCCCTGCTCACCCCCCACCCAACCCCCAGCGGCTCTGCCGCCGCGATAAGCGGTTCACAGCCGATCCATGGAGCAACATCGCCACCTTGTGGGACTGCGGCAACATTACAACAAGCTTTGCAAAAGCTGCAAAAGAAAGACTGCAAGATCTTTTAAATCCAGGATGTGCAAAATCGCCCACAATCAATTGAAGCCCTCAAAGCAGCCCTTGCGGAAGAAGAGCAAGACACAATAGTCATCCTTCCAGGAAAAATGGATATGTCTGGCCAAGGCACAGCACACACTGGACAAGAGATCAGCACTCAAGCCGTGGATGATCTACAACAACAACAGCAACTCCCTGGAACCCAGGATGGCAGCGACGAAAATGTTATTTCCATTACAGCAGGACAAGGCATTCCTATTTCGTCCAAAGAACCATCTGGCTCCTGGACATCAATGGGCACTTCAGCTTTTTACATGCCTGCTCCAAAGATTTGGCTTTCAAGTAAAAAATCCAGTTCTTCAACTCAGCCAAGATTTTTTTAATTTTCTCAAGATTTTGTGACACAGCTTTTTCTCCAGCTTCAAGGAATGTGCTCATCACTTTCAATCACAAAAGCACCAAGCTCATTCTCTTCCATCCTCTTCATTATCAACACAGACAGCAAGTTCAACTACTGCCTCCTCAATCCCTTGATATCCAGAGCCTGCAACCCTTTTTACCTCTCCTCAAACAGAAGGGGGAGGGGTGCCGGGGATGTATGCACCCTTCGGGCCAGAAGAAGGTGCATCCAGGCAAATTTCAACCCCACCGGATACAGGTGTGGATTTTGTTCCTATTCCCAGAAATACCCTAAGAGATGCTTCGTCGACGAATTAGGCAAAAGTCAGAAGGCCAGCATTGCAAGACAGAGATTATGGTATACTAGATACAGACGGCATTGCAATGCTAGTGAGGTACGGAAGAAGAAATGCAAACCCCAGATGGGAACCTTTGGATCATCAAGTCTTGAAAGACTTATTAGAAGCTGCAAGAAAAGAAGGACTTGGTTCACCATATTTCAAGCAGCTTTTGAGAGGCATCTTCAGCAATTATGACTTGGTGCCTTTCGACTGTAGCTACATTGCCTCGACAATTTTAACAGACTCACAACTCCTGCTGTGGGATGCGAGATGGCAAAGGGCTCTCATTCAACTGAGAAACAGATATGCAGAAGGGCCACACGCAGGTCTCATATTGGCTCAATTGGCAGGAGATGAAACACACGATAAAACCAAAAGACCAGTCAGCGGAATTGCCTTGAGGTGTGATTGCAGACATCAGAGAGGCAGCCCAAAAAGAAATTCTGCAAATTCTGCTGATTGGAACTCCAGAAGGTGTTTACACAGAAGTGAAGCAAGGTCCCTCTGAGTCTTTCACTTCATTCGTTGATCGTCTCACACAAGCAGTGGACTGAAAAGTGTGTGATGAAACGGCAAAGCCACACTTGCTTCAAAGCCTCACGTTTGCAAACGCCAATGCAGAATGCAAACGTATCATCAGTGCCCTGCCTGGTCAACCAACCATGACTGATATGATTAGAAGCATGTAGCAAGGTGGGCACATCTCAGCACATTGCAGCAATTCAAGCAGGTGTTTGGACAGAACAGATCGGAAAAATTCTTCAAGAGCTGCGTGAAGAATTTTCAAAAAATGCTTGAGGCACTTCATCCAGCTCTTCAACAGGCCGGTTCCAAACAAGTGATGGCAACAACATTACCAAGGGACCATCCTTCAGATGTGGAAGATATAGGCACATGAAAAAAAACTATCCAGAACCAGCAAAAAGTGCAAAAGCGCCAAGTCTTTGTCCCAGATGCAGAAGAGGAAAACATCATGTAAATCAATGCTATTCCAAAACATACGTAGATGGAAAACCCCTACCCATTCCGGGAAACTCAAAGAAGAGCGCAGGACACCAATGCGCTACGACACAAGTGATGGCGATGCTTTTGCCGGGAACCACACAAGGGTTCCCAGTCCCAGTGGCAACACAACCATTGGGGAACGTCAATCAGATTTGGACCCAGAATTATTACCCCCAGGCACACAATGTGAATTGGCAGCCTCCAAATTAGTATGCTTTTTAAATGACGATCATGCAGTGATCCCCACGGGGGAGGCAAGACTTTTTAATTATAGGCAAAGACAGATGCAGCATTTTAGGGCTCATTGTTTATCCATCAATTGTCTCAGCTGATCAAAACAAAGAGTTAACAGTTTTGGCTCGAGCTTTACGTCCTCCATTGATCTTTCCAGAAAATACTCCAATAGGCAAAGCTACTACCTTGCCACCTCATGCAACAAAACAGATCATGCCAGTTGTGGATCAACAAGTTTTATCTGTCAATGAAGATGCAGACATTCATGCCACCTGGGTGAAACAAATAGGTTGTGATCAACCCATGATCTCTTGCAATTTGACATGCGGCAACAAAATAATTTCAGAGGCATGCTGGAAACAGGTGCGGATGTCACAGTCATCTCATACCTCTTTTGGCCAAGAGAATGGACCTTGAGAACACCGTTGGGCATCCTCTCAGGCATCGGAGGAAACACACTGGGCCTGAAAAATGAAAACCCCATCATTGTTTCGGGGCCAGGAGGGAAGACAGCCATTATTCGTCCCTTCATTGTGCAGAAGCCCATCACGGTGTGGGGAAAACACATTTTATCACAATGGGGAATGAAAATAGAAATGGATTTTTAATGGGGGTCATTACGGCACTCACCACCTCGAAGTTGACCTGGAAGACGGATGATCCCGTTTGGGTGGATCAGTGGTCCCTTGAACAAAAGAAACTGAGTGCTCTCAAGAGACTGGTTGAAGAGCAATTGCAGAAAGGTCACATCAAACCGACAACTAGTCCCTGGAATTCTCCAGTGTTTGTGATCCACAAGAAATCTTCTGACTCATGGAGATTGCTCCATGACCTCAGGAAAATCAATGAGGTCATTGAAGAGATGGGACCACTTCAACTTGGACTTCCATCTCTCTCAATGATTCCAAGAGACTGGCCACATGTGATCATCGATCTCAAGGATTGATTCTTCAACATCCCACTTCATCCAGAAGATGCTCCTCGATTTGCATTTTCTGTCCCAAGCATCAACAGACAAGAATCCTTGCAGAGATATCACTGGGTTGTTCTTCCGCGGGCCCTCAAGAATTTGCCGATGATTTGCCAATGGTTTGTGGCACTAGCCTTGTCTCCTGCGTGGAAGAAACATCCACAGGCAATGATCATTCACTATATGGATGATCTGCTCATTGCCGCGCCAACACCTCAAGAGCTGCAGGAGGCTCATGTCAGCGTGATTGCAGAAGTCCAGAACGCAGGGTTGGAAGTTTCCACCTCAAAAATCCAGGAAGTCTCACCATGGAATTACTTGGGATGGAAAATAACAGAACAGATGATAAGGCCACAGAAGATACAGATTATGACTCAGGTCAATAATCTACAGGGCCTACAGCAACTTTTGGGAGAGATCAATTGAATCAGGCCAATTTTGGGGATCACAAACTATGAACTTTCATCACTTTTTAATCTGTTGAAAGGAGACTGTGATATCAAATCCCTCAGAACTCTCATGCCTGAGGCTCAAGTTGCCCTTGAGAAGATTGCCGAAGCTCTTCAACAGAGACAAGCACATTGTTTTGTAATGATGCAACCGTTTTTCTTTGCAATCTTGGGAGAAAAAATACAACTCTGTGGTCTCATATTCCATTGGAACTTGTCAGAAAAAGACCCTTTGTTGATAATAGAATGGATTTTCTTACCCTACAGATCTCCCAAAACAATTTTCACCACATTAGAAATGATAGCCCAGATTATAATCAGGGCCAGAGCCAGATTGTTAGCAATGGCAGGCAAAGATTTCACAACTATTTACCTGCCTTTGAAAAAAGATTATTTTGATTGGGCATTGCACAGATGAGAGGATTTGCAAATTGCATTGTTAATCTATTCGGGTGCTTGTTCACATCATTTCCCAGGTCACAAGCTGTTGCAAAGAAAATTAAGTTTCAGAGAAAAACTCATGATAAGCAAAGTACTGTTGAATGCGATAACATTATTCACCGAGGATTCAGGCAAAACACATAAATCAGTCATAACTTGGCAGAATGCAACCACAAAAGAGTGGGAATCAGACATCCAAACAATACAGGGTTCACCTCAAATTGAAGAATTAGATGCAGTGGTCCGAGCATTTCAAATGTTTCAAGAACCTCTCAATCTAATCACAGATTCAGCCTATGAAGCAAACATAGTCAAAAGAATAGAAGGGTCACTTCTGAAAGAAGTTGATAATGAGGATTTGTACTGTTATCTTGTAAGAATGCAGAGAGTGCTACAGCAGAGAAAATATAAATATTTTATCTCCCACATCAGAGCACACTCTTCCCTTCCAGGATTCCTAGCAGAAGGAAACACACGAGCAGACGAACTGACCATGATAGTTTCAAACACCTTGCCGAACATTTTTGAACAGGCAAAACTGAGTCACGCATTCTTTCATCAGAATGCACAAGCACTCATGCATGCATTTCGCATTTCCAAAGATCAAGCGAGGGCCATCGTAAGTGCTTGCCCTGATTGTCAGCTTATGCAGCCTCCTGTTTCCACAGGAGTGGTCAATCTAAGAGGATTGCAGAGTCTGCAGTTGTGGCAAACACATGTCACAAAATACCCATCCTTTGGGAGACTCAAAAATATTCATGTTTCAGTGGACACTTTCTCAGGCGCAGTGTTTGCCTCCCTGCACACAGGTGAAACAGCAAAGCATGCATGTCAGCATTTTCTGCAAGCATTTGCTTCATTAGGTGTTCCTCAAGAAGTCAAAACAGACAATGGCCCAACTTACAGAGGACAAAGACTTGATACATTTTTTAAAAATTGGGGTGTTTGTCACAGTTTTGGCATCCCTCATTCCTTTACGGGCCAGGCCATTATTGAGAGGGCACACCACACTTTGAAATCTCTTTTAGATAAACGGAAAAGGGGGGAGGCAGAGGCCATGCCTCAGATGCAGTCGAACAAAGTGCTGTATGTTTTAAACTTCCTGAACAGCTCCTTCGCAGAACCTGCTCCGCCAATTGTCAGGTATTTTTCGAAGCGTACCCAGGCGAAACTAAGGGAAAATCCTTTCGTTTTGATCAGAAACCTAGAGACAGGGCAGATTGAAGGCCCATTCCAGCTAATAACCTGGGGCAAAGGGTATGCTTGTGTCTCCACAGATGCAGGACTGAAGTGGATTCCGGCAAAACACGTGAAACAATATCGGGTCCAGAAACAAGCAGGCAGTGACCCCGGGAATGCAGAAGCGAGCACGCAGACGTG